>NC_084464.1:15524594-15857094 GCF_027409185.1 Cynocephalus volans
AGACAGAAATGCCTGCTCTCACCATTTTTTTTAAGGAGCATTACTTTAAAATTTTAGCAAATGAACCGTATAGGAGTAATACTTGCTATAATCACTGGAAAAATAAGAGAACTGTTTGTTTTGCTAAAACCATGATTGTGTGACTCTGGGAGTTAGGTGGGAGGTGTTAATGACTTGGAGGGGGTGGGGGTGGCTGAAAAGTGTGCCTGGGAGTCTGCAGGGCCTTCTCTTTCCACCTGTGAGCCTGCAGCCACGACAAATCAAGAAAAGCATGGAGCAGAGCTTTAATTACCAGTTTTGCTAACCCGAAGCTGGAGCCGTAAAGGCTTGGGAACAGCTCGTGCTGTTAATTTGCTGTTACTTTAGCATGGCCCCCTACTTCTTTGATGCTGAGTTGAGGGAGACGTTCTCAGCTTTACTGCTTACAGTGGTCCCCTTCAGGTACCCTACCTGCTGAGCCCTCAGAAGTGACCACAGGGTCTGTGACTAAGTTTCTTTCTCCCTGGAGTCCAATCACAGGAGCGGTGTTGAGGCTGGTGCTTTGGAGACTGTTTTGAGCTTTTCCTCAATCCCACACTGACCCCACAGTTCCAGGCTTCATATTTCTGGTTATAGCAGAAAGAAGAGGGAAGGGTGGCATCAGAAACACCTGCACCTGTGTCAGGGGAAAATAACCCTTCCCAGGACCTCCCAGCAAACCATTCAAGTCTACTTTGCTACCCTTATCTGTAAAGGGATGTGTGAAAGTATTTCCTTTTTCCAGTCTCTTCAGAGGAAAGCGACAGAGGGGAGCTAAGGGTAGGTGCGGGTAGACCACCAGGAATGTGTGCCGGACATCCCTCCTGTGTTGCCATCTTGTCAGTATAAAAGCAAAGCCCTTCACAATGGTGGCATTGAGGTGGGTCATTTACGGGTACAATCACTGCATGCCCAAGCATTTCCAGGACAGGGTCAATGGCACATATTCTGCATCATTAACCCCACAAAACGTCAAGATATCATCAGCCACTCTTCAATATTTTTAGAGTACCATTTACCAAAAGCCGACCAGGATGTCAGATTCTGACACGCTGTAAGGACGGGAGTGATGTGGACACTGGAGTGGCATGGCTGAGGTCCTCTGAGGGTGCTGAGAAAGGCGTGAGGGAGAATGTAATGTTTTAGGTAGAGAGATATGAAACCGAGCACTGTGCCTGATGACCTTAAGTTGTTCAAAGACGAAGGAGGTGAGCAGGTGCTGTGGGAGTTTAGGGGACACAGAACCGTTCTTACATCTGAAAGCATCACCCGAACCCTCTGAGACTGTGTCTCCACATGAAGTTTTGTTTCAGAAGGTCCAGATAAAATCACCATACGGACGTGCGATTTTCATGTACATCACAGTTTCTCTGTTGATAAATTTCTTGCCCCAAATCGTGCAGCTGGTAGAGTGTAAAGAAATACTTCTTTGCCTATGTTCTTTCTACTATCTTATGCTGCATTTTGCTGAAAATAGGCTGCCTGTTCCATCCTTTTGAAGTGACATTTATATAGGATGTCATTTCAGATTTTTGCTCCTGTGGGTTTCTGCACTAAGGATCAACATGTTCATTTTTAAGTGTCTCTGTGAAGTGACTAATAATGGCATCTAAGAAACTAGGACAGTATTTCCCAGAGTGTGTTCTCTATGAACACCTCTTATATGAGAAGCTCCTTGGGAAAAAAAAAAAAAAGGTTTTGTGGTCAAACACATTTGTATCATACTGCATTTTGTGTCTCTTCTCAGAGAGTCCCAACGCACATTAGTATATTAAAGGCTCTGAGTAGGCATGCAGTCAAAAAATGAATCTTGTTTAGTCCTTTCCCAAAATTGTTTTACTACAAACACTACCCTGCCACATTTTTATTTTTGTAGTAGCCTTTAATAAGATTCAGAATTCACACTAGGAAATGCTGAACTACAGCTGCGTATTACCTTTCTTTGGTAGAAGACTGTGGAGGGGATGATGGAACTTGAGTGGATTTGTAGTCTACGAGTTATAGTAACTTAATGTAATATCCGCTTTTTCTTTCTGACACAAGATTTTGTTTCAACATTAAAATAACTATTAATTTGGCATTCATATTCAGTAACTTTTCAAAAATGGTTTTTTTAAAAATTCCGTTTTATATTTATATACTTACTTTCCAGTATTTTATTTGGCTTCCTTTATTATCAAGTCCATTTACTTTCCTTTTGAGTGTGTTGGCATGTGCAGAGCACTTAATTGGGATTGGAGTAGTAAGCTGTGTTCATCCCCTGCCTTCAATGGGTTCATGGTCCAGAGAGGACAGTCTGAGCAGTAGAGGTTGGTTCAATGCCAGCCTCTTGGGCAAAATCCTTGAGAGAGTAACTGACTGTGGGGATTACTGGAGGAATCCCCCAGGAAGTGCTATTGAGCTGGGTCTCAAAGGATGAATAGGAGCTGACCCAGTGGCATAGAAAAAGTATATATTCTAAAAAAAAGAGGGAGAGAAGTTTATATGAACACAACAACTTGGAAACACATTGATGACTTTGTATGATTGGATAAGAAGTTTAGAAGTTATTCTATAAACAGCCAGGAGCCTCTATAGAACAGTTTTGAGTATTAAGAGGATCGGATTGTTTTTTGGTTTTTGTTTCGTTTTGTTTTGTTTTTTACTTTTTAAGTTACTGTGGTGGTAGCAGTATGAAATATAAATTGGAGAACTGAGATTATTGTCAAGGACATTTGTCAGAGATTTGAGGGGGAAAATCTCACTAATAAGTGATAGGATAAATATGTGTTGCATGATTCTGTCTGATTTTTTCTCTGTTATAGGAACTTATATTAACTTCTACAACAAGAAGTAGTAAAATGGTGGTTTTTTCCTTTGCATAGTAAACTACTTTACGTCTGTTAAAGTAATGCACTACATTTGGAGGAATAACTGTGTCCCAGTGACTGTTTTTCTGCTGTTTGTGGGGTCATTTGATAAAAAGGCTGGAGGCAGCATTGTGGAGGAGGGAGGGTCAGACTCAGGCAGACCCCAGTCCGAATCCCACCTCCACCAGTGAGAGCAGTGGCAGTACTGCTTAACCTCCTAAATTGCTTTTTCCTGACCTAAAATAGGGATTATAATACTTACTTTATACAGCCATTTATGGATTAAAGGAGATAATGTATATGAAGGCACCTTTTTATTCTCATCACAAAACTGTGATGCAGGGAGGGTAGGAATATACTTCATTAAAAGTCTGGAAACCAAAGTTCACAGAGGTTTACTCAGGGTTGTGGACAAAGGATCTAAACAGACATTTTTCAAAAGAAGAGATACGAATGGCCAACCGATGAATGAAAAAATGCTCAACATCTCTAGTCATCAAGGAAATGCAAATTAAAACCACAATGAGATATCATCTCACTCCTGTTAGAATCACTAACAGGTGTTAGCAAGGATGTGGAGAAAGGGAACCTTGTGCACTGTTGGTGGGAATGCAAATTAGACAGCAATTTTGGAAAATAGTACGGAGGTTCCTCAAAAAAACTGAAAATAGAATTACCATATGATCTAGCAATCCCACTTCTGGGTATATATCCAAAGAAATTAAAGCTGGTAGGTTGAAGAGATGTCTGCCCTCCCATGTTCATGGCAGCGTTATTCACAATTGCCAAGATCTGGAAGCAACCTAAGTGCCCATCAATGGGTGAATGGGTAAAGAAAACGTAATATATAGAGACAATGAAATATTCTCCAGCCCTAATAAAAAAGGAAATTCTGTCATTTGCAACAACATAGATGGAATTGGAGGGCATTTTATTAAGTGAAATAAGCTAGGCACAAAAAGACAAATACTGTATGTTTTCACTGATTTGTGGAATCTTAAAACAGTTGATCTCAGGAACAGAGAGTAGAAAGGTGGTTGCCAGAGGTGGAGGGGAGGGATGAGGGGGAAAGGGCAGATGTCAAAGGGCACGAAGCTTCAGTCAGACTGGAGGAGTAAGTTTTGGTGATCTATTGCACTGCTTGGTGACCACAGTTAATGGCAATGTATTGCTTATTTCAAAATTGCTAAAAGAATAGATTTTTAACATTCTCACCACACACAAAAAAAGTTGGTGATATGATCGATATATTAATTAGGTGGATTGAATCTTTCTGCAATGTATGCATAGATTGCAACATCACATTGTACCCCATAAATAAACATAATTATTATTTGTCAGTTAAAAATAAAGATACAAAAAAGAGAGAGAGAGAGAAAAAAAAAAACACTTTCTAAAGGCAGGTAGGAGGCCACTGCCCTCTTGTCTTTTCTCTTCTGGTGGGAAAGACAACAATCACTGAGACTCCAGACAAAGGCACACAGTATCCTTGCAACATTCACATGGCAGCTTAGTCAGTCAAGTAGGAGCCCTGACAACCCACAGGCCAAGTTCGGCCTGGAGTCATTTGCCCACAGGTCTAGTGGAAGCGAAGGAGGAGGGATTGCCATCCAAATTCCAATGCAAGAGACCTGACTGTGCCTCCTTACCCTGCCTTGTGACCCGCACCCCATCCTGCAGAGCTTGAGTTTCTAAGCCATGCTCGGGGTCCTCAGGGTCCTACAGTCACCCGCGTGTTTCATAACATCCAGTGTGCTGCATGGAGCTCTTGCAAAGGGCCATGGCACCGGCAAGAGGACTCTCACACAATGCCTGGCCTCCTCCCCTCTCTTTTCTATTCCCTTAATGTGCCTCACCCTTGCTCCTCTGTTTCTCTGTCTTCACGCTGGTGACTTACAATAACCTCTGTCACTTATGAGGATGCATAAGCTTGCCTCATGAGCACTCACATAATGGAAACTGCACTCTCTCCAGAGGTCGTGATCTGAACACAGGGATGATGCCATGTGGCCATTCCCTGGCTTTTCCACATAAATTCTAAGACTTTCTTGCAGTACATGAAGGAAGAGGTGGAAAAGGCCGGGGGAAATATTTAGCTAAACCTCGTGTGCCCACCGTTCTTCCTTGCTCTTAAGTCTGTAATCTGAAAAGAGAGACAGCATGCAAATGGGATTAAAGCCCATGGAAGAGAGGATGCAAGAGGACTGATTATCATCCTCTGTGCCTCTAGACACTCCGTGAACATGTTGTAAGGACTGATGAGGGTATAAGGGGAAGCTCTTTGAACTGCGTAGTGATAGTTGCTTACAAATAAGATGACCCAATTACCAGCCTTGTTTTGAATATCGCAACTGTATAGGAAAGCTAAATCTTTATGGTACTCCTTAAGGAAGTATAACCTTCATAAACTGCTAGTATAACAGCAGCCAGGTTAGACAGGCGTGAGAAAACCATAAGAAAAGCCAAAAATAGCTGTGCCTCTTTTGCTTTCCTCTTCACTTTCTCTTTCTCCTCAGCATCTCAGCCCTTTTTCTGATCTTTTCTCCCCTTTGCTGTAATTTCTATTACTCTCCATCTGGCTCTTTCTCTCTTGTGCACAAGTAGACACTGTCCTGTGGATGAATGTCTAGGTATTTGCCCATTAGTTAGGGGAGTAATGGGAGTTACCCTCGGGAGGTGGGTATACAATGTCTGTGTCTGTCCATGAGTGTTTCTTTAGCCTGCAGGAAGCTGGAGTGCAACGCTCTGAATGACCCCAGTGACCCCGTCTCTGGCTAAAGCCTAGCGTGGGCATCTGCATGCTGGCTGGCTGCTCGTGAAGTCTTGCTGTGGCTTCTTTAGTTTCTCTGTCTACTTCCTTTCCATTTCTGCTTAAGAGCCTTTGTAACATCTCATGTCATGTCTGGCACAGTGAATTTCTGGTGCGGAAACCTCTGCTGTGCCTGGCACTTTGTGACAACCCATGGGGGGGTGCGGGGTTAAGAGGAATTTAAGATACCACCCCTGTCGTTAAAGAGTTTAGTATGGCTGGGGTGAGAATGCCACAAACAGTGAACACAACCATGTAGTATGGAATCGAGTTCTACACTGATACAATTCTCTACCAGGAGTGTGTGATGCGGGCAGGTAAGAGTTACTCCGAGCAGTCAGGAAGGAGAGAGTAAGCTAGAGTTGAAGGGTAAATTCTCAGGACAAGACAGGCAGGTCTTGACATAGATCTTGAGGAATTGGGAGTATTCCAAGGAGGACAGCCCTCCAGGAGGGGAGGAGGACATTCTTGGAAGTGCAAGAGCTTATTCTACTGAGGCACACGTGCTTGTAGTGAAAAAGAAACCCTTCACTGGAGCACGTTTCCAGGCTGTTTGGGGTCAGGGCACCACGCAAGGCTCTAGGGGTTGCATGGAGCCTGCAGGAGCAGGAAAGGCCATCCTGGCGGCCTGGCAGGAACGTGTCCCCTAATGGAATCAGCCTGAAGTTACTGCTTGCTTAGTGCTGTGGGGTAGACACCAGCCCTGTTCTTCTGAAGCAATTAATTTCACCAGAGAGAGACAAAAACAATGTCTCTAGGACTAAAGTGATGGAAGTGAAGTAGTGGAGACAGCTGGAGTGGCATTTTCCATCAAACAAGTTTTTATTTGTGTAACATATTTCTACGTGATGGAAAACGACACACTGTCTCCACTGCTTCATTTCCATCATTTCAATCTTTTCTAACTTTCATATTTGTGAAACAAATTGCTCTAAACATGTCAAAGACACTTGAGTGGAATGTTAGCCAAATTTTAAAAATAAAGATGATTCATAAAGACAGCACTTGTGTTTATAGCCGTCAAGATAAAATTTCAGGAAAAAAAAAATCACAGACCTGATTATTTAGAGCATAAGCATAAGGTAATCATCTTCAGAAGTTAGAAAGAAATCTCTTTTTGCTCTCTGCCTCATTGCCCCTAGCTTTAGATGACGTAGTAACCCTGGCCTGGTGGTTGCTCAGTCATCCTGTTACAGTGATTTACTAAGTAACCACTTCCATACTGATTTCTCCAGTCTCTGCACTCCATTTGCATTGTTATGCAAGGGGTTCAGCATCTCACTGACTTTCTGCTCCTCACTGGCCAGTCCTATACAATCACTGTGGTCCCATGGTATCCGTGCGGGACTGGTTCCAGGACCCCACACCAAAATCTTCAGATGCTCAAGTCCCTGATATAAAATGGCATAGTGTTTACATAGAACCTACACACATCCTCCCATGGACTTTAAATCATCCCTAGACTACTTATAATACCTAATACAATGTATACACTATGGAAATAGTTGTTATGCTGTATTTTTTATTTGTATCTTTTTTATTGTTGTATCAAGTTTTATGTAGGTTTGTTTTTGTTTAATATTTTTGATCCGTGATTGATTGAATCTGTGGATCAGAACCTGCAGATACAGAGGGCCGACTCTATTCTCTTACAGCTGATGTTTCTTGAGGAAAAAGGCTGCTTCCTGCCCCTTGTTAGGGATAGGATATTGGAACCTGTATAGGGCACCCCAGAGGATATTCCTTTAACATATATTTTTGAAGAATTGGTATTGATGCTCCAAACAGGGAAAATTCAAAAAAATGTTATTCATCTTAAGAAACTTAAAGATCTACATCACTAATGGTAAAAACAAAAACGAAAAACAAAAATAAAAGGAAGACATGGATATACAGGATAATTGTAATGTACGAATGGTTGGTACACATATCATTTTGTTGTTGTTTAAAAAGTTTTTTAAAATTTTGAAACAAACTTCACTTTACAGAAAATTTGCAAGAACAATACAAGAAACTTTGATTTTTTCAGAACCATTAGAGTTGTCACTCTGATGCCCCATCACTCCTGAATACTCTAGTGTGTATTTCCTATGAGAAAAGATATTCTCCTATATAACCATCAAAATAAGGAAATTAAAATTGATACTTTATAACGATCTAATCTTCAGAACCCATTAGAGTTTCACCACATGTTTCAATAACACCTTTCATGGGGAGGGAATCTTGATCACATGTTGCATTTAGTTGCTGTGTCCCGTCTCTTTAGTTTTCAATTTGGAACAATTTCAATGTCTTTTTTTTTTTTTTATTTTTTAACTTTTATGACTTGACACATTTGAAGATTACAAGGCAGTACACTCATGTTGTTTAACATCAGGGATACGTTCTGAGAAATACGTCATTTTGTCATTGTATGAACATCACAGCGTGTACCTATACAAACCTGGACGGTATAGCCTTCTACACACCTCGGCTATATGGTACAGCCTATGCTCCCAGGCTGAAAACTGTACAACATGTTGCTGTACTAAATACTCTAGGCAACTGTAATATAATGGTACATATACGTGTATCTAAGCATATCTAAATATAGAAAAGTTACAGTAAAAATACAATATAAAAGATAAAAAATGGTACACCTGTGCCAAGGGCACTTACCATGAATGGAGATTGCAGGACTAGAAGTTGTTCTGGGTGGGTCAGTGAGTGAGTGGTGAGTCAGTGTGACAGCCTAGGACACCACTGTACACCACTGTAGACTTCATAAACACTGTACACTTAGGCTACACTCAATTTCTAAAAAAATTGAATAATTGCACTACGACGTTATGACAGCTATGATGTCACTAGGCAACAGGAATTTTCTGCTCCATTATAATATTATGGGACCACCTTGTAAGCAGCACATGATTGTTATTTTGTAAAATGCCTCTCAGTTTGGGTTCATCTGATGTTTCCTCATGATTAAAATCAGGCCACATATCTTCCACAAGAATATCACAGAAGTGATACTGTGTTCTTCTCAGTGCATCCTAATTATGTGGTTGCACATAAGTTTTTACAGATCTCATGACTGATGATGTTAACTTTGATCATTGGATTAAGGTGGTGTCAAAATTGGGTACCCCAGGAAGTTGACCTTGAAATTATCATTCAAGAATGTGATTAGGGAGTGCTCTTGGGATCAGCTCCTATGGAAGGAAGCTGTATTGGGCAGAGGAAGAAGTCAGACTGCGATGCAGTCACAAGGGTCTCAGCTGACCCCACGTGGAACTATGGAGCTAGAAGGGCTTTTCAGAGTTTGCCTGAGGTGGGGCAAGGGGACTGGCTTTGCACTTCCCTGCTAATCAGTCATTGCACGTGAGCTGCTTCTGGAATGAGGTGTGACCTTGAATGAGGCTCTTTTCTTCTTCAGCTAAGGCAATTCCCAAGGAGTGCTGACCTGCCGAGGTCCCCTTTCTGACACCCCTCGAGCAGCTGGGGATGAGTCTGTGTGTCATTCCTGAAGGCAGCTCTGGGCAGCACATCACGGAGCCTAACGCAGGTGTCTATTGGGATTATCCACTGCAAGATTACTCTTTGTTACCTTTGTAGTTAATAAGTACTTTACAGGAAAGTACCTTAAGATTATGAAATTATCCCATTCATTATTAAAATTTGTATTGATGGAATGATTGATTGATATTAGTATAAATTTCTGATTTTCTCTTTCAATTCAATGGGTTACTTAAATATGTTATCATTAGTAATCAATTTGATGTCCAAACAACCCTAGCTTTTGCCAGTTGGAAACTGATCCAACTGGCTTCGCTATCTTTACTTCCTTATTTTCTGGCATAACAAGATGTTTCAGGCTCATTTTATGTTTTCCCTGCCCCAGTGCTGGAAACAACCATTTCTTCAAGGAGCTCTGCCTCCTTTTAATAGAAAGTGGCATTCAGAAGCCAAGCTATGAGTCCCAGGTGTGCTAATTGCTACACTATCTCCTTTCAGTATTTCTCAATCTAACCAGGTTTATGTCACCATTGTTTTCACCTCCCTGTCATGTCTGTGGTAATCCCCAGCCCATGACCCCTTGCCCTTGAATCCTTGAGGCTTCTCCTAATTCACACCTGAGGACACTCGAATGCATGTGAGTGTAGGGCCAAGAAGAACATAAGCTGGCATTTACTGAGTCTTCACCCTGTGCCCACAGTGTGCTTTGTGTTTGTGCTTCTATTGCTGCTGTAACAAATTGTCACTATCTTAGGGGCTTGAAACAGGAGCTAATTGTTTTGATATAAGGTATAATGATATATAAAGGTGTAATGGTACCTTGACAGAGCTCCTCATATCTGGTATCTACCCTCAAGGAGGAATCAGTTCAATTCAGATACTGATTACTGGCTGGTCCTGGCATTCCTGGCCTAATGCTGGGCCTGGGATCTGGAAAGGTCTTGAAAGAAGGCAGGATCCACGGAATGTGAAGGACAGGAACCAATCGCCCTCTCCATATTTCACGCAATGAGAGGAATTCTATTATTGCAGTTTATTCACTTAAGAAGTTCAGAAATTACTTCCTATAGAACATAAATATGAAGAGGAGAGGAAATGTAATTAATCTTCTTAGGTATTAAAATTTTATCAAGAATAAATTTATTAGATTCATGCCATTAGCTGTTAGCTGAGACCAATTCCCTCAGAATTAGTTGCCAAATGGCTGTCTTTATGGGGTGTAGTGTGATGTTCCGTGATGAGGTGCTACCAGGGAGGGCTGTCCTAGACAAATCCCGAAGTGAGGGTTCTCCAGCCCCTCAGCAGACAGCGTGACAGTCCAGGGCACATGCTGAAAGCACTTTGGAGCTTAAGAGTAGTAGCAGTGTTTTAAACAAAATTCCTTTGCTGTGCCATTTTCCAAAGGACTGGACTTGGGTGTCACTCATAGAAGGCCAAATTGTACCCCCACTCAGGCCACAAGTATAGAAATATTCAGCAATGACCCTTATTAAAGAAGACTTTAGGCAAATCAGTAGAGAACCAGTGACCAGTGACCAGAGGAAATGAGAGAAATTTGGAATATATCCCGAGGCCATGGGGAGTCAAGAACAATCATGTTCTCCCACAAGGCGTCCGTAGGTGGCTCCACTGGTCCAACTTACGTTTCCGTTCCTTTAAATCTTTGTGTTTCAACTGCGTTTATGGTCTCTTGAATACAGTTCTTTTTGTGATGCTTTTAAATGTAAGCACTGATCAACCTATGAAGTAACAATGAACATCTATAGTGAGCAAATGAATATCCACATGAACAAACAGAATGGGACAGGAGGAGTGAGGTGGAGAAAAAGTTGGGTGTGCAGTGTAGTTTACAGTCGTGTGCATGACTTTCTGCCCATCCTTTAAGTTCCATATTTGTTATTGTGTCATTAATAAGGTCACCTTGACTTCTCCAACAGCCTACTGGTCTTGGTCTGCTGTTCTCATGGGGCATTAGTATTATGACTAATGCCACCTGTAGGTTAATGTCAGGTGGACTGCATCTTACTCCTTTGAATGTTTCTGTGTTGATCTTGCTCTACCAATAATCAGTTTAATCTCTGACAATGGAAACTCATCTCACACTTGCTGTTATATATTGCATTCCAAAGACAAAGAAATATTTTGTCAGAATTTACCAGTGACTTGTTCTTACTCCCATTATTGTTGCCATTAAATTATTAATAAGAATTGACTGTTCTGGAGAAAATGTCATCCATTGGCCTGTTTTGCTTGGAAAACATTCAGCTAAATTTTTGAGCTTATTCTTCCTGGCTAATGACACTGTTTTTAAGTCAGTTACAATAATTTTAACTAAATGAGTCTATCTCCTAAGACCTAGAAGCCTCGTTTCTTGCTCAGATGATGGATGGAACACAAACACTGGAGCTTTAGCTCCACAAAATTGCCATTTGCTGGGGAAATCCAGTTCCTGTAAGAGAGAATTCCTTATGGAATGCTTCCTGAGCTGACTGAGAACATGGAAGAGGCAGGCCCCGAGCTGCTAGCGGCAATGTCAGGGATCTTCATGTTCAGCCCAAAGTGTGTTTGCCCCCAAGTCCTTCTCTACCCCTTGGGCTTCCAGAGCCCAGCATGAGGGGGCAGAAATGTTTCCAAGAAACACAAAAACATTCTTCACCAGTTGAAAGAGCTGCCTAACAGTTGGAGTAAGATGGAACAAAAACCTGAGTCTGCAGCGTGGTTTATAATCATAAAATCTAACAAACTACAATAAACTAAACATTATGACACCAACATCCTACCGCTCCCCTTCCCCTCCCCCATCTCTAGATCCCAGAAAACTTTGACCTCCATGGATTGATAGAACAACAGAGCCTTGTTTAAACTCATGCCAGGGAAGGGCTGGAGATTGTCCTGGAAACAATGGTGATGTAGACGAACTTTGTACATCTGGTGGCCACATTTTTAATATCATCTCCTCTGAGCAAGTTTCCCTGTTTCCAATGTCCAGTTCCCTCCCAGCTATGAAAACCAGCTTTTAGGAAAGGTATAGTAATTAGGTTTTATATCATAGAGTAATAAATTTAAGCAAACATATTGCCTTTCCCAGGCATATAAACATTTTAGCATTCTCTCTAATTTCTCTTTTACTGGCAGGATTTTTGTTACCAATAAGAAAACAGGGAATATTATGGGAGGTCAAGAGATCTTCATAGCAATCTTAGTTGCTCTTCTGCAGTCTTCACACAGCAACTAAAGTAATTTTTTAAAAGAACTTAGGGCAGACCATGTCTCTTTCCTGGTGACTTGTTTTCTTAGAATAAAATCCAAAGTCCTGATGATGGCCTGCAAGCTCCTGCCTGATCTCCTTGCTTTCTCCGACTTCACCTCTGCTGTTCTCTCTGCTCCAGGCACATCGGCCTCCTCGAGCACCAAGTACCACCTTCCTCAGGGCCTTGGCACTTACCACGGTGCTCTTCCCTGACATTTGCACGAATCGTTTTCTCACCTTCTCAAGTCCCTGCTCAAACGTCCTGTTCTGACCATCTCTCCAAATGAGCATGCCCACTCTCATCCGTCTGTCCCTGTGAGATGCTCTATTCGTTGTTTCCCAGCGCTTACCTCCGTGTATTGATAGCCTATTCACACTCACTCGACTGTGGGCTCCAGGAACCTTATCTGTGTTGACACTGCTGGATGCTCAGTACCTAGAAAAGTGCTTAAATGGTGCTCAGTAGATACCCATTGACTGAATAAATCCCTGAATCATGCCACATCAGCAGCCACCTCTTCATCGCCCATGGGGTCATGCTCAGAAATAAAAAGAATAGGCTTAGTGAGTTTTCTCTGCTCTTGTGACCACCAGACACCATGTATTAATGAGAATCATAATAATTTGCTCCATTCATGAAATGCCCTTCACATACTTTATTGTTTAATTCTTGCCTTTTATTCTGGCCACTTTACAGATGGAAAGTAGGCTGAGAGGGTTCATGAGCTTCCCCAGTCATAGCTCTGGACCACACAGACCTGACTCAAGTGATTGTTCTGCAACCTGATAGCTGTGTAGCCGGGAGCTAGTTACTGAAGTTCTCTGAACCTCAACTTTCCCATGTATACATGGAGATGACTATCAAAGCCAATAGAGAGCACTAACACAGTTCAGGGTTAGGGTCCAGAGTGTGACATGGAAACTACTCTACCTTTAACAAGCAATGGAAGTTCAATCAAGGGCATTGGTTACACAGATAAGGGAACAACTAAGAAGCCACACAGGTGACATGGTGAGGCAACCAAGGAATTAGGAACAGGAGAGAACGCTGCCACACCTGGAGCGGGAGGCACGTGGAGGAGGAGGTCTCACTGGAACCCAGAAGCCATCAGCAGGAGCTGCGGCCATGGCAGGGGCTGTCCAGGAGAGCTGGAGCCACGGAGGAGACTCAACCTCTCGCCCCAACAAGCAGAGAGAGAAGGGGAGATGCTCCCCTCTCCTGACTCCAAAGCCTCCCATCAGCCAAACCTACCTGGAAGCCACAGGGCAAAGGAGCCTGGGGATGTGTCTTCCTGTGGAGCTGAGCAGAGGGTTCTAGGGTGCAGGCGATGGGTTGTGAGCCTCCAGGCAGTCAGCAGGCACAGCAGATGGGCACAAACAGTAGTTATTCCCAAGTGGACAACAGGGACTCAAGGCCAGATTGTCCAACTCCTGAGCCTCCTGTTCCTTAGGGACTGAATCAGCAACATGAACAAGTCTACATGGTAGTGTTACATTCTGTAACCAACTTTGTCTAAATTGTATAAAGTTTTCTGTTGGTTATTTTTTTTTTAAGACGAAAAATATTCTGTCTTCTCTCAAATGAGGCCACACACATGTGGTTAAGGGAATTTACAGAAACTAGCTTCATTGAGTGAATGTACCCCACAGTTAACTACACTGGTTCCTAATTTTTGGAGCAGAGTCCTTACAAAGCAGCACAGTGGTCAGTGCTTACAGCTTACCAGAAAGTCTTCAGGTTAGAGGAGATGACTGTTTTATTCATGGCTGCGTGTCATTTACTAGGCACTGAAAACTGCTTTGGCGAAGGATGAGCAAGACCGAGGGTCACCTTTGGCTCTGCCTCTCTTGTTTCTAGTCCCTGCTTATCACCCGCACCCTGCTGTCCTCTTCCCTCCAGAGTCAGGCGTCATCACTCTGAGGACATTACTGTGCCTCCCCTGGTACTTCAGCAGCCCTCTGACTGTTTCCTTGCTTCCACTCTTGTCCCCTCCAAAGCATTGTCCATCCTGCTGACAGAGTGATCTTTCTGAAATGCAGTCACATCAGGCCTCTTCTCAAGGGCTCCCACCTCATCTCCAACCCCTCCCAAGGATACAGCTTTGATGCCTTTGCACAGCGTCAAGGGGTCCTGTGTCCTTGCCCTGCCTGGGTGGGCTGCTTCCCCCCACCCTTCTGCACTGTGCTTTTGTTACTGCCTCTGTGGGATGGCTCCTCCCCACCTTGTCCACCTTTCTGATGGTACCCCAAAGCCACTTCCTCTGAGGAGTCTTCTCCTGCTTCCATGGGCACAGTCAGCCACTTCTTCCTGGCTAGCAATCCCAGCAAAAGCCTGGTGTAATGTAGACACATTTAAGATGTGTGTACGTTTTTGTTGAAGGAGATCTATTGTCCTATTTTGCAGAAATAAGACATCCTAGTGAGGATATTCTCCTATCTCAAAGCTGTTGATGTTTCCTCTGAATTTTATTGCCAAGTCCTTTTTTTTCCCCCCTCTGTGCCATCGGCCTCCTCCTGGGCCAGAGTTTCCTCGTGTCCAGATTATTGTCTTGGTCAGTCATCTAAGTCGTGCACTTGTTAAAGCCAGGAACCAGATAGTCAGCATCAGGTAGTAAGTAGACATTACTTTTCCTGAGTCACTCAAAGAGCCTAGCACAGTGCATGTATGTTTTAAAAAAAATTTACACTGTCCTCCAAAAACGTTTTAAGTGACTTAGGAAGCATTGAAAGAAAAGTGAAATAAAATCAAGGTTGGCAAGGCACCTTAAAAATACTTAGCTTCAATTTGCCCAGTATTTATTGAGCACCTACTATGTTCTCGGCATCATGCAAGCTGCTGGATGTATAAACTCAATCCCTGTATGCAAGAAGCTCCCTCACCTACCCTTTCCCAGTTTTCTAGAGCCAGAATAAACATAACCAGGAAGCTCTCTTCCTTTAGGAAACATTTATGTATATATATATAATCTCCCACAGGTAAGGTGTGTATGGAAAGGGCAGGTTCCTAAAGGCCTTAATGAGATGATCTGCTTTTGAACATCTGCATTTATCTCCTCTTAACTGGTATCTTCCATGATTTCTGTGCCTTTTTAATTGTTCCTCTTTTGGTGGTGGTGTTTTGTTTTTGTACCTGGTAACCTGATGTTTCTAAAAGTTGTTCAGGGACTTATTACATCCTGGCCCCTGTGCACCCCCATTCCATGCTAAGACCATTTGTTAGAATGCGGTTTGCTTCCCTTTACGAGGTGATGGTATCCACACTTCCAGCTCTGCCACATGCATCATGCTGTCACTGTAATACTTCCAGGGCCCATTTGGAAACAGATTATTTTGAACATGAAAGGTACGTTTGGGGAAAAACAAATGAATCAAATGGAAAAACGAATTAACATCATGAAATTTACCTTCCCAGCTGGAGACGTGATATATTTCTGTGTTCCTTAAAGACGATCCTCCTGTAAGAGTGCACTATGAAAGGAAGTCTGCAGTTAGGTGGAGTCAGAGCTCAGCTTGAAACATGTTTATGAAGGAATGGAAAACACCCTCAGAAGGAAAAAGTTTAGAACTAGAAGTTCTTACTTCTTGTAAGAGTATCTCATTCCAGAGCTTCTAAAGTCTCTGCAGTGTTCTTAATGGGGTTTGACATTTGCAGAGTTCAGTCCCGTTGACATTGACTGGGCATCTGCTGTGCACAAAGCATTGTGGTGCACTGTGGGGCTGTACAGACGTAAAAGACTATGTGTTCAGTTCAGTTTTATAAGAGAAATAGATATCCAAGTGAATAACTAAGGAGGAAAAGTTTTGTTTGGGCTTTTCTAGCAATTAATTAAGGCTCAAACAGCCAGAAGAAGTGTTATTAAGTATAGCATAAGAGGAGAACAGACTGTCGCCACCTGACTTACAGATAACAGTCCAAGAGATGGGAGAAATAGAGGTGTCCTGAGTCACTGGCTTCCCCATTTCTGAGCACCAAGGGGACCAGCAATTGCCAGGTGTGTCTTCTCAGTCACTAGTGCCTACCCATCCTTGGTGCTGAGTATGTTCTTCCAGGTTCTAGGCATGAGCAAGGTGGAGTTGGAGCAATTCTATTAGCAGCACTATTCAACTGTACTGCCCACATTGTATGCTAATTAATGACCTTTCTGGACTACCTGGGAACCTAATCACCACCTAGGACATCGTGTTTTTAATATAAAAATATTCCAATGTCATCAACTGACAAATTAATTTTTAAAAAGGGAACAAATTTCTCCACTGGGAACTACCTCTGCAGGGCCTTGTGTGCTATGGGGTCTCTGGCCTGCAAAATGAATGGCTGAGGATGAATTTTCCCCAAAGTCACATAATGCTGAACCTTAGCTGCATATGCATCTCTCTTTTCTTCCTTATGAATAACATTAATGTGAAAAAGCCATGCACAAAGCTGAAGCCCAGTTGGTCAAGGTTAGAAAAGAACAGCATCTTAATGGTACTAAATATTTTCATCCTCTTCCTCCTAGTTCCAGGCTGGGGGGATTAAGGTGATGCATCTCTCTATATTTCCACACGGACATGTAAGCAGAGTGAGGCCCTCACTAATGGGGCAATTAGGCATTCAAATATAGGCATATGGTCCAAGGAAATTTTGCCTTAAAAGCAGTAGTTTGTGACCTCAAAATCAATTTACAAACTAAAACATTTAAACAAAGAGCATATGTTAATTTTCTAGATCACTTGGGAAGATGGCATCAATTTTAGATAAGTGTGAAAGGATGTAATTGGTAATTATCATTTTTTTATGTTTAGTAGTCCAGTTTCAAAGACTGCATTATTAAAAGTGAAATGAGAATCCTTTCTGGGATGTTACATATCCCGCTTCTCTGATTTTTTTATCACAAAAATTGCACGATTTGGGGAGGAAAAAAAACAAATGTGTATCCAGACATTAGGTATGTTCAGCAAACACACGTATGTAGTTACCTGTGTAGGGCTTCACATCCAGATTTGGCCAAGAATGGCTGATGGCCAGTCATGGAGGTTGATGGATGGGTGTTCCAAGCGTAGCCTGATTGTAGTCTCTTAAACATGCTAACTCCTGCGAGGCAGAGGGGGTATTTAGCGAAATGAAATACTATGCTGTCACAACTTCCTCCCTCACAATTCAATCATGGAAAATTCTTCCCCAGCGCTGTCATTGAAATCATTACATTTGGAATTAAACATGGTGTAAGAGAGCAGTTGACAAGACCCTGAGGTACTATTGACATGTCAGGGCTCACATTAATAATCAGCTTTCCCTTACAGTAAATGTGAAAAGGCCTGCCAACCTGAGTTCTTTCTCTCCCTCTGGGATTCGTTCATCACTACGTGTTTCTGATTTGCTTCTATACACTGGTCTGGGGCCACATGGCCTCACTGCACCTGCAGAGTTGCTCCCCCTGCTCCCTTTGCCCCTCAGTGGCTGACATTACTTTAGAAACCTTCCCAATTCAAATCCGTGTTAGCTTGGAGACCCTCCTGCAAGCTCCACTCCCCCAGAGATTCTTTCTCACTGTTCACTTGCTAATTCCTTTGATCCATGCTTCCAGCTCACACATCTGCTATCCACCCCAGCGTACCTTCTCACTGACCTTTTGCCTTACATTCCTTCAGATTTTCCAGCTTTATTCTTCTCGTGGCTTCCTTCATCTTCCCTAACTCCTTACGCCTTGGAGGCAGCATGATGCAGAGAAAGGAGGAAGGGCTTCATGGTGCAAAGACCTTGGTCCAGGCTCTGTCTCTACCTCTGCCCAGTTATGTGATGCTGTGCATGTGACACCCTCACCAAGCCTCCGTTTCCTATCCATAAAAACTCCCCCACAGTGTCTTTGTAAAGACCTCAAAAGACAAACCTTCATTTCCATCACTTTATTTACATCACTATGTGAACTGCTCTGGGAACTCTAAACAACTTTTATGATCTTAAAATTGAACTAAAGGTAGAACTATAAGTAGAGAATCAGCAAAAAGTTATAGCCAACTTCCTATGTTTTCAACACCCTCTGAGACTGAGGAATTGAACTAGGAGGCTTAAGGAAACTAAAGATTGACCTACTAGTAGCGTGGATGTTTGTGATTAGTTTAGTAACGTTTTTCTCTTTGGAAGGAAAAATTAGGTGATTTTATTTTCTTCTTAGGCCCAAGTCTTAGATGCTGAGTGTCTATAATAAATCAACCTTTAAATGAAAAAAAAAAAGTAAAATCCTGTAAGGCAGAGGTTGGCAAACTTTTACTGTAAGGGCCAGACAGTAGATATTTTAGGCATTGCAGAGCATATGGCCTGCGTCACAACTACTCAACTCTGCTGTTGCAGCGCAATAATACACAAACAAATGAGCATGACTGTGTTCCAATAAAACTTTATTTATACAAACAGCTGGCAAGTTATATTTGGCCCATGGCTGGAGTTTGCTGACTCTTGTGCTAGGTGATCAATGAAGATTACTGTAACCATTAATGACTGAGAAAATCAGAAATTATGAATGGATGACAGTTTACAGGTGATTCTTCCATGATGATTCTGGAATTATTAAGGCTTTTCTTTTATTGATTATGCATATTTATGGGGTACAAAGCTAACGGTCACTACCTGTGTCCAAGATGTGATGATCAGTTCAATACTAAATTACCACAAATTGCCATTATTCCCCATGTCCCCCACCCAAACCCTCCCCGGCCTCTCTCCCCATCCACCCCTGCACTCCCAGCAACCCCAGGTATGTTCTCTCCCTCTGCAAGTCCAAAGCATCATTGTGGTCTTTCTTTCATTCTATCTGTCTTAGCTCCCACTTATGAGTGAGGACATGTAGTATTTTTCCCTCTGTACCTGGCTTATTTCATTTAACATATTTTTCTCCAAGCTCGTCTATGTTGATGCAAATGGCAGAATTTCATTCTTTTTTATGACTGAGTAGTTTTCCACAGTGTGTGTATATATATATATATACCACGCTTTCCTAATCCAGCCAAGCATTGATGGACATTTAGGTTAGTTCCATATCTGGGCTATTGTAAGTAGAGCTGTGATAAACATGGGAGTGCAGGTATCCCTTTGACATGATGATTTCCATTCCTTTGGGTATATACCCAGAAGTGGGATTGCTGGATTTTTTTTTTAAATTTTATTTTGTCGATATACATTGTGACTGATTATTGTTGCCCATCACCAAAACCTCCCTCCCTCCTCCCTCCCCCCCTCCCCCCACCGATGTCCCCTCTGTTGGCTTGTCGTGTCAACTTCAAGTAATTGTGGTTGTTATATCTTCTTCCCCCCCCAGTTTGTTTGTGTGTGTGCGTGTGTGTGTGTGTGTGTGTGTGTGTGTGTGTGAATTTATATATTAATTTTTAGCTCCCTCCAATAAGTGAGAACATGTGGTATTTCTCTTTCTGTGCCTGACTTGTTTCACTTAATATAATTCTCTCAAGGTCCATCCATGTTGTTTCAACTGGCAGTATTTCATTCGTTTTTATAGCTGAGTAGTATTCCATTGTGTAGATGTACCACATTTTCTGTATCCACTCATCTGATGATGGACATTTGGGCTGGTTCCAACTCTTGGCTATTGTAAAGAGTGCTGCGATGAACATTGGGGAACAGGTATACCTTCGACTTGATGATTTCCATTCCTCTGGGTAAATTCCCAACAGTGGGATAGCTGGGTCGTATGGTAGATCTATCTGCAATTGTTTGAGGAACCTCCATACCATTTTCCATAGAGGCTGCACCATTTTGCAGTCCCACCAACAATGTATGAGAGTTCCTTTTTCTCCGCAACCTCGCCAGCATTTATCGTTCAGGGTCTTTTGGATTTTAGCCATCCTAACTGGGGTTAGATGGTATCTCAGTGTGGTTTTGATTTGCATTTCCCGGATGCTGAGTGATGTTGAGCATTTTTTCATATGTCTGTTGGCCATTTGTATATCTTCCTTAGAGAAATGCCTACTTAGCTCTTTTGCCCATTTTTTAATTGGGTTGCTTGTTTTCTTCTTGTAAAGTTGTTTGAGTTCCTTATATATTCTGGATATTAATCCTTTGTCAGATGTATATTTTGCAAATATTTTCTCCCACTCTGTTGGTTGTCTTTTAACTCTGTTAATGGTTTCTTTTGCTGTGCAGAAGCTTTTTAGTTTGATATAATCCCATTTGTTTATTTTTCCTTTGGTTGCCCGTGCTTTTGGGGTTGTATTCATGAAGTCTGCGTCCAGTCCTATTTCCTGAAGTGTTTCTCCTATGTTTTCTTTAAGAAGTTTGATTGTTTCAGGGTGTATATTTAAATCCTTAATCCATTTTGAGTTGATTTTAGTATACAGTGAGAGGTATGGATCTAGTTTCATTCTCCTGCATATGGATATCCAGTTATCCCAGCACCATTTGCTGAAGAGGCAGTCCCTTCCCCAGTGAATAGGCTTGGTGCCTTTGTCAAAGATCAGATGGCAGTAAGTGTGTGGGTTGATTTCTGGATTCTCTATTCTATTCCATTGGTCAGTGTGTCTGTTTTTATGCCAGTACCATACTGTTTTGGTTATTATAGCTTTGTAGTGTAGCTTAAACTCAGGTAGTGTTATGCCTCCAGCTTTATTTTTTTTTGCTCAGCATTGCTTTGGCTATGTGTGGTCTTTTATTGTTCCATATAAATGTCTGAATAGTTTTTTCCATTTCTGAGAAAAATGTATTTGGAATTTTGATGGGGATTGTATTGAATTTGTATATCACTTTGGGTAGTATGGACATTTTCACTATGTTGATTCTTCCAATCCAAGAGCATGGGATATCTTTCCATCTTCTTGTATCCTCTCTAATTTCTCTCAGCAGTAGTTTGTAGTTCTCATTATAGAGATTTTTCACCTCCTTGGTTAACTCAATTCCTAAGTATTTTATTTTTTTGGTGGCTATTGAAAATGGGCAGGCTTTCTTGATTTCTCGTTCCGCATGTTCACTATTGGAGAATAGAAATGCTACTGATTTTTGTGTGTTGATTTTGTATCCTGCTACTGTGCTGAAATCATTTATCAATTCCAAGAGTTTTTTTGTAGAGGTTTTAGGCTGTTCGATATATAGGATCATGTCATCTGCAAACAGGGACAGTTTGACTTCATCTTTTCCAATCTGGATGCCCTTTATTTCCTTCTCTTCTCTGATTGCTCTGGCTAGTCCTTCCAACACTATGTTGAATAGGAGTGGTGAGAGTGGGCATCCTTGTCTAGTTCCTGTTTTTAAAGGAAAAGCTTTCAGCTTTTCCCCATTCAGGATGATATTGGCAGTGGGATTGGCATATATGGCTTTAATTATGTTGAGATACTTTCCCTCTGTACCTAACTTATAGAGGGTCTTTGTCATGTATGAGTGCTGAACTTTATCAAATGCTTTTTCAGCATCTATAGAGATGATCATATGGTCCTTGTGTTTGAGTTTCTTGATATGGTGTATCACATTTATTAATTTGCGTATGTTGAACCAACCTTGCATCCCTGGGATGAATCCCACTTGATCGTGGTGAATAATTTTACGTATGTGTTGCTGTATTCTGTTTGCTAGTATTTTAGTGAGGATTTTTGCATCTATATTCATCAAGGATATTGGCCTGTAGTTTTCTTTTTTGGTTATAACTTTACCTGGTTTTGGTATCAGGATGATGTTTGCTTCATAGAATGAGTTTGGGAGATTTGTGTCCATTTCGATCTTTTGGAATAGTTTGTAAAGAATCGGTGTCAATTCCTGTTTGAATGTTTGGTAAAATTCTGCTGTGAATCCATCCGGTCCTGGGCTTTTCTTTGTTGGGAGCCTTCTGATAACACCTTCAATCTCCTTTATTGTTATTGGTCAGTTCAAATATTCTACATATTCATGGTTCAGTTTTGGGAGCTTGTGTGTGTCCAGAAATTTATCCATTTCCTCCAGAATTTCAAATTTGTTGGCGTATAGTTGTTTATAGTAGTCTCGAATGATTCCTTGTATTTCAGATGAATCAGTTGTAATATCGCCATTTTCATTTCTAATTTTTGTTATATGAGTCTTCTCTCTTCTTTTTTTTTGTTATCCATGCTAATGGTTTGTCAATTTTATTTATCTTTTCAAAAAACCAACCAACTTTTTGATTCGTTGATCTTTTGAATTGTTTTTTGGTTTTCAATTTCATTCAGTTCTGCTCTGATCTTAATGATTTCTTTCCGTCTGCTAACTTTAGGTTTGGATTGTTCTTGTTTTTCTAGTTCTTTCAGGTGAAGTGTTAGGTTGTTCACTTGCCATCTTTCCATTCTTCTGAAGTGAACATTTAATGCAATAAATTTCCCCCTTAATACTGCTTTTGCAGTATCCCACAGGTTTTGGTATGATGTATCATTGTTTTCATTAGTTTCAGTAAATTTTTTGATCTCCTGCTTGATTTCTTCTTGGACCCATATGTCATTAAGTAGAATGCTGTTTAATTTCCATGTGTTTGTATAGTTTCCAGAGTTTTGTTTGTTATTAATTTCTAGTTTTAATCCATTGTGGTCTGAGAAGTTACATGGGATAATTCCAATTTTTTTGAATTTATTGAGACTTGATTTGTGACCTAATATGTGATCTATCCTGGAGAATGATCCATGTGCTGATGAGAAGAATGAATATTCTGAGGTTGTTGGATGGAATGTTCTGTAGATATCTGCCAATTCCAATTGGTCTAGAGTCTTGTTTAGATCTTGTATTTCTCTACTGATTCTTTGCCTAGATGATCTGTCTAATATTGACAGTGGGGTGTTCAGGTCCCGTGCTATTATGGTATTAGTGTCTATTTCCTTCTTTAGGTCTAATAGAGTTTGTTTTATAAATCTGGCTGCTCCAACATTGGGTGCGTACATATTTATGATTGTTACGTCTTCTTGATGGATCAGTCCTTTTATCATTAAGTAGTGTCCCTCATTGTCTCTTTTTATGGTTTTTAGTTTAAAGTCTATTTTGTCCAATATAAGAATAGCTACTCTAGCTCGTTTTTCTTTTCTGTTTGCATGGTAAATCTTTTTCCATCCTTTCACTCTTAGTCTATGTGAATCTTTATGGGTGAGGTGGGTCTCTTGTAGGCAGCATATAGTTGGGTCCTCCTTTTTGATCCAGTCAGCCAGTCTGTGTCTTTTGATTGGGGAATTTAAGCCTTTAACATTAAGAGTTGTTATTGAAAGGTGTTGATTTATTCCTGGCATTTTATTGGTTGTTTGGTTGTCTTAGGTGTCTTTTGTTCCTTGCTTTCTGATTTACTATTTGGTTTCTGTGTTTGTTGGTTCCTTAGGTTGTAGATAGCGTTTTTGTTTGTTTGATTTCTCTTCATGAGTCCCATTTTTATTATACTAGTGGGTATTGATTTTTCTTGGGTTTTTATGGCAGTGGTAGTTATTTTTCAGGAACCAATCCCAGTACTCCCTTGAGGATTTCTTGTAAGGGTGGTCGTGTGGTAGTGATCTCTCGCAGTTTTTGTTTGTCTGAGAAATATACTATTTGCCCTTCATTTCGGAAGGATAGCCTTGCAGGGTAGAGTATTCTTGGCTGGCAATCTTTGTCTTTTAGTATTTTGAATATATCATCCCATTCCTTTCTAGCTTTTAGGGTTTGTGATGAAAAGTCTGATGTTAGCCTGATTGGGGCTCTCTTATAGGTGATTTGACGCTTCTCTCTTGCAGCTTTTAAGATTCTCTCATTGTCTCTGAGTTTTGCCAATTTGACTGTAACATGTCTTGGAGAAGGCCTTTTTGGGCTGAATACGTTTGGAGATCGTTGAGCTTCCTGGATCTGAAGATCTGTGATTTTTCCTATACCTGGGAAGTTTTCTGCCACTATTTTGTTGAATATGTTTTCAATGGAATCTCCATTTTCCTCCCCTTCTGGAATACCCATGACTCGGATATTTGAGCGTTTAAGGTTGTCTGATATCTCTCTCAGATTTTCTTCAATGTCCTTGATTCTTTTTTCTTGCTTTTTGTCTGCTTGTGTTATTTCAAACAGCCCATCTTCAAGTTCAGAGGTTCTCTCTTCAACTTCCACAAGCCTGCTGGTTAAACTCTCCGTTGTGTTTTTTATTTCGCTGAATAACTTCTTCAGTTCAGCAAGTTCTGCTACATTTTTTTTCAGGACATTGATTTCCTTGTACATTTCCTCTTTCAGATCCTGTATACTTTTCCTCATTTCATCATGATGTCTAGCTGAGTTTTCTTGTATCTCATTCAGTTTCCTTAGAATTAGCACTCGAAATTCCTTGTCAGTCATTTCTAGGGCTTCTTGTTCTATAGGATCTAGAGCTTGAGATTTATTAACTTTTGGTGGTGTACTTTCTTGATTTTTTGTATTTCTGGTATCTTTTTTTTGGTGTTTATTCATTGTGGCAGGGGGTTTCACAGTCCACCGGTTTGAGACTATTGACTAACTAAGATGTTGCTGTGGTTGCCAATTTCGTATGGCTCCCTCCATGACTGCTCAGTTGGCCTCTAGTGCCTTGTGTGTGTGGTTGCCTCCGGTCTTGGGCCTCTCCGGGGAGCCACCTTTCTGGTCAGCTTGGATTCTGCTGGGCTGCTGGATCACGTACCACAGGGTGTGTGATCTCTGTTGAGCTTTCACTTCCCATGCAGGACTTCTCCCTGTTCCGTGTGCTCTGGCCCAGGCTGTTGGATCATGCAGTGGCGACCCCACAGGGTGTGTGGTTTCTGTCGAGTCTCCACCTCCCTGGCCACACGTCTCCCCACTCTGTGCGCACTGGGCTGGGCTGGGACGTGTCTTCTGCAACCCTCGTCTATCAGCTGGGCCTTCAAGACCCTGCTCAGCACCGCCTCACCCAGGAAGTCTACCAGGTTTCTGGTAGGCACAGACGACTGGTCGCTCTGGGTGCCTTTGTAGCACTGTGTAGATCTTTCTCGGGACTTGTTCACCTTTGTATCCCCCCAGTATGGACCGAGTCTAGCGCCCGCCTGCAGCCAGCTCTCTGGCAGGTTCAAGCGGACTTGGGAACTCTCCTACCACACTGTTCCCAACCAGAAATTGGTTAGGCGTTTTTCTGAACAGGTGGCCACAGAGATGGTATCTGCCTCCCAGTAACAGGAAGTTTACTGGGGCGGAGTCCAGGGTGTGGTGGAGTGACAGTCGGCCCCGCCCATACTTCCTTGCCCTCCCAACACTGGCCGGGGATGCCCCGTGCCACCAGCCTCACCAGAGAACCGCAGAGGGAGTGGGAGGGGGGGCCGGACAGCAGGCCCCGGGAAGCCCCACGCCGGGGCAAGCGAGTGGGAAGGCTCAGTGAGGAACCGAGCGGAGCCGGGCTGGAGCTGCCAGCACCTGGGAAAATGGAGGCAGCCCTGGGGCAGTGAGTGAACCGGTGATGCAGGCGGAAGCTGGGTGGGCGTCAGCCCCCCGAGCTGGGCTGGGCCAGGGGTCACTCACAGGTCTGTGCCAGGTCGGTTGCTCACTCTCTGCCTCTGGTTTGTCACCTTCCCCGTTCTCGGCCGCTGCCACCCCGGGCTTTTCAGTCGGTCCTGCGGCATGGCTCGGGCATTCCCAGGAATCTTCTTTTATGCCGGCCTGAAACCTCGAATCCTGAATAGGGCAGCTGGCCACCTTCAGCACGGCCCCGGCCTCCGGGATCCTGTCTGCATCCACAGCAGCCCTGGCGCAGTGTTCCCTGTTTAGAGACTCGCTTTTGCAGCTAAGAAACAGTTTTTTTCCTGCTCCATACTTCAAAGTTGTTGCCTGTAAATGAGGCAGCCTCTCCTGCCGAGGGCAAAGTGGCGGTCAGCCCCCACGACCGGCCAGCAGCTGCGGTCCTCCCTTAAGAGATGGCGAGAGGAAGGTCCACAAGTTTCCCGGCTGCCTGAGGCCCAGTGGCCGCCTTTTCCACCTCAGCTACTCCGCGCCAACCGCAGCTACCGCCATCTTGAAACCCTAGCATTTGTTTGTTTGTTTTAATGTGGAATCCATATAAAACAATTGAAAAGAATAAGTTTTGCTTTTGAAGATTCTTTTGCTTACAATCAAAATAATTTCAAGACTTGTCTGATTTGTGTTTTTCTTCAAGTCAGTCTACTACATTTTAGAAATTTTTGTAAATAAAAAATTTGCTCCATTTTAAAATATCTATAAATTTGATTATCTTATAAACTAAATTGTAAATGAAACTGTAAATTAGGAGTTAAAGAATGCTGTGAGGTTAACTTTCAATACACAGTTCAGAAACCCACTGAGAAAATTTAGTTTTGAGGTTTAGACAATGAAATAAGAATTTGGTCCAAAATTGCAGCAATAAAGAAAAATAAGATTTACTTTGAGGTAGTTTATACATAAAGTATGATGAGCTTGGAAATATGGTAAAATGACCTAATCTCTAATCTTCTATTAAAATGACAGCTAAAAATTTTCAAGTATTTGCTTCACATGAGAAATTATGTGTAAAGTATTTTATATGTGCTTCTTATTAATTCAGTCTTACTGTGAGTATTGTAATCCTTGTTTTCTGATGAAGAAAAAGGGAAGGAAGTAGGGCTTTTTAAAGGTGAAGGAACTTGCCAGAGGTTGCAAGGGTAAGATGTAAAGGTGCCACAATTCAAACTCAGATCATTGCTCTGGCAGCACGAACTCTTAACCATTGCCTATGACCATAAGGCTAAATCACTAAGGGGACTGGCAATAAACACGTGTTTGGGTTGAATATGAAAATGGTTACATAACAAATAAAGAAATTGTATTCAGAATAAACAAAAATCATTTCCTTACTTGTCCTAAAAACAGTGTATGTAACTAATATCACTTCTACGTAATAAAACAATTCTAACATTTTAGAGGGGAAGATTTCAGGAAATGATAACCTCACTGTACCCTATAAGCTTTGTTTGTGCAACAAAATTAGTGTTTTACGTTGTATTTGAATTCATTTTCTAGCCAACCAACAAAAATCTCTGTAAGTCCTGTTACCTGTTACTCTTTTATTTTTTTTCCAGAGACATGACAAATCTGAGCCTCAAAGAAGTTGAAACCAAGTACTGTTATACATCTAGTTGGTAGCAGACATAGAATTCAAACCTGAGTTTTATGATGTCAAGTCTCATGAATTGTTTACCGCCTTCTGCTACAAGGTAGAGTGAGACCAAGCATGGTTTGTAGAATCCGCTCAACACCATATTTCTTCTCTCTTCTCTTAGGTCGCTATCCTCAGGAGAATAAGGGAACCTACATCCCAGTGCCTGTAGTCTCAGAGCTACAGAGTGGAAAGTGGGGGGCCAAAGTTGTCATGAGAGAGGACAGGTCTGTCCGGCTGTCCATCCAGTCTTCCCCCACATGCGTTGTGGGGAAATTCCGCATGTATGTTGCTGTCTGGACCCCCTACGGCATAATCCGAACGAAACGAAACCCAGAAACAGACACATACATTCTCTTCAATCCTTGGTGTGAAGGTAAGGGGACAGGCATTTAGTTTTCTTATTAAAAATTTACATATGTCCAATGCATCTCTTTTTTGAGGTGTAGGAGGATTATTCTAGAAGACCTGTTATTTTCCTACATACAATGTTTCTCATGATTAAAAGAAAGACACAAAATTAGTCCTTAGTGTATACGAGGATATACGTGAAATACACATAGTTACTGCTGCATTTACTCCAGGAATTCATTGAAGATTGCCAAAAGTTGCACAGTTAGTTAATTGTGGAGCTGTATGTTGATGGTATAGCCTCTGTATGCTATACTAATTAGGATCCATGGTTCTGACCTCAGAAAAATAGAATAAAGTCAACTCTGTCTGTAGTGGAACTAGCTTCTCTATCTCCCTAATTCAAGAACAGAACACCTGAATGTCTAAAGGACCCCACAAACATATTTATATACATAGTGGGTACAAATTTCACAAACCATAACTCTGGACGTGCAAACATGTAACTGTATTTTAATATAATATAACTTAATTTCTAGTGCTGTTTTGAATCTTCCTTTCCGTCTGCTGCAGAAATTTAATCTACTTATGTTCAGATAAACTCAGTCAAACTCAAGATTTCTCTGTTAATTCTGTTAAACAACTCAGTTGCACACAGGATTTTCTCCTCGTTCCCATCTCTGCCCTTCCATACCTCCCCCAGCTCTCATACTTGGTATGCGGCTGATTTTAAGTTCCAGAGGCAGATGCAGCATTGATGGGAGAGAGTCCACTTTTAGATCTTAGGAAATAAGGTAATGAAATTTATAAAATCTGAGATATGGACAGAAGGCTTCTCATGTCATCCTACCCCATAAGCATTTCTCTCTAATATCCTCCAAAATGAGTCTATGTTATTGCTGATTTTGAATGACCCTTGTTTATGAGAGTTGCATTTAGGTCAGGACTGATCTGAACTACATGTAATTAATAAGTGGACAGCAATGTTTTCTACTCATATAGAACATAACCTGGATCCTACAGACCTTTCCTTTGAGTTGTCAGTTCCAGTAGTGTTGGCAGATGGCACCGAGCTAACCCTATACTCCCCATCCACCCTTCCTCATCATCTCATACCCAGCACTCCTACCTATGAGACAGATGTTCCAGGTTGATGGTAACAGGAGAGGATATCAGGGGCATGTGCAGTTCAGAGGTGGACTCCTGTTTCCAGCGATTGCATCAACCAGAGGTGAGGCATTTTGCAACTGGTTGGTGAGGTGCTGTTTACAGAGATGGCAAAGACTGAGAAGAGCAGAGGTGTAAAGATGAACTAAGATTTCGAAAATGTTAAGTTGGAGACAACTATTGCCATCCAAGCAGAAATGACAGGTAGGTATGTGAACTGGGAGAGGAGAATCAGAGATGTAAATTTGGCAGAAAATATAGATAAAGGAGGAAATAGGATATAGTATCAAGCCCTCAGGAGCACCCTTTAGGAGTCCAGTAGGGAAGGAATTGGCACAAGAGACTGAGATGGAAAAATAGGTAGGAGGTAGCCTATTCTAAGAAAATCATATTTTGGGGCCGGCCCAGTGGCTCACTCGGGAGAGTGTAGCACTGGTAGCGCCGAGGCCACAGGTTCAGATCCTATATAGGTGTGGCCAGTGCGCTCACTGGCTGGGCGTGGTGTGGACCACACTGTGCTGAGGGTTGTGATCACCTTACCAGTCAAACAAAACAAAACAAAACAAAACAAACAAACAAACAAAAAAGAAAATCATATTTTAAAAATCCATACTGATAAAACAAATAAACCAGGAGTTTGTTATTGACTTCCTTTGCATTACAAAAAGAAAATTACCATCTTCATGTAACTCTCCAGTACCCTAAGGTATTTAAAGAATGGTACGATTTACCGCAAACTTTGGTTTGCTCACAGCTTTTCTGAGTTACATCGTCTGTGTAAAATGGGGTAGTAGGGTACATGTCTACATGCATTTCAACTTATATGGCCACTCCTCTTGAGGTGAAAAAGGTTAGTCGTGTCACCTGACATGTTGAGTTTATAGGAGAACCATTCGGAAGGTGGACAGTCTAATAACCTTCGACGACCTAACTGCTGCCTTGGTCTTCAGCTGTAACGATGGCGAGCAGCTTCTGGTGCCTCTGTTCAGAAGGAGCTGCTGCAGTCATCTAGAGATAACACGGCCTTGCCCTAGATGCTGGGCTACAACACAGGGACCTCTAGGTATTTCAGTGCATAGAAAGGATGAGAGGAGGGTGAGACTAAAACCAGAGGAACCAGTTAGGAAGCTGTGGTCCAGGAGAAAGCTGGTAACAGACTGAGGCTGTGGAGATGAGAAGGAGCTGGACTGGAGATCTATTTTGGATTTAAAACAGAAATTGCAGTAGGATTGAAGATGAGAGGTAGAGAGACAGGAGTCAAGAATATCTGCAGATGTCTGGCTTGACCAGCTGGGTTGATGGTGGTGCTGGGAAGACTGGGGGAGGTGGAGGGAAGATCTAGGGGTGGAACCAAGGGTTACGTTTAGAAATGTTAATTTGGTGGTATCTGTGAGACACGCAGGTAAAAATGTCAGGTAGGCACTTAAATAAGTGAATCGAAAGCTCAAGGACGATGACTGAGCTGGATATGTAAGTACGTACACTACCAGGACAAGAAGAGCAGCATGAATCAGGATCACCAACAAGTAGAGTCAAGAGAAAGGAGAAATCAACGGAGGGGACGGAGAAGGAGCAGTCAGTGGAGGACAAGGAAATAGAAAGATCTGGAGCCAGATGTGTCACCTGATTCAGAGAGACAGCGATTACCTCTAGGCTGCTGCTCACAGTGAAGAGGATATGGGAAGAAAGTGGTCAGACACTGGAGATATGGGAGCCATTGACGGTCTTGAAGAGGACAGACTCACAGAGCGATGGGGACAGAAGCAGGGGAGCCGGCCCAGGCTGCGGCTGAGTGGGAGGGAGGAAGTGGGGATGGCCGGTGGCTGCCTTCCTCGGGAGCTCCTTGGAACCCAGTGCTGATGAGAAGGTCAGAGGGGACGTTTTCAAAAACAGGAGAGTGGGCGTGGCTTTGTGGTGACAGTGAGAAGGTGGGAAGGAGAGTGTGTCTGCCCGGAGTGGGCAGTGGCTCCCAGCCCGGGCACCTGGGGGCCTCCAAAATGATGCCTCAGCCCCCACAAGATGCTCTCGTGTCACTGGTCTGGAGCACAGCTGGCTCTGGGGCTTTTATAAAGCTCTGCGGGCAGTTCCTGAAGCCAAGGTGAGAAGCACTGGCTTTGGGAGTGCGGTCCTGGAGAGGGTGGGATCCCAGGAACAGGTGAAGGTCATGGCAGGTGAGGTTGGCCACCCTCCACTGAGCCCACAGCCAGTGGAAGGGGGGCGCGGATTTTCTAGATTCAGTTGAAGGAGGATGAAGCCATTGTCATTTTGTGATTCTTTCTAACTCAGTGAAGGGCAAGGCCGAGCCATCTGTTGGGAATAAGCAGCAGGGAGGGGGACGGGAGACTTGACAGAGGAGACATGAGATAGTCACAGGGGAGGAAAGGAGAGCTTATCACAGAAACACGGCAGGTGCGTCCCCCCTGCTCTCCAAACACTGGAAACTGCCACAGTCCCCTTAATTCCTTAGCCTGGGGAAGTCCAAACGTTTCTGCAAATTCCTTGGGGATTTCTGTCTTCTGCCACCACTGCCTAGAGGAATCCTATTTTCCCTGCGCCACCACAAGTGGGAAACTTGACCCCTCTTCAATTTCAAGTTGGCAACAACAAAAATAGTCACTATTTTGAATGTCTAGACATGGAACTGCCATTTGGTGTGGAGGGTGAGAGGAGGAAAGATTTACTCAGCTGCATCAAACTTAGAACATGGCTGGCTGGCTGGCTCCGTTGGTGAGAGTGTGGTGCTATAACACTAAGTGCAAGCGTTCAGATACCCACACCAGCCAAATACCAAAAAATAAATCTTAAGAAACTTAGAGCACATCAGGATCCTCTGGAGAGGGCTTGCTGAACCACAAACTTCTGCTCAGCATCCTCAGATTGAGTGGGTCTGGGCTTGGGCAGAGAATTGCATTTCTGACCAGCTCCCAGAGGAAGTTCATGCTGCTGGCCAGGACCACACTTAGAAAACCACTGGTTTGCATGATAATCACAGAACACTCATTACAAAACACAAGAGGATACTTTACTCTTAAACTTTCACTGGCTCTCCCTGATCTTCATCCCAGTCTTCCCACATGTAACCTCCTCTTCTCCTCCTTGGTCTTTCTGTCCTTCTAACCCTTCTCTCCCATCTTCTCCCAGCAGCAAGTTCTCTCTCTTCCCTCATGCAGAGGGGTTCAGTGAACTTTTTATTTTGTTGCTGGGCTCCTCCAACAACCATGCTTTTGGGGACTGCACATTTTTTAAAGACCATTTCCTCCAGAAAATCCTGGTGCCAACTAAAGATAATACTTTTTTACCTCCTTCTCTTAACACACACTGAGATCTCCCAGGGGATGCTCATAAAATGGGAGAAAGAGCTCATCTCCTCATTTTGCTCATTGTGTAGTTTTCCCAGCTGAGCACTCAAGGCATAACCCAAAAAGGAATCTCTGTGATGAACCCCACACAGCCACGCACACTGCAGCTGACAGTCACCCTTTCGTGCTTGCATGTGCTAATGCAAGGGACCTGTAGAGCAACTGGAAAGTGGATCAAAAGAGACATATCCAAGTGGAAAAGATCACAGAAGAGGAAGAGGCAAACAGTTCTCAGAATTGTCAAAAGGCCGCCAGGTGAGCAAGGTGCTGGAAACACTACACCCCAGATGTGGAAGTGAGGTCCAAGGTGGCCCTGGATACTGCGCTGAAAATTACACCAGCACGTAGAGCATTTATTGATAGAAGAATGTTCCACTGTGTTCCTGGGGGCCCTTCAGCCTGCTTTGCATTTATAGGCTATTTATCCTCCTTAATCACTAAATCATTAAGGAGGATCAGTAGTAATTGCACACCGGTGAGGACAGGGGTGGATGCAGGGAGAATTATTGCTTAGTTTTTAATTCAATAGTGCTAACTGGGCTTCGGGTCCATTCTGTGAGAGAGCCTTTCTCCAGGGGGGTTGGAGACAGCTGTAGCCACAAAGCCTGCAGGAGCGCGTTGGGCATTTATTGTGAACTCATCTTGTTTTCTGACCCCTCGGGAACTCTGAATTATGGAATGTATCTCACTATTTAAATTTAGAATGTTCCAGTTTGGTAATCTGGCATTAGTGCCAGAAAATGGGTTCTGAAAGATTTAGAACTCTGATTCCTGTTCCTAGTACTCTGGGGTGGTGTTTAGTTGTTATGCCTGGTGCGGCATCAGTTCTTTTCATGGGGTTTTCCTCCTCTGGGTAACTCATTTCCCCTACATTCCCCATAGTGAGCTCTCCCGTACCTCATTCAGTCTCCTGTCCCTGGCATCTAACACGGTGCCTGGTACATGCTTGATGTTTAATAAATGTTTGCTGCATTGATTTAATAATTCCAACTGAATACTTTTTAGGTTTACTGCACCCTATCATCATAGATAAGTTGTAAGTGTAATCTCAAACCTTACCATCTTGAAGAAAGTCAAAAACATATATGTTGTGTGGGGGGGAATGTGTTTGTGGGTTATGTGTGTGTAGATTTCTCTTTCTCTTTTAGCATCTAACACCAAATTAGCAGCTGGCATTTCTAACTTTTTTATTCAGTGTAATTTTTGTCTTTTCCTTTAAACAAAGAAATCAATTTAACTTAATGTAAAGAAATCAGTGTTTCTGATATCTTCAGTGCTTCTATTAGAGAATAAATAAATATGACCAGCTTGTGTTTTATTATTAAATTCATCCTTAGACTATTTGCTTTCTAATTACGTATTGTCATTTAGCCCCTCAAGTACAGAATGGAGTTATTCACCAGGACTGGTATTCTCAGAGTAATGATGACTGACATCCCCTTCTCTTGGAGACCCTTGAGCCCAGACCAGAATTTACACCCTCAGGCTAGAGCAATTCATCCATTAATCCACAAATATTGGTAGTATGTCCCCCAACCCATGCCCAAGACAACACAATTACCCATGCATAATGCAACAATATTAACAGTCACTGCTGAATTCAGCACTGCGGACATGGCAGTGAAAAAGGCAGACACAAACTTTGCCCTCATAGAGCTTCTAGCAAGGATTTTACAAACGAGCCACTAATAAAAAACTAATTACAATTGTTGAAAGTACTAAACATCACGGCAAGACAAGAGCACAAAGCAGGGGCTTCTGACCTAGTGGGGAAGCGGGGAGAGACTGGGCAGTGGTTTATCTTAGTTTCCTCTCTAGCCCTTAGAACAGTGCTTGCATGCAGTAGCAATCAAATAATTGGTTAATTGAATTTTTCATAGAGTTTTAATAAAGCTTATGTGAAAATTATAAGCCCTTATTTATTCAAACCTTCTATTTAATAAAATAGTATATATCACTCCTCCCAGTATTTGAATAATGTCGAGGCTCATTTGTCCTTTTTATTCCAAGTGAATGCCATTCGGTGTGGCACTGCAGTCAGAAGGGATCTCAGAGAGCTCAAAGTAAACATTTTTGTCAACAGCATACAGGAGACCCCAGGATCAAGATCCCAAGCTATTCGCAAGATGTTTCTGGAAGGAGCTGGGTTGGAAGGATCTAATCACACTCATCTACCAATCCATGAAGTTTACAATTCCTTTTATGTGGAGTTTTGTACTCGTCAAAGTGCGCTCTTAGCCAGTATCTCCCTAGATTGTGTTTTGGAAAGCGCGATCCTTATCTCTCTCGTTCAGCCCTGTGTGGTTCCTGGCCCGCCCAGAGCTGATGTTCACTGAATGTCTGCTGAACTGAATTGATAGCTACCGCTCTGAGAGGCAGGGAGAGGAAGATCAGACTCGAGTTTCAAGAAAGAACACAGACTCTCTGATATTACATAAATTTCTCAAGGTCATACAGAAAATTAGGAAACGAACAGGCTAAAGCTTGGGTATCCTGACTCAGACAGGGTAAGCTCTTGGGAGGATATTTCCAAAAGTTTGTGAAAAAAATAGAATTAAAAGATAAAATGAATCATTCCATGAACTTTTTAAAGTACTTTCGTATACTTTTAAAGCAAAAGCCATTTGTATCAGGCCTTTTGTAGCAAGAAAAACACGAAGTATATGGCCAGCTGGGAAGCGTCTATGATGATCTAAAAGTCAGAAAGTCCTACCATTAGAATTAAAGAAAGAAAGAAAAATAAAGCCAGGTTTATATCTATAAGATCAAACAACAATTTTCCCCACAAAAACAAAATTAAAGCATTCCAACAAGGGCACAGGCTCCCTCAGGGGATATAGGCTAAGTAAAGAAGCTCTGACATTTTCTTTGTAGAATTGCTTCATGAATCTTCTGAGGATATCCAAGTACACTAAAAAGTCCTTAACCAGCAAAACTGGCAAATTAGCACAATCGAATAAACTTCCTAAGCTGGTATGTGCTGTAGTGTAACGTGACATGTTTGCAAGGAATGTCAGTGGGCCGAGTGTTGTCTCAACTGCATTTCATTCCGTTCCAGAGTTGATAGCTACAAAAGCAAGGCCTCCAGAGTGGCTATCTTAAACCACTTTAGGAAGGCAGTGGCTTTGGAACCTTCCAGAATAAAAAGCTCAGACACAGAAAATGCCATTCCTTGAAATGCCCTGCTTCACAGCAATCACAGACAAGAAGTAACTGCTAGTGTGCCCGCAGCGCATGCCACCTGCTGGAGCTGGCCACCCCTTCTGATTTACTTTGAGATGGAAAGACATACCATGATGACATGACACCAATCTGGAATCACATTTGCACTGCAGATCAAGCCACTCCCTCCAAGAGTGACTGCATGTGACACTCAGCTTTTATGCAAAGGGGAGGCACATAGATGTGATTCCTAATCTCACTCTAAATTCCTCTCTTCACCAAAAAGGTGATACATTTTGCCTTTTTGAAGGGGACAGTACATTATTTCTTCTAAAGGATTAGAAACAAAACCAAACTCTGATTTAAGCTGTCTCTTAAAAGATACCTTGTCTAACAGCCCTCCTGACACCATAGTGTTTGATTCCCGAGCTCACCTTGCTAGGCCTTAGCCTAATGACTTTGGAAATGGGACTTGCTCTAACTTTAAAATAGCATAAAAATAGGCAAAAGGAATTTTTCAGCCCATGCGGTGATGAATGGCCTCCCTTCTCCCAAAGTGGTTATCAGATACTAAAATCAATAGGCTCAGCATTCATTTTTACATGTGTGTAATAAATTCTTACTTTCTCCAGGTGGGGAGGCCAGTGGTAATTTCCAAGGGTGCCTGAAATCAGACTTAAAATTTCTCAGCCCACAATTTTCCTTTTTTAACTACCCCACTATTCCCACCAGAGCAAGAATAAAACAAATGAGATCAGCATTCTTTACTACTTGCCTTGTGTAGATTGTCAGTCAGTCTGGGAGGGTGGTCATGTACAAGGTGTTTTGGAGGTCTGTTCTTGTGGCAGAGCTGCTCTGGGTAAGTGGATGGAGATACTGAGTCACGCTCACTAATTACGCCATGTGTAATCTGTTTCTCCTGAGTTTCATCGTAGTGGTGTTTTTTACCAGACGCTACTAAGGATCAAAAAATTGCAATAGCTCCAACTCTAGGAGCTTTCCAGACCTAACTTCCCTTCTCAGTCCTAACATGGTTGAAAAGTGTAGCTTGTCGTTAAGTCGCACTTAACACACAAGCACATACACCCCCACCTTCCAACAGTCCAAACTATTGGGTTTCTAGAACAGTGAGTTATCTGTTAGCTTGTTTTTCCTGTTAGTAGAGTCCTCTGTTTTGCTAAGTGGAGAACCAGCTTCCCTCTGGAACTAGTAAAACCCCACTATGCCTCTGAAATAAACAAACAAACAAATTAATACAAACAAAAACAACACCAAAGAGCCAAAACCAAAAATCTCCAGAGGCAAATGATTAAATTTTCCCATTTTTGTTAGCCTTTCAAACACAGGGAGTTTTTTATAGTTTCCATAGTGATACAATTTTTTTTTTTAACCTAGCTTTGGACAACTATATTTTAAAGTGACAGATCTGAATACAAACAGGGGAAATAAAGCACTGCTTTCCACCCTCAATCTTCTTCTAAAATCATAAATACATTTAAAATTTAAATCGAGTCTTGCCATTTGACTTCCTTGCCTTGTGGATTCATGATTATGCCTGGCTGTTCTGAGCGAAGATTGAATTCAGCTGCTGGAAGGAAAAGGGCGTCCCTCTTGAGCTGCAGAACTCCTCCCTATTTATAGTTTGCCACCCAAATTTATAACTTCCCATCAATACTAACCCAAAGCCCAAAGGTAAATCCTTCATTTCCTTGGACTCTCTCAGCTTTATACATCCGTCTCCATCTCATTCTTTCAGCAGACATTTATTGATTTCCTACTATGCATGTTCCAAGAAACTGTGTCAGATGCTGGGGATACAGTCACCTGATCTCTTGGACTCAAGAGTCACAACCTACTGGGAAGGCAGCTTAACATTCGAATCCTAGCATCCCATCTTAGCCGCAGTATGATCTTGGGGAAGTTATTTGACTTCTCTTTTCCTCAGTTTCCTCATCTATAAAATGGGGATAATATGATACCTTCCTCATAAGGATGTTATGAGTTTTAATGAGTTGTTTTGTTTTTACGCAGCACTTAGAAAGCTCCTGGCACATAGTAAATACTAAACACATGCTTGTTCAATGAATAATTAAATTAAAGAACAATCTCCATACAGTGGGATGAATGTTACCCCAGCATCCATAGGGCACTAAAGGAACAAGTTTAATCCAGCCTGTGCTGGAAAGGAAAGGGAGGAAAAGTTATGTTTATGTGATTATATTTGATAAAGACATTGATAATAAAAAGAGCATAACCCTATTGTTCTTAAAGAAAAATTAATACCTAAAAGTTAGACTTGTTAACCTCTTATCAAGTAGGTAGCTTCACTTAAATGCAAACACGTTTTTTAAATAGCCTTTTTCTGATGATGAAAGTCTTGTTATTCAAATAAAAAATAATGAAAGCATAAAAAGAACTCAGAGATCTGCAAATCAGAGACACCAGCTGCTAACAGTTTGTTGTATTTTCATCCATTTAATGTAGTTTTGAATTACTTTAATTTTTAATTGATGATTGAATACATTGTCCTTTTTAAATACATACATGCAGACATATAAATTGTCAAAAGTGAACTTTTACTTTCGCCAACCTTCTGATCCTAGAAAATCAACTTTAACTGTGTGTATGTTCCAGATGTTTTGCTATAATTTTACGTTCTAACATCATATATACATCTTTAGAGTTTGGATTTTCATAACCACAAGTAAGATTGTGTTACACATGTTGCTCTGTACCTTACTTTCTCACACAATATAGCTTGGAGAGTTTTCTGTATCAGTACACACATACCCTTTTCAATGGGTGCTTGGCGTGGTTATATTGTAATTGATTTGATGTTTTATTTACAACTGTTTGGATTGTTTCCCGTTTTTTCATTCAATACCACACTGCATTGAATGTTGCACATACATACATTTTGTACAAATGTGTTTCTGAACAAGGAAATATCGTTGCTTGATTAAAGTGAATTTACATTTTAAATTTGCATAGATACTGCCAAATTACCCTATAAAAAGGATGCACTATTTTAAACTACAGCTATAGTACAAGGGTACTTCAAAAAGTTCATGGCAAGATTTGTATTGTCATTTAATTCTATTTTTCCACTAGCATTTTAAAGTACCCTTGCACATGAGAGTGTCTGTTCCTCATACCCTCATTGCCCTAGATATAAATATTTGCCTGTATGGTAGGAAAATCATGGTATTTCATTGGTATTTCATAGTTATAGTTATTTTAGTTTGTATGTCTCATTATTCATGAAGTTGAGCATCTTTTCATATAGGAGCAGTCTTCAAAAAGTTTATGGAAAGTTTAATAATATCTTTTCATTCTTTTTCTTCACAAACTTTTTGAAGTACCCTCCAACCCTCCCATATTTATTGAATGTTATGTTTCTCAACTTGTTCATATCTGGAACATGTTAGATGAGTTAAAGATTGACAGGACGAAGCACACATGCACTTCTTAAATCTACAGATAAATTTTGTTTATGGTGGGAGAAAGAGATCTTATTTGAATTCTTTTTTCTTACATGGATAGCCAGTTGTCAAAACACCATGTGTTGATCAGATCTATCATGACCCATTGCTTTTTAATGCCACCTTTATCATACACTGAAATATAATACACACCTAGCTCCGTCCATACATTTGTCTATTACTGTGCCAATATCAGTTTTAATTAGATCTTTATTTCAGTTAGCTATAACCACAGTGACAATACATAGGAAAGAACCAAAAAATGTTAGTGGTACACAACAGTAAGTATTTATCCTCATGGATCTGGAGCTTGGCTGGGGTTGGGCTCATCTAGGCTGGGCTTGACTGGCCAGCTGTGCTTCCAGTGGGAACAGCTAGAGAAGCTCCCCTCTCCCTGCACAGCTACAGAGGTGCTCAGCCTCCCTTGACCAGCGGGCTTCTGGGGCTTGTTTTGCTCATGGTGATAGCAGAGTTGTAAGAGCACATGTTCAGCTGTGCAAATGTGTTTCAGACCCCTGCTTCTACCGATATGCCATTAACCAAAGTAAGTCAAAAGTCAAGAGGGCATATTCCACCTTAGAGGGAAGGACTGCAAGTTCCCAGGGAAAGGAAAGTATAAATTGGAGCCCAAAGTTCGATTTACCATTGGCAAGTCCCCCAATTTTTCTTCTTTTTCAACCTTTTATTTTTTTAGCTAGTTTTTTTCACATTGTTTCTTCCAGATAAGCTTTTGCATCTGCATGCATAGTTCTAAAAAAGTCTGAGAGGAATTTTGGTTGGGTTTGCATTGACTATATACACTAGTATGTTTGTGTGTTTGCATTTATGTATGTGTGTATGTATGTGTATATTATATATATGTGTATGTATTATATATGTGTATATATATTTTGTATATATACAGCCATGCATCCCTTAATGAGGGAAATGTGTTCTGAGAAATGCATCATTGTGCAAACATCACAGAGTGCACTTACACAAACCTAAATGGTATAGCCAACTGCACACCTAGGCTATATGATATACCCTGCTGCTGCTAGCCAGCATCACCACAACCACATGAGCAATACACTGCCCTATGACATTACCATGGCTTAGACAACAGGAATTTTTCAGCTCCATTATAAACTTATAAGACTACCCTTATGTATTTGGTTTGTTGGTGACTGAAGCATCATTATGCAATGCATGACTAAAAGAACTTTTCAAAAAGTTTGTGTAAAAATAGAATTGAAAGGTAACACAAATCTTTTCATGGACTTTTTGAAGTACCCTAATATATGTGTGTACATATAATTATTAGAACTAATAAAATCAACAAGAATTCCCTGGTATTATCTAATGACCAGTCCTTATCCAATTTCCCCAATGTCTAAAAAAATATCTTTCTGTAGTTTGTTTGTTTGAATCAAGGTCTATAAATTAAACTTGGTTAGCATCTTTTACTTCAGAGCAATCCTCTTCATTTATTTTGGAGGTTTTGTTTTTGTTTTTGTTTTTGTTTTTGTTTCAGACCATAAACTTGTTGCTGAACCACTCCATCCCCCAGTGTCATAAAATATGTTTCTCTGACCCCTGTGGTATTTTCTGTTAAGCAGTTGGTAGATCTATAGATCTAGAGACTCCATCAGATTCAAGAGAGGCGGGTGGGGGAGAACAAAAATACTTTGTAAATCATGCCATGTGTTTCCCTGGGCATTCCTTCTATCAGGAGATACATGTCCTTAGATTTATCAATAGGATCAGGTTTATTAGTCTCATCCATCTATTATGAAGCTCTCCTTTTAACTAATGATTTCAGCCTCCATTCATTATTTCATTAGGGATTGCAAAATGGTGCTACTCTAATTCTACCATGCCTTCTGCATTTATTAGCATCAATTATTTTGTCGCCTTGAGATAAAATTCACATAAGAAAGTCTGGATACCTGTTTCCTTCCTTATTTCTCAGTTTTTGGATTAATGAGTTGGTTCCTAGAACTCTGCAGAGGTAACCAATGGGCTTTAAAAAGCACTATGAATTTATGAATATTGAAATATTTGATGTGCTGTAATCTTTGCAGTGACTGTTATTTTCAATATTTGAATTTTTCTACCCTTGACAAGAGGGAGCCCCTTTAAGCTGGCTTCTGATTCCTTTGTCATGACCTCTACAATCTTTGATAACTTCCTTGTTTTCTGGCAGGAAGACATGTTTCAGGCTAGTCTTGTACATTTCCTGATCCAGAGCTGTAATGAGTGAAACGAGTCATTTCTTTTGTTGGGAGTAGAGGGAGATGGTACATGCAAACCATAATCCAAGCTCTAGGACACTCATTGCTGCAACACTGTTGTTTTTTCTAGTTCTTTTTGGTGGACAGAGTTAGAAATTGCAATTTATTTATTTTATTTTGTGGGGGGTTGTCAGACAAACTTTTTAAAAAACCGCTTGATTGAGGTATGATTGACGTACAAAAAGCTGAATGTATTTAATTCACCATGTTTGGAAAGTCTTTCTTCAGCTCTGGGAATTTTTTCCTTTTATATCCTTGATGATTTTTTTCCCCTTATTTTTCTGTGTTCTCTTACAATAAAATGCCCTTCGGGTGGATGTTGGACTTTGTGAATGTCTTCCATGTGTCTTCTCGTACCTTTCCATTCTTTGCATTTTTCTGTTCCAGAAATTCCTCGCTTCTTCTAGAGATACTGATGGCATTCTTTCCCCAATATTGTGAATTTAGTGCGTGTATTTTTTTTAGTCATTTCAAGCAATCTTCAGTAATAACGGTGGTAGATGAATGTATCAGTTATCTTGACCAAATTACCTTCAGGCTTTTTACTTACTCTTGCACATAATTGTACATGTTTCATATAGGATTTGTGTTCCACATTTAAGTTTTCACTTTGCTACACGTGCAGTTTCCAAACATTCTTCCAAAGTATATTTTAATGGCGATAGACTGTTACACCATGTGGAAATATTGGGGGGGAATGTAGATTTTCTCCCAGTTTTTTTTAATTATTGAAAGTAATACTCTAATGAGCAAATGTCATGCATATGTTTTCAGCTCATCTCTGAATTATTTCCACAGGATAGACTCATTCTCTAGATCAAAGACCATGAGTATTTTCAAAGCTAATTATACAATCACCAAGTTGCTTTTCAAAATATTGCAACAATTACAATCCCAGCAATAGACTGGCAGTGCAGCATACACTAGCTGGTATTGAGTATTATAAATTTAAATACATATGTATATGTTATGTACTCGTATATACCTAAAGGTAAAGCAGGTATTTTATTATTACCTATTGAGATTCTTTACACATAAGGAAAATTCACTAACATTTCCTATTATTGCAGATATTTCCCTAGTTTGTTATATGCTTTAAATTTTATATCTGAAATTCAAAATTTTTACATTTATATTAAATAAAATGCATTGATCGTTTTCTTTTTTTATTCTTTCTATTATTTTTGTTTGGATAAAACTTTCTCATCTAGAAATCAAGTAAATATTTACCTTCATTTTATTCCAGATATCTTATGCATTCATTTTTTAAATTCAGATTTTTAATTAATTTGCAGTTTATTTTGATGTACAGAAAATTTGCTTTTTTCAAACAACCAATTTTTCTCAACTGAATTTAATGAACACTCCAATCATCCCCTTTGACATTTTCTTTATTAATTATTAATTTCATAAATAGATACATGCATACAGTTACACCTATTTCTGGGCTATCGATTTTGATCCATTAATCCATTTTTACACCAATAGCTTAACTTGTATAATAGCTTTATAATACACTGTAATATCATGTAGAACAAGTTCATGAACATCTCTTACTAAAGGAAAACATTATAACATCGTGCTTCATTCCCAAATTAGCACTTTCAGACCTCATTTGTCTTAAGAGGAAAGTTTATTTCAACAATAGGCATTTTACACAACAGTTAAATTACTGTCATAAAAGAATAAAAACACAAAAAGCCCTTAATTTTCAGGACTTTTGAGAACATCATACTGTCACATTATTTTCTTTTAAAATAAAAGTATTTTTTCATGCGTTTACTCAGAAATACCGACCTCAAACTCAGTTGTCTCTTCTTTATGTGTTATCTCTGGTGAGTTCCACTTGGAAATGAAGCTATAGTTTCAGTCTAGGGGACTTCAGCCCATATAGAGATTGCTGTTAAAACATGACATCCTGCCTCCAGAACTCAGCCAGGCCAACAGTTTAGAGGCATCAAAGCTTACACTTGCTGAGTGAAGCCAGGGCACACTTGCTACCTTACTCTGGATTCTTCTGGAAAGATTAAAAGGCTTGGAAAGAATGAGCTATTGATACACACAACAACGTGGATAAACCTCAAAATCATGAGTATGAGTGAAAGAAGCCAGACCTTCAAAAAAGCACATACTGTGTGATTCCATCTACATAAAATTTTGGACAAATGCAAACTAATTTACAGTGACAGAAAGCAGATGAATGGTTCCCTGGCACAGGGTAGACAGGATTAGGAGTGGGGATCACAAAGAGGCACAAGACAACTTTTGGGGTGATGAATGTTTTTTATCTTGATTGTGAAATTGTATGCTCTAAATGTGTGCAGTTTATTGGACATCCAAGTATATATGTGAATGTGGTGTGTGGATGTATTTACAGTTGGGAGAAACCAGGCAAGTAATAGGCAAGAGACAGAGAACATGAAGAAGATGATATAAGAAAGTGCTGTAGGCAAGACCAAGAAATTACCAAAGGATTTGGTGAAAACCACAGGACAGCCCAGAAGGGGGGTTTAAGTTGGTTGGACTGAGCAGTGCTTCTCAAACCTTAATGTGTGCATAAACCCCCTGGGGATCTTGTTAACGTGCAGATTCTGACTCGATAGGTCTGAGATGGGGCCTGAGACTCTGCATTTCTCAGAAGCTTTCAGGACCAGACCAGATGCTGCTGGTCTTCCAACTTTCCTTTGAGGAGCAAAGGGCCAGAGCACTTATTCCCAACTTTGGTTGCCTATCAGAATCACTGAGGAGCTCAAGAAAAAACCAAAATGAAAATCCTGATGCCTGGATCTCTTGACCTCAGAGATTCTGATTTAGTTGATCCATAGTTCTGTCCAAGCATCAGGAATTTTTAAATCTCCCCAGATGATTCTAACGTGCAGGCAAGGTTGTGAACTACTACTATACAGAGAGTAATAATAACCTGATCAGAGAAGGAGAACAGAGCCAAAAGGTAATAGAGACAGTGGATACACGAGCCAGAGAAATGTAACAAACCATATTCCCAATCAGAACCAAGACCGACACTGTTGCAAACACTCAAATTTACCTGAGTGTAATTACACCTCTTTGGTCCTGCCTGTGCTAAAGATGCCCTGGTGTGATGCCTTGGTGTGAGCACCAGACTGATTACTAAGTAGGAAGATGGGCAGCGTGGCCCTCCTGAGATTATAGCCAGAGGCGGGGAAAAGTCCTTGCAATGGAGGAAGCAGACCAGGGAAGCTGGTCGGGCATGCACACCAACCAACACATCCATAAGTATTTTTCATTAAAATGAGACAATGAGTAGGCTCCCTCCTCCTGTCAGCGATGGGCACAAACCAGACATGACAAACGATGTTGCTGTCTTCTAATGTGTCCCAGATTTGTTTTAGAAATCATTTTCAATTCAGCTGCTTTTCTATTAGCTTTAAGAGGTTGGAAATTGTTTTTTGATCTGTGTTACAGATTTTCATCTGCATCGTAGAATTCTGATTCTGAAACTACTGATGTACTGGAATTATAAAATGTTTAATGAGACATGTCAATTTAATTGTGCTGCTTGGAACTTTAAGAGCCAGAGTTTGTCAGCACTTTGCTGACAAATGTCGTCATTTGCACACTGATCTTTGGTGCTGAAGATGTTCACCATTGCTAAAAATGTTGGGAAATGAGCTGTGCTCCGTGAAACAAATGACATTTTTTTTCATTTGTTGATGAAATTTAAGTTTAGGGGACAAAATTAACTTTCAAGTATTTGAAAACAGTCTGGTTTGGTCATGGTCATTATGTTTAAATCCTAATGCAGAAGATGCTGTGTATCTGCACAATGAGAGAGAAAGAGAAGAGTATGTCCTGAATGACATCGGGGTAATTTTTTTTGGAGACTTCAGTGACATCAAGAGCAGAAGCTGGAGCTATGGTCAGGTGAGCCATTTAAAATTTGTCATTGTCAAGGACGTTTTTACTTACTTTTTTTGTCACATGTATCACTGCAGGGTGTCATATGTCAATATTAGACAAGTACAATTTCCTGCTTTCCAGGATCTGAGACTCCAGGACAGAGACCATAGGAGTGGAAGCTTATAAAGAAAACTGCATAATTTATCAGCCTAAACCATGTATCTTCAGTTATTACACTGTTACAGAGACCAGAGCTCTGTGGATAATGTAGCATCCTATTGAGAAATGCTTTGGCTTCTTGGTGCAGTGAAATCTCATTAGGTCAACATGAAATGGTCTGAAGTGTTCCTTTTTTTTATAAAGAAAGGCATTTTGATAATGAAGCAAAGAATACTGCAGGGTATGTGCCCAACTCAAAGAAATAAACTTTATTCATAACAACAACAACAACAAAAGTGTTAGTCTAGGGTACGGCTAATTAGAAAAGAGTGTTACCATTTTGCCAAAGGTGAGCCCCCTGGACTTTATCTAGAAGCATTTTATCAGCCACAACCTCAAGTCACTGCCTAGATATAAAGTAGCAAATGGTATTTTTTAAGATATTCAATAATTCTAATGATTTCAGTTTGATGTTGTCAAGCAGGAATCTCAGATCCTTCTGCCCCTTCCTGTGCAGGTCATGAGTCAGGCATTGAAGGAAGATTCTGGCAGCTTTATGCAAAGTAGACAAACTTTATTCTTTAGATATGAACTTTACAGACATGCTTTATTCCTCCAAGACAAGCTCAGGCTCTGCGCCACTGACCCTCCATGCTCTGCCGACCAGTGGTTCAGAGCAGTTACCTTTAGACTCATAGTACACAATAGCAGCCACAAGCCAAGCATTACATAATTACAACTATCATACTGAATCAGTAAATGAGCACACATGTGCAGTTACACTACTTTATTATAACTTGTTTCTAATGAATGTGCTGAATCTTGCCTATTTGTAACAGATATGAGGCAAGTGAGCCTGACAGCTAAGCTGTTCTTTATTTTACACTGGTTTTACTTCCTTTTACTTCCTTACAAATGTCTTTAACAATGGAGCAAATGAATGATATTTTACCATCTTTTCATAAATGAATTCATGTCCTGTTGATTAAAATATGATTTTTAATTAGCAACATAGGAGGAAGTGAATATGTCATTTTTCAGAGTTTGGCTGGGATGACAGGAATTGTGCATCATTGTTCTGGGCATTCAGGGAGAGATTTCATGGAATCTGACCACACTAAGTCACATGATACTGACTTGGCTCCTGATGCTTAGCTTTGACTTCTGTGAGGGACCTCCATGTGTCTATCTACCCACTGCTCCAGCCTGACCATTGGTGTCTTGCCATCACAAGCTCTTATCTTGCCTCCCTGGCTTTGTGTCTAGCTCTGCACCCTGATTCCTAAGAATTACATGCCACCTGCCTTTCTGATGTCCTGCTGAGCTGTGATCTATGTTTGCTTGCCCTGTTTTTGGATTCCTGCCTGGATCCCTGGTTACAAGCCCTTCCTTCCTCAGTGACATACAACCTTTGACTACCACCTGTTGTTCGGTGTCTTTGCCTTGAGTCCCTAATTCCAAGCCTTTAGGTGTGATTCTACTTATGGCCCCAATGGGACAATCTATACATAGCTAATATAATAAGAAAAAAAGTCATCAAGGTGGCTAGCAAGGAAAACTGGGAGGGTGTCCCAAGCACAGTCAGGGTCTCCTTGGCCAGCATGCCTTTGTGGGGGCACCCTTAGCACCGGCACTGTCTGTATCTACCATCATTCAAAGAGGCCACTGTTTTGGGTCCTTCAGCCAAAATAACCAGCCAAGGCAGTTTTTGCAGCAATGCAATGAAATTATTAGTTCCGTGACTACTTCCTTAACTCTCCAGTTGGTTGCTACTATGTCCCACAAACACAGCTGAGAGAAGAGCTAGCATAACTACCTGTCACGTATCCATCCCATCAGGTTGAGGCACACCCAGAGTTGGTATTCTGACTGGATTTAGTAAAGACTTACATGGTAATTAGCCATTAAGATTGTGGTTTCTGTCACAAGTAGTTGGACAGGTAACATGCAAGGTTTCTATATTCAAGGAACTCTCCTATTCCAGTGAGCTACAGTATAGGAAAAGTCTCCCTGTCTTGCCATTTGTTACTATTTGATCTTTATACCTTTTTAAGGAAATTCTGGTATTGCCCATAGCAGATTTTTTTAAGGAAATTGAACCAGTACCAGGTTCTTTCCTTGATAGTATAATTTACTTTCTCCAGGCCTTTCTGCCCTGTCTTGGATGCTGGGCTCCACCTTTTCTCAGAAGAAGGGAGACCTTAGAGGGACATTCACTACATGAGGTCTCCCATATCAGGTGTAAGCTAACCTGTGATATACCTTTATGTTCAAGATGCATGAGAACTCGTGTTACTTTCTTCCCACCCCCCCCCCCCAAGTTTATTTATCTATTTATTTATTTATTTTTATTTGGGACTCATGTTACTTTCAAGGGCTCGAAACTGTGGCCTGACTTTAGTAAATCTTTCAATCCTTCGCCTTAGGCTCTGGAGCCAATGTGTTGGAGAGATCTTCTAAATTAACTTATTCCATTTTCTGAAGAACTTCCAGTCAGTTCATGGTCCCCGAGTCCATCAGCTCTCCAGTTGTTCCATTTTTATTTCTGGTTTGCTTTTATGTTCTTTTTTTTTTTTTTTTTTGACTGGTAAGGGGATTGCAACCCTCGGCACAGTGTTGTCCACACCACGCTCAGCCAGTGAGCGCACCAGCCATCCCTATATAGGATCCGAACCCACGGCCTCAGCGCTACCAGCACTGCACTCTCCCGAGTGAGCCAAAGGGCCAGCCCTGCTTTTATGTTCTTATTCACTTTACCAAAAATAAAAGAGGATGTCTCTTTCCTTCTACTTTAACATTTCACTCTAAAGATTATGGGACATAACTATATAGGAAATACACATTTCTAAATATTAGGTTGTGATTTCATTTTATTTTTTCATCGGAGAATGCCTTGCTTGCAGAGTGGGCATTAAGCAGTTTCTCATTTTTTTCCTAAATAGTTTGAAGATGGCATCCTTGATGCTTGCCTGTATGTGATGGACAAGGCAGAAATGGACCTTTCTGGTAGAGGGAACCCCATCAAAGTCAGCCGTGTTGCATCTGCGATGGTAAGCAACAACTGCTGATTACTAAAACCTGTTACACCTGTCATTTGTCTTGGTATAGATGCCAGTTCATTAGGAGCTGTTGAAATGATGAGTTACACTTAATAAACTTTTATTTGTAAGATTCTGGCTGATGACACCAGCATGTTCTTGGGATTTCCTGAGCTTGTCTTAGGCTGTAAAACAAAATTCTTTTCTTGATGCTATATGTTTCTTTGGCTTCAGACAAATAGTGATAGAGAGTAGGAGGCCATAGATCAGTTACTCTTAAGAACTTCTTGCCTAGGGACTGAGGAATGACCATGACAAAAATGTCAATGACTATAATCAAACAATCAATCAGTCAAACACCAAGGAGCACGGAATAGTAAGTATAAAGAAATAAGTGACTCTAATGCTAGCTTCTATTACAATGATACCCCACCATAGGGTTTTGTCACTCACGAAGTGGGTGTTGATTCTTTGCAGTAATCATGTGAGGTATGTGGGGTGGCATTTCTCATACCAATTTATGAGTTAGGAAACAGGGTGACAACAGTTTGTCAGTGACAAAGCCTCAGCTAGAACCCAGGTGTCCTGACTCCAAATCTAGACATTTTCTACCTTCCATACCACTCTCTGTAGTACCTCTTTGAGAATGCAGAGATCCTGCAATGGAACAGCCTGCTGGGAGAGGAGATAGAACTCCCATGAGTAGGAAGGTTGGGGTCAGCATGGGAAGTGGACTAATGGAATGTCCAGGTTTTGTGCAGTCCTGGACTATACTTATATACCCAACACATAGAGCTAGTTTTTGGTTCAGAAAAATATATCATATCTGGTGCAGGATGAGAATATTTCTGAAAAAATGTTAAGCAGGGTGGTATTTCACACAAAGACCAAAAAAAAAAAATTCTTATGTTAAGCAATTTCCTTAAGTTTTCTAAAAAAACAAAAAAAAATCTCTCTTTGGATGAATTTTATCTTTGAGTTTGGTTTGTGTATTCTTTTGAGTTAAACAAAATCAATATTGTTAATATGAAAATATTAGACTGATAATGACGTAAGGTATAATTTCTGGTTAGCTTTTAAGAAGAGTTGTTGTTAATAACTAAGCTACATGCAAATTTATGAAACAGTGTAGCTTAAAAAGTAAAGGTAGCTATCTATACCTCCAGATTTGACGATGGTGGTTCATCTTGCAATCTCAGTTCTCTGATGAGTCTAAGTTTAAGTCTGGTCAGTTTTTTCTTGTAAGGACAGGAACGATGACTTCTAATCTCTTTACATGTTAAGGCTGAAACTATAAGTCTCTCATGATTATCATTATTATTTATGTTTTATTCTTGACTGACAATTATTGTATATATTTATGGGATATGGCGTGATGTTTTTATATATGTATGGATTGTGAGATGATTAAATAAAGCTGATAAACATATCCATCACCTCAACAAAAAAGAAGTGAAGATAGGAAGTAACATCTAAAGGCAGTTTTGTTAGTTGACATTGCATAAGGAAAAGACAATGAATTCTGAAGAACTTGGGATTCTCTTTGTGATAACCATTTATAGCAACATATGTTAGACCTGCTGTTGATCACTATTTTTCCTCATTTGCAGACAAGATTTCCCTTTTTCTTCTCCTTTGAAGTTACCATGACGAGTTTGCAAGGGGAAGGGGAGCAGTAGCCAGCAGTGCTTTTAAATACAGGTTAATTCCTTCTCGAGCATTCTAAAGTACCATGCTCATTGGCCTAAGTTTGCTCACACATTATGTGTGTGTTTACCAATCCCGAAATCACTGATTAACACAAGCCAATGCAAGAGGGAAGCAAACGTGGACCAGCTAACCTAATGCCTGTAGTGGCACCTGGCCAGGTAGAAGCTGCGAAGTGTTCAATGAACCATATAATCCTAGTGCAAATTGCCTTGAAATTTTATTAATCACATAAAGCCTATGAAGTTCTAATTCTGAAAATGTGTATCCCAACTACAAGGTTTAGAACTAGACAGGGAGAATCTATTGGGGGAATGGTTTGGTTTGGGTTTGGTTTTATTTTCGGAAGGTGAGGCCTTGGGTGTTAAGGGGCAGAGGTCCTGCCCTGGGCCATTTGGGGCAGTATCTCTATTTCTCCCATGGCACTGTTTACACGTACACAATGTTGGGTAGCTTTCAAAGTGTTTTTGCCTTTATTATCTCTTTTAATAATTAGAATAGCTCTGTGAAGTTTTCCAAAATCTCTTCAGTTATAATGATTTTAAAAACTAAAATGTTGAGCCCTCAAAAATTGATAAAAAAGATGACACTTAGAAAAAAAAAGTCAGCTGTTTTTTGGTCACTCAGGCAGTTCCTCTCCTGTTCACAAATCGTGGAAACCTGTCATGAAATTTCTGAAGGCAGTTAAACAAAGAACAGAGGGAAAAACTTTAAATTTCTCAATTAAAGATTTGCCTTAAAATACAAAAATATGTTATTTAGAAAGCCCTGAAAGAAAATGTTTTGAGTTTGCGAGTCTAGCCAGAACGCTGGTTCCCAGGTGGATGGGCCTGTGTGTGTTTTCTCAGGGCTGGGCTCAGGTCTCAGTGGAACAGAGGCTCCTGACCAGTTGTTGAGAAGTCTCTCTCCAGTGCCTCCCCAGCCTGGCCTTGAGGCTGGGAACTCCTTTCACAGGACACAGATGCTAGAACAGAGATACGTGGGATATGCAAATTCTCCTGGAGGGGCGAGGCATTGATTTCAACCCAGACAAGAGTGACATGGACAGAGCTTTCCCGAGAGCAAGTGCTGCCAGGAAGGAGAAGGGACGAGCCACCCAGGCCTCTCTGGCTGCCTGAAGAAGGTGGAGTTGAGTGGGGACAAGACACAGGAACACAGGACTAGAGCCCCAAAGACAAATTTGCTTACTGTGGTCATGGCCAAGGCTAGCACTAAAAGTCGGCAAGGAGTTTGCAGGGAACAGTTGGGTGCCTGATACTAAAAGAGCACAAAAAATAACCCATATTGTGCAAACTTTCTAATGATAATAATAATGTGAATCTGGATGTTAAGTGCACAATACCTAGATAAAAATATTTATTGTAAAGTGTATGTAACCTCAAATAATTTTTTGTTATGGGGGCTGTCCTGTGCATTTCAGGATGTTTAGCAGAATCTACCCAGGAGATATCGGTAGAATTTTCCCCCACCAGTTTTGACAACCACAAATATCTCTATATATTGCCAAATGTCCCTTTGCAAACATCACCCCTAGTGAGGACCAAAGCAGTAAACCCCTCTGTGGCTCAGTTTCCCTGCCTGTGGAATAGAAATAACAGTCTCTTCTTACATGCGTAGAGGATCTGTCTTCTTAATTCATTCAAAACATGCCGGTTTTCATTCCTCTACTGGAGAAAAAGTGGAGGCAGCATCATATGGGAAGAGCCTTGGCCCATATTAGATTGAACCTCGATTCTGGTTCTGCCATTAACTTGCTTTGTGACCCAGGATAAATAAATCACTTACCTCTCTGGGCCTCACATCTTTGTCTTTAAAATGAAATATTGTCTCTACACTCAAACCACATTTGTTATTCCCAGTGGCAGAAAGAATATCCTTTTATTCTTCAAAACAGAGCTCTCCTTTCTTCTATTTTTTTCCTTTGTAAACTTACTGTCTTCCCTGGTTCTTATTTTGAGTTGTTCCTTCACTTGAGGTGAAAGTAGGAAAAGTTCATGACAATTCAGACAGCCTTGGGCTATTGGACTCTCCCAGGAGAAGGAAAGTCCAAAAATCCTATAATCTCATTGTCTGGAGATTGGGCCTGAGATATTATAATCTTATATAAGCTAACTTTTATTTAGGCTCTTCTAAATGCTGAGTGGTGCTGAAGAAAGAACTTTTTAAGCTAGCCGTAGTAACGCCATTTTGCAAGGCACAAAACATTACCCTGGTTAAAAGTCCCTAGCATAGGAAAAGTACAGCCTGAGGTTGAGACCAGATAACGAACAGGATATCTGTGGTTATGCACCTGGGCCCCGGCCCGAGGCAAAGGGCGGATAGTTCCCAGAAATAGACAAGTCAGTTAAAGTTTCAAGAGTGCCCCTCAGCTGTTTCAAGGACTCCCAACAGTTTCCAGGGTGCCCCTCAGCTGTTTCAAGGACTCCCAACAGTTTCCAGGGTGCCCCTCAGCTGTTTCAAGGACTCCCACCAGTTTCCAGGGTGCCCCTCAGCTGTTTCAAGGACTCCCACATAACCGAAGCTCACCCGCGCTTATTTGAACTGACCAATTAAACTCGCTTCTCGCTTCTGTACCCGCGCTTTTTGCTATAAAAAGGACCCAGGAGCTCTACTCGGCGCGCCAGTCTTCCAAAAGACTGTGTCGCCCGGGTACCCGTGTGTTCAAATAAACCTCTTGCTGTTTGCATCCGTCTTCGTGGTCTCGCTGTTCCTTGGGAGGGTCTCCCTGAACTGACTGACTACCCACTGCGGGAGTCTTTCATTTGGGGGCTCGTCCGGGATCGGAGACCCCCACCCAGGGACCACCGACCCACCAACGGGAGGTAAGCTGGCCAGCAGTCGTTCTGTGTCTCGTTTCTGTGTCTCGTTTCTGTGTCTAATCCTGTGACTCTGACTGTCTTTCTGAGTGCGCGCATTTTGGTTTCAGTTTGTTCCGGGTTAGTCGCTCTGGGAGCGAAGTGCGGGTAGCGAACAGACGTGTTCGGGGGCTCGCCACCCGGCAATCCTGGGAGACGTCCCAGGATCAGGGGAGGACCAGGGACGCCTGGTGGACCCCTTGGCAGAGGATTATTGTGTTTTGGTCTCACCGCGTCTCGGGAGGCGCGCTCTGCCATCGGACTCTTTCTTCTATTTCTACGGCACTCGGTCTCGTCGCCGTTTCTGGTTTCTTTTTGTCTTAGTTGTGATAGGTCTTTGCGTCGTCGTTCCCCTATTGGAAATTTTCGAGATGGGGCAAGGTGCCCTTACGCCTCTCTCCCTTACTCTAGATCATTGGAAAGATGTCAAAGCCAGGGCTCACAATCTGTCCATGGAGATCAAAAAAGGAAAATGGCAGACTTTCTGTTCGTCTGAGTGGCCCACATTCGGCGTAGGTTGGCCGCCAGAGGGAACCTTTGACCTTTCTGTCATTTTTGCAGTTAAAAAGATTGTTTTTCAGGAGACCGGAGGACACCCGGACCAGGTTGCCTATGTCGTGGTATGGCAAGACCTCGCCCAGAATCCCCCTCCCTGGGTGCCACCCTCCAGCAAAGTCGCTGTTGTTTCGGGATCAGAAAATACTCAAAGGCCACCTACAAGGAAGCCTTCCGCCCCTCCCCAACCCCCCGTCCTCCCGACACCAGATGACCTATTTTCTCTCTCTGAACCCCCACCTTACCCGGCGGCTCCGCTGCCCCCTCTGGCCCCTCAGGGAAACAGATCGGCACCAGGCCGAGCGCCCGGTGATCCTAGCCCTGAGGGACCGGCTGCGGGGACTAGGAGCCGCCAACCTCGCAGTCCGAGAGACGGCTCCGGTCCTGACTCCACCGTAGCTTTGCCCCTCCGAGCCATAGGGCCCCCAGCTGAGCCAAATGGCTTGGTCCCTTTGCAGTATTGGCCTTTTTCCTCAGCAGATCTTTACAATTGGAAGTCTAACCATCCTTCTTTTTCTGAAAAACCAGCAGGTCTCACGGGACTTCTTGAGTCCCTTATGTTCTCTCACCAGCCCACTTGGGACGATTGCCAACAGCTACTCCAGATCCTCTTCACCACTGAAGAGCGAGAAAGGATTCTTCTGGAGGCCCGCAAGAACGTTCTCGGGGATAACGGGGCCCCTACACAACTCGAGAACCTCATTAATGAGGCTTTCCCCCTCAATCGACCTCAATGGGATTACAACACGGCCGAAGGTAGGGAGCGTCTTCTGGTCTACCGCCGGACTCTAGTGGCAGGTCTCAAAGGGGCAGCCCGGCGCCCCACCAATTTGGCCAAGGTAAGAGAGGTCTTGCAGGGACCGGCAGAACCCCCTTCGGTTTTCTTAGAACGCCTAATGGAGGCCTATAGAAGGTACACTCCGTTTGAACCCTCTTCTGAGGGGCAGCAGGCTGCGGTCACAATGGCCTTCATCGGCCAGTCAGCCCCAGACATTAAAAAAAGGTTACAAAGACTAGAGGGGCTCCAAGACCTTTCCTTACAAGACTTAGTAAAGGAGGCAGAAAAGGTGTACCACAAGAGAGAAACAGAAGAAGAAAGACAGGAAAGAGAAAAAAAAGAGACAGAAGAGAGAGAGAGGCGGCGTGATAAACGCCAAGAAAAAAATTTAACTAGGATTTTGGCCGCAGTGGTAGGTGAAAGAGGGTCTAGAGATAGGCAGACAGGGAACCTGAGCAACCGGGCAAAGAAAACACCTAGGGATGGAAGACCCCCTCTAGACAAAGACCAATGCGCGTACTGTAAAGAGAAGGGTCACTGGGCAAGAGAATGTCCCCGGAAAAAGAACATCAGAGAAGCCAAGGTTCTATCCCTAGATGACTAGGGGAGTCGGGGTTCGGACCCCCTCCCCGAACCTAGGGTAACATTGACAGTGGAGGGGACCCCCATCGAGTTTCTGGTCGATACCGGGGCTGAACATTCGGTGCTGACCCAACCCATGGGGAAGGTAGGGTCCAGGCGGACAGTCGTAGTAGGAGCGACCGGCAGCAAAGTCTACCCCTGGACCACTCAGAGACTTTTAAGGGTCGGACATAGGCAAGTGACCCATTCCTTTTTGGTCATACCTGAGTGCCCTACTCCTCTGTTGGGCCGGGACATCCTGACCAAACTAAAGGCTCAAATCCAGTTTTCCACAGAGGGCCCACAAGTAACATGGGGAGATCACTCTACCATGTGCCTGGTCCTAAACCTAGAAGAAGAATACCGGCTGTATGAAAAGCCGGCCTCTCCCTCCATCGACCCATCCTGGCTCCAACTTTTTCCCACCGTATGGGCAGAAAAGACAGGTATGGGACTGGCCAATAACGTCCCACCAGTAGTAGTAGAGCTGAAATCAGGTGCCTCACCGGTGGCCGTCCGACAGTATCCAATGACTAAAGAAGCCCGGGAAGGCATCAGACCCCACATCCAAAGGTTCTTAGACCTAGGGGTCTTAGTGCCCTGCCAATCGCCCTGGAACACCCCTCTGCTACCAGTAAAAAAGCCAGGGACCAATGACTATCGGCCAGTCCAAGACTTGAGAGAAATTAACAAAAGGGTGCAAGACATTCATCCCACGGTCCCAAATCCATACAGCCTCCTGAGTTCCCTTCCGCCTAGTCACACTTGGTACTCAGTCCTGGATCTCAAGGATGCCTTTTTTTGCCTCAGACTACACCCCAACAGCCAGCCACTGTTCGCGTTCGAGTGGAGAGACCCAGAAAAAGGTAACACAGGTCAGCTGACCTGGACACGGCTGCCACAGGGGTTCAAAAATTCTCCCACTCTCTTCGACGAGGCCCTCCACCGAGATTTAGCTCCTTTTAGGGCTCTCAACCCCCAGGTCATATTACTCCAATATGTGGACGACCTCCTAGTGGCAGCTCCCACATATGAAGGCTGCAAAAGAGGGACACAAAAGCTCTTGCAGGAACTGAGTAAGTTGGGGTACCGGGTATCAGCTAAAAAGGCCCAGTTATGCCAGAAAGAGGTCACCTATTTGGGGTACCTGCTCAAAGGGGGAAAAAGATGGCTGACCCCGGCCCGGAAAGCTACAGTTATGAAGATCCCTACTCCCACAACCCCCAGGCAGGTCCGCGAATTTCTGGGTACTGCCGGATTCTGCAGGCTCTGGATTCCTGGGTTTGCTTCCCTGGCTGCACCCTTGTACCCCCTGACAAGGGAAAACATTCCTTTTACCTGGACTGAGGAGCATCAAAAGGCTTTTGACCACATAAAAAAAGCCTTGCTGTCTGCCCCCGCCTTGGCTCTCCCAGACCTCACCAAATCATTTACTCTGTACGTAGATGAAAGAGCCGGTGTAGCCCGAGGAGTGCTTACTCAGACCCTAGGACCATGGCGACGGCCAGTAGCTTATCTATCAAAAAAACTGGATCCAGTGGCCAGTGGGTGGCCAACCTGCCTAAAAGCGGTTGCTGCAGTGGCACTCCTCCTCAAAGACGCTGATAAGTTAACCTTGGGGCAAAATGTGACTGTGATTGCTTCCCACAGCCTCGAAAGTATCGTGCGGCAGCCCCCCAATCGGTGGATGACCAATGCCAGAATGACTCATTACCAGAGTTTGCTGCTAAACGAAAGAATATCTTTCGCGCCCCCTGCTGTCCTGAACCCAGCTACCCTACTACCAGTCGAGTCAGAATCCACCCCAGTACACCAATGCTCAGAAATCCTTGCTGAAGAAGCTGGGACTCGACGGGACCTGAAGGACCAGCCATTGCCCGGAGTGCCTGCCTGGTATACAGACGGTAGCAGCTTCATTGCGGAAGGTAAGAAGAAAGCAGGGGCCGCCATCGTAGATGGCAAACGGACGGTATGGGCAAGCAGCCTGCCAGAAGGGACATCAGCCCAGAAGGCCGAGCTAATAGCCTTGACGCAGGCATTACGCCTAGCCGAAGGAAAAAACATCAACATCTACACGGACAGCAGGTATGCTTTTGCCACTGCTCACATTCATGGGGCAATATATAAACAGAGGGGACTGCTCACTTCTGCTGGAAAAGACATTAAAAATAAACAAGAAATTCTGGCTCTGCTAGAGGCCATTTACCTCCCTAAGCAGGTCGCCATTATCCACTGCCCAGGCCACCAGAGAGGAAATAACCCTGTGGCGGCCGGGAACCGGAGGGCCGACGAGGCTGCAAAACAAGCCGCCCTGTCGGTCAAGGTGCTAACAAAAACTACAAAGCTTCAAGAGCCAATCGAGCCTGCTCAAGCTAGGACCAAGCCAAGAGAGCTCACTCCTGACCAGGGAAAAGAATTCATTCAGCGGTTACATCAGCTAACACACTTAGGACCAGAAAAGCTCCTTCAACTGGCAAGCCGCACCAGCCTCTCCATCCCGAACCTCCGGTCCACTGTTCAAGAAGTCGCCAATCGGTGTCCAGCTTGCGCCATGACTAATGCGGCTACCACCTACCGAGAGACCGGAAAAAGACAACGGGGAGATCGACCCGGCGTATACTGGGAAGTAGACTTTACAGAGGTAAAGCCTGGCCGGTATAGAAACAAGTATCTGCTAGTATTTGTAGATACTTTCTCTGGATGGGTAGAAGCTTTTCCTACCAAAACGGAAACGGCCCTGACTGTATGTAAAAAGATACTAGAAGAAATCCTGCCCCGTTTCGGGATCCCTAAGGTGATCGGGTCAGATAATGGCCCAGCCTTTGTTGCTCAGGTAAGCCAGGGACTAGCCACACAACTGGGGATAAATTGGAAATTACATTGTGCGTATAGGCCCCAGAGCTCAGGTCAAGTAGAGAGAATGAATAGAACCATCAAAGAGACCTTAACTAAATTGGCCTTAGAGACCGGTGGAAAAGACTGGGTGGCCCTCCTTCCCTTAGCGCTGTTCAGAGCCAGGAATACCCCTGGCCAGTTCGGTCTAACTCCCTATGAAATCCTCTACGGGGGACCCCCCCCCATACTTGAGTTGGGAGAAACACTGGGTCCCGATGATAATTTTCTCCCTGTCTTATTTACCCACTTAAAGGCTCTAGAAGTTGTGAAGACCCAGATTTGGGACCAGATCAAAGAGACATATCAGCCCGGTACCATAGCTGTCCCCCACCCGTTCCAGGTCGGAGACCGAGTGCTGGTCAGACGCCATCGACCCAGCAACCTTGAGCCTCGGTGGAAAGGCCCGTATCTGGTATTGCTGACCACCCCGACCGCAGTAAAAGTTGATGGCATCGCTGCCTGGGTCCATGCTTCCCATCTCAAGCCTGCACCACCCCCGGCACCAAACGAGACCTGGGAGCTGGAAAGGACTGATCATCCTCTTAAGCTGCGTATTCGGCGGCGGAAAAATGAGTCCACCGGGTAAGAACCCCCACCGGCCTGTGATCCTCACCTGGAAGGTACTGTCCCAAACTGGAGAAGTTGTCTGGACCAAACAGGCTACCCAGCCGCCTTGGACTTGGTGGCCCGATCTTAAACCTGATGTATGTGCCCTGGCGGCGGGTATTGAGACCTGGGATATCCCGGGATACATAGCATCGGGCTAGGCCCAGATCAGACCCCCTGATTCAGACTACACAAAAGCTTATAATCAGATCACCTGGGGGGTCCCAGGGTGCAGCTATCCCCGAGCTAGAAACAGGCTTGCCGCTTCCCCCTTCTACGTGTGCCCCCGGGATGGCCGGACCCTTTCAGAAGCTAGAAGGTGCGGAGGGCTGGAATCCCTATATTGCAAAGAATGGGGTTGTGAAACCACGGGGACAGTCTACTGGGGACCTAGTTCCTCATGGGACCTCATAACTGTAGAACGTAACGATAGCAGTAAAAACTGTGACAACACCGGCTGGTGTAACCCCCTTAAAATAAAATTCACAGAGAAAGGAAAAAAATTCCAGAGATTGGGCACAAGGAAGAACCTGGGGACTAAGGTTCTATTTGACGGGAAACGATCCAGGTGTACTGTTCACCATTCGCCTAGATATCACCAATATGCCAACTGTGGCAGTGGGCCCCGACCCCGTCCTTGCAGAACAGGGACCTCCTAGCAACAAGCTGTACCCAATGACTAGCAGGCAACCCCCGCGGCACAAAGGAGCACTGCTACACAGAGCCTCCTATCACCAGGCACTCTACCCCCCACCACGGGTGACAGGCTCTTTGGTCTTGTACAGGGGGCCTTCCTAGCTCTAAATGCCACCAACCCGAACGCCACAGAGCATTGCTGGCTCTGTCTGGCCATAAGCCCCCCCTACTATGAAGGAATAGCCTTTTTGGGAGAGGCCAATTATACCAGCGCCGAGAGTTGCCGTTGGGGGACCCAGGGAAAGCTTACTCTCACAGAGGTCACAGGACAAGGGTTATGTATAGGAACAATACCTTCTACCCATCAACATCTTTGCAACCAGACCCTATCCATCAATTCCTCCGGGGACCATCAGTACCTTCTCCCCTCCAACCATAGCTGGTGGGCTTGCAGCACCGGTCTCACCCCTTGCGTTTCCCTCTCAGTTTTTAATCAGTCTAAGGATTTCTGTGTCCAGGTTCAGCTGATTCCTCGCATCTATTACCATCCTGAAGAAACTTTGTTGCAGGCCTATGACAACCCTCATCCCAGGTTTAAGAGAGAACCTCTCACACTTACCCTAGCTGTCCTACTGGGAATTGTGGCAGGTATAGGTACCGGCTCGGCTGCTCTGATTAAAGGACCTATAGACCTCCAGCGGGGCCTAACCGAGCTCCAGACTGCCATGGACACTGACCTCCGGGCCCTCCAGGATTCAGTCAGCAAGTTAGAGGACTCATTGACTTCTCTATCTGAGGTAGTACTCCAAAATAGGCGAGGCCTTGACTTACTGTTTTTAAGAGAGGGAGGCCTCTGCGCGGCCCTCAGAGAGGAGTGCTGTTTTTATGTAGACCATTCAGGTGTGATACGAGACACCATGGCCAAACTCAAACAAAGACTAGATAAAAGACAGTTAGAGCGCCAAAAAGATCAAAACTGGTTTGAAGGTTGGTTCAATAGCTCCCCTTGGTTCACTACCCTACTATCAACCATCGCCGGGCCCCTAGTACTCCTTCTTCTGTTGCTCATTCTGGGGCCCTGTGTCATCAACAGGTTAGTCCAATTCATCAATGATAGAATAAGTACAATTAAAGTCCTGGTTCTTAGACAAAAATATCAGACTATAGATAATGAAAATAACTTTTAACTCCGCTCTAAGATTAGAGCTATCCACAAAAGAAATGGGGGAATGAAGAAAGAACTTTTTAAGCTAGCCGTAGTAACGCCATTTTGCAAGGCACAAAACATTACCCTGGTTAAAAGTCCCTAGCATAGGAAAAGTACAGCCTGAGGTTGAGACCAGATAACGAACAGGATATCTGTGGTTATGCACCTGGGCCCCGGCCCGAGGCAAAGGGCGGATAGTTCCCAGAAATAGACAAGTCAGTTAAAGTTTCAAGAGTGCCCCTCAGCTGTTTCAAGGACTCCCAACAGTTTCCAGGGTGCCCCTCAGCTGTTTCAAGGACTCCCAACAGTTTCCAGGGTGCCCCTCAGCTGTTTCAAGGACTCCCACCAGTTTCCAGGGTGCCCCTCAGCTGTTTCAAGGACTCCCACATAACCGAAGCTCACCCGCGCTTATTTGAACTGACCAATTAAACTCGCTTCTCGCTTCTGTACCCGCGCTTTTTGCTATAAAAAGGACCCAGGAGCTCTACTCGGCGCGCCAGTCTTCCAAAAGACTGTGTCGCCCGGGTACCCGTGTGTTCAAATAAACCTCTTGCTGTTTGCATCCGTCTTCGTGGTCTCGCTGTTCCTTGGGAGGGTCTCCCTGAACTGACTGACTACCCACTGCGGGAGTCTTTCAGTGCGTCTTGCTAAAGCTGTACTGCAGATTGATTTAAGAGAGAAAAGAAAGAAAAAAGAGGAAATTAGGAAACAGAAGAAACTTGTCCAGTGTTTTCCTTCTTCCTTTAAATTGCATTGCTTGAATGCTGTTTTCTTTCCACATTGTTTCTTTCTTTTTTTTTTTTTTTTTGTCCTTTTCGTGACCGGTAAGGGGATCGCAACCCTTGGCTTGGTGTCGCCCGCACCGCGCTCAACCAGTGAGCGCACCGGCCATCCCTATATAGGATCTGAACCCGCGGCAGGAGCGCCGCTGTGCTCCCAAGTGCTGCACTCTCCCGAGTGCGCCACGGGGCTGGCCCCCACATTGTTTCTGATGTGACAGTCCTCACCAGGAAAATGGCCAGGAAGTATGCCAGAAAAAGGTAAGGAGGATGCTTTGTGCCATCTGAAAACCTGTTTTCCTCAAATGGCATTAATAAAGCATTCCATTGCTAGCCCTAAATTGCTGGCAGAAAGTCAGACATGGGCTCTGAGCTCCCAGTCAGGTTATCAAAACAGATGTGTCGTGACATGTTGTGACAACAACAGCATGGGCCTGGGGAAAGGAGAAGACAGTGACAATAGCCTGGTGTTACTGCTGGGAGGTTACCTGTCCATGCTCATTTCTGCCCCCTGACTGATTGGATCTTGCAGCAACTATGGGCAGAGAGCTTCCCCCGGGAGACGCAGCTGCTGCCGCAGTGGCTGCTATTACTGCAGATAACTGCTTGCCTAGTCACCATGAAACTCCTCAGTACCTCACCTCCGTGCAGATTCACTCAATGGGTTAAGACCAGCTCAGCAGAACTTCTGTGTTGAAAGGTGCACAGAACTAATATGTGCGTGGGCTTCTAGGTGAAGAGGTAAAGGGCCTTGAAAATGATGTCTCTCACTCAAGGTCACACAGCAAGTAAGTGGCTGTGCTGGAATTAGATATTATCCTTACTCTCAAATCATGTTACCTTAGAAGTCCACTACCAGCACATTATTACCATAAGACAACTACTGTAACAAATTGAGTGTCTGTCTCCCAGAAAAGAATAAGGCCCTAAGGCAAAGGAGCCCAGAACAGGTGAATGTTGAAAAGGGAAATAAGTAAGCAAGGGTATAAACCAGAGAATTATAACTAGCCAGAGCATTAAGTCCCTGGGAAAAAAAATTCCGAGAGAGGATTAGGTACAAAATATGGTATGGTGATGGTGATGGTGGTGTGATAGTGATGGTGCCAGTGATGATGGTGGTAGAGGTAATGGTGACGGTGATGGAGATGCTGTTGATGATGGTGGAGGTGGTGGTGATGGTGGTGGTGTTCGTGGTGAGTGTGGTGAGGGTGGTGATGGTGATAGTGATAGTGGTGGTGATGCTGGTGATGGAGATGGTGTTGGTGATGGTGATGGTGGTGGTGGTGATAGTGATGGTGGTGGTGGTATTGGTGTTGGTGATGGTGGTGATGGTGATGTGATGGTGATACTGATGGTGGTGGTGGTGGTGATGCTGCTGGTATTGGTGGTTACGGTAGTTGTGTTGGTGATGGTGATGGTGGTGATGGTGGTGGTGATTGTGACGATGGTGAGAATGGGGGGGTGCTGCTGATGGTGGTGGTGATGGTGGTGGTGGAGTTGGTGGTGGTGGTGGTTGTAGTGGTGGTGATGATGGTGGTGGTGGTGATGATGGTGGTGGTGGTGATGATGGTGGTGATGATGGTGGTGGTGGTGATGATGGTGGTGATGATGGTGGTGGTGGTGATGATGGTGGTGGTGGTGATGATGGTGGTGATGATGGTGGTGGTGGTGATGATGGTGGTGGTGGTGATGATGGTGGTGGTGATGGAAATGATGGTGATGATATTGATGGCGGTGGTTATATGGTAATGATGGTGGGTGTAGTGGATTGAATTATTTCCCCCCAAAACTCCTTGAAGCTTGAGTTGTGTCCCCCAAGTTTTATGTATTAGGAACTTAGCCCCCACTGTGACTGTTAAGAAGGTGGGAAATCCTATTATGGTAATTGTAAGGTGGAGCCTTGAAGAGGTGATTGGGTTGTAGGGCCAATCAGTAGTGAATGGATTAAAAGTGGTGGTCAGGGGCGTGGTTCTGAGGACTTTAAAAGAAAACGGGAGTCTGTCTCCCTCTCTCTGCTCTCTCTGCTTCCACCATCTTGCAATGTGAGACCTCTGGGTCACTGTTGCCACCACCAGATGGACTTTGGACTTCCCAGCCTCAGAAACTGTAAGCAATAAATTTTGTTTTCTTCATAAGTTACCCAGTTTGAGGTATTTTGTTATAAGCAACCTAAAAGGACTAATACAGTGAGGGTGGGGGTGGTGACGATGATGCTGGTGGTGGTGATGATAGCAGTGGTGGAGATGGTAATGATGTTAGTAAAACACTCAATATTAAATCATTCGTTTGACAGGTACTTATTGAGAATCTACCAGTTGAGACACTGGGGTACAATTGTGCATAGAACATCGTTTCTGCCTTCAGAGAGCTCACAGTCTAATAGAGAAGACAGACTAGTCAAGAGAAAATTTCAACAAAGTATGGCAAATTCTCTGACAAAAATAAGCATAGAATTGTAATCGCCCAAACTTAACTCCAAGTTTTCCCAGGACTAAACACTGGCCTAACAAGTGTTGGGATATTGGACCAAATGATAAAAATGACTGACAAGAGCCCACAGAGGAAAAAAACAAAAAACAAAAAACCCATGCTATTGTTCACAGAAACCTTTTCTCCATGGTAGAAATTATATACAAATAGCCAGTCACCAGAAGCACTGGAGGAAAATGTAGCAGGGGTAATTAATTGCTCCTCTGGGGGCTTGTTTGCAATTCAGAAAACATAACGTTGTCGCAGCTAAAGTTTGTTTCATGGGGTCCCAACATCTACAGTTACTTGATCCTATGGTATATCGATTTAACTATAGTAGGAAAAAAGGTAATATTAATGGGAAAATTGGAGGGTAAAGGAAGAGAAAAAAATGTCAATATAGTTACATATTTTAAAACTCTAGTGCTTTATACTGTTGCCAGCCTGGACTTTCCAGCCTCCCTCGGGGTGTACACAGCTATTTCTAACCCTGGCCTTTTGTTCATATCGAACCACGATGCCATCATTAATTTCCATTAATACTTTGCTCTGACTGTGCCTTTTGGGAACTAACTCAGGTTCGAACTTTTTTAACCAATCAATGTTCAACGTACTCTTTGGCTTTATAAGAAAAATATTGAACTCCAGCTAGTAAATTAAACTGACCACAACTGGTCCTGGATTTTCCTAGGGCCCAGTGCAAGATGAGTGACTGTAGACATTTGAGAAGACATGGACTTTAGTGCCTCTGGTCCTCAAGCACCTGTGATTCCATAAAGAATCTCAAAATGAAGTTCTTTTCACTTTGACCGTCTCTCCTCCCCTTCTCCTTGTCCCACTGTTCGGAAAGATTTTTTTTCTTTCCATGCATGAAAAAGACAGTAATGACATCACTGCTTTGATCGGTTGCTAAGCAACTCCACAGCAGACTTTCTACGAAACCATGTTTTTTTATTTTCCTCTGGTTGTTTATTTGGCCATCTTATGGGAAACTTCACATTCAGCAAACCTCTTCATGCAAAAAAAAAACCTTAATAACAAATATCCAGATTACATGTGAAGATTCACTCGAGTTAGAGATTCCACACCTGAGTCATCTCAAACGAACTTTAATGCCAGAAATAAATATATAAAGTCTATTCCCTGATAACACAGACCAACCACAGTCTAGTTCTGTAAGTTTTATTTTTAAAAGACAAAAAACACATACACAATTGCTCCCTTGGTTTATAAGGCAGCTAAAACCCCCCTTTTTGGAGTGGAGTGGCTGTCATGAGAAATCAAAGGACCCTGGTACTCAGGGGCCATTGTCCCTGACCTTTTCACCACCGAGGAGCTTTTTCACATTTCCCTGTATGAACCTTCTTGTTTTTTAATTTATCAAACAAAAAAGCATGATAATAATTTGTTTTCCCGTTCTTGTGTCAGATTTACATAACTGCCAATCAGAATTTCTAATGGTGGTGGTGTTAATGATCACTACCAGACAATCAGTGCGACCACACTGAATATGTCAGCACCCCCCAACCACTAACCTTTAGGGAAGGGAGAGGGGCTGAAGGCTAAGTTCATCACCAATGGCCGATGATTTAGTCAATTATGCCTATGTTATGTAATCAAGCGTCCATAAAAACCCAGAATGACTAGGTTGGGGAGGCTTCTGGATAGCTGAACACGTGGGGGTTCCTGGAGGGTGCTGCACTCTTCCCCCCTACCTCACACTGTCCATTTTTTCATGTGCACTCTTTGTAATATCCTTTATAATAAATGGGTGAACATAAGTGTTTCCCTGAGTTCTGAGAACTGCTCTAGCAAATTAATCAAACCCAGAGAGGGGATTGTGAGAACCCCAACTTGAAGTTCCAGTGGTCTGGGTTTGTGAGTAGCCTCTGAAGTGGGGGAAGTCTTGTCGGACTGAGCCCTCAACCTGTGGGTCCTGCTGCTGTCTCCAGGTAGATGGCGTCAGAGTTGAATCAGAGGACACCCCACTGGCGTCTGCTGCAGAATTGACTGGTGCGTGGGGAAAAAACCTACACATTTGGTCACAGAAGTCTTCTGTCTTGGTTGTTGCTCTGTGAAAGCAGAGAAAAAACAGTTTTTTTCCTTACAAGATACAACTTCCTTTTGGTGGATGGGACAAGCAACGATGACACAGCTGCTTTACTAACTTGCAGATCAAAATTCACAGGCTGGTGAGCATTGATCCATATAGGCTCCATGATGGATTTGGGTCTTCGTCCAGAGTTTCTGGGTCTCCAACCCCATCAGTCTTTATTTCAATCGCTACTCTCTTACTCCACGACTCGTGCCCAGCAATGACAGGAACGACCAAGGCAGAGGCCTCTGATGCTCTTGGTAACCTTTCAATGACAACACATCTCAATCACTAGGAGCCCCCTGGGGGCAGCTTTTGTAGAATCCACTAGTTAGTATTAATGAAAAATGTTATTCCAGTCCAGTAGGGTAAAATACTAAATTACCAATTCTAAAAAGATTTTTTAAAAACACTTAAGGTTGGAGTCACCTTATTTACCAGGGATTTTCATTTTTGTTTGTTGAAGAGTTTTAGGAATTGACAAATATATTGGAAACCAGTGGAAAAACAGAATTTACCTAACAGAAAGTATCTTCATAGCCATTTGGAAAAATTGTATCCATTCCACAAATAACAAATGTGCAGATGGAGAGACTGAGGGGATCAGGAAGTTAAATAACTATCCAAGGTGACCGGTAGCACTGGAGATGGATCTCAGGTTGCCTGACCCCACTGTTCCACACACGATGTTATATTTCCCCTGGATTTGTCCTCTGCCTGCCCTCTGTCTATATCACGTGAGCTCCTTGGGGACAAATATATTGTCTTTTTACATGCTCTGCCTGATTCAATCCTTCTCTTTTAGGTGGGGGTTGTTGGGGACAATGTACTGTTCAAATATCACTTTTTTTCTCTTATGGTCAAAGCCAGCAATGTAATAAAGTTTCTGTCTGTGGGCAAACAGCTTGGTTTCTCAATTATTAAGGTTACATTTCTCATGCCTGCTCTTCCCATATTTTTGGAGAAAAACAGACATGTATTACAAGCCATCTCTCGAATGTGATAATCATAGTCAATCTAAATGTCTGCTTTCCCTGAATTGCTTCCTGGAATGAGGTTTCAATGGGGCATCTATTTTGTTATACACACAGGCTATTTCTGAGACACGGGAATGCTTTTCAGCACTCCCTCCAAGCTGTGCAGTTGGTGCTGCTCTGGTCTCCTGGACAAACATCCCCAGGATAGACAGATAGACAGAAAAGGAGCAAAGCCAGCACAGCCCTTTTCTAGAATATGCTCGGCTCTGTTTACTTTTGGTTTCCTTCTTGCCCTCTCTCCTTTCCCCCTCCCGTCCCTGACGTCCTTCTCTCTCTTTCCTCCTCTTGCTCTGCATCTTTTCTCCTCCCATCCATCCATCCTCTTCCTTCAGATATTCTTAGAGGCCTGTTCTACACCAGCCCTACACCGTGCAGCAGTGGTATGGCAATAAAAAAGCAGACCATGCTTGCAGAGTTTGAAATCTCAGTTTCTCTCTCTTGGTCCATGTTTGGTTATTTTTCTCATGATTGTCAATTAGGAAAATAGGTTTTGGCCGAATGAGAATTCACAGTTATGAAGGGAGACAAGGTTAATTCTTGTTGTAATGTTACCATGAAAAATGAATCTAGTAACCCACCCCTGTCATATACCAAAGGACATCTGTGTGAGAGTAGTTATGTGCTTTACAATATAGATTAGGGTTAGTTCATGTTTTTTTAAAGTCGAAGTAAAATTTACATACAGTAAAAAGCACGGATATTATATGCACAGTTGAATGAGTTTTGATTGGGGTAATCACCAATCAAAATATTCATATTTCCATTAGCCCCCAAATTTTCCTTGTGTCAGTTCCAATCAATCTGTACCCCCATAAACAACCACTATTTTAATTTCTTGAAGTATATTAGATTTGCCAATTTTATTGTTGTTGTTATCTTGGTGGATTTTTTTATTTTTTATTTTATCATTACACAACATAAACATTTTCTGTGGCCTTGTACCAATTTCTCCCTAAGCCCCCCCACCTCCCCCATCCCACCTCTGATGCCCTCAGTTTCATTCTCTCCTTTTAAACATTCAAGGAATTATTGTGCTTCTTGAATCTTTCTTTTTTTGTTTTTTGTTTGTTTGTTTGTTTCAGGTCCTACTTATGAGTGAAGACACGCAGTGTTTCTCTTTCTGTGCCTGCCTTATTTCACTTAACATTATTTTCTCTAAGTTCACCTATGTTGTTGCAAATGACAGAATTTCATTCCTTTTTATGGCAGAGTAGTATTCCATGGTGTATATATACCACATTTTCCTTATCCAGTGATACGTCGATGGACATTTAGGTTGGTTCCAATTCTTAGCTGTTGGAAATAGAGCTGCAGTGAACACAAGAGTGCAGGTAACCCTTCGACATGATGCTTTCTGTTCCTTTGGATATACACCAACAATGGGATTGCTGGATCATATGGCAGTTGTATGTGTAGTTGTTTGAGGAACCTTCATACTGTTTTCCATAATGACTGCACTAATTTATAGTCCCACCAGCAGTACAGGAAGGCTCCCCTTTATCCACATCTTCACAGGCATTTGTTATTCTCTGTCTTTTTGATACCGGTCAGTCTGTCATGTGATGATATCTCAGTGTGGTTTTGATATGCATTCTCTTCTGCTGAGTGATCTTGAGCATTTTTTCATGTCTGTTGGTCATTTTACATCTTCCTTTGAGAAATGCCTATTCAGCTCCTTGGCCCATTTTTTAATTGGGTAGCTTACTTTTTTACTAAGTTGTTTGAGTTCCTTATATCCTCTGGATATTAATCTCTTGTCAGATGTGTAGTTTGTGAATATTTTCTCCTATTCTGTAGGCTGTCTTTTCACTCTTAACTACTTCTTTTGATGTGCAACTTTTTTTTTTCTGGTGAGGCTTTTAGCTTGATATAATCTCATTCATTTATACACACACACACACATACACACACACACACACAAATATATTTTGCCTGTCCTTTTGGGGTTTGTTCATAATCTCTTTGCCCAGTTCTACTTCCTGAAGTGTTCCCACTATGTTTTCATTTGGTAGTTTTATAGTTTCAGGTCTTACATATAAGTCTTTAATCCATTTTGAGTTGATTCTTGTGTGTAGCAAAAGGTACAGATCTAGTTTCATTCTTCTACACATAATTTCCAGTTTTCCCAGCACCATTTATTGAAAAGGCAGTCCTTTCCCCAGTGTATGCTTCTCTTGCCCTTGTCAGATATCAGTTGGCTGGGCTGATTTCAGTTTGTGGGTTGATTTCTGGGTTCTCTATTCCGTTCCATTGGTCCGAGTGTCTGTTTTTATGCCAGTGCCATGTTGTTCTGGTTACTATAGCATTGTAGTATAATTTGAACTCAGATAGTGTTATGCCTTCAGCTTTGTTTGTTTGTTTGGTTGGGGGGTTTTTGCTCAATATTACTTAGGCTATTTGGGGTCTTTTGGTATTCCATATGGATGTTAGGATTGTTTTTTCTATTTCTATGAAGAATGTCATTGGTATTTTGATGGGGATTACATTGAATCTGTAGATCACTTTGGGTAGTATAGATATTTTCACAGCGTTAATTCTTCCAATCCAAGAGCATGGAATCTCTTTCCATCTTTTTGTGCCCTCTTTAATTTCTTTCAGCAGTGATTTATAGTTCTCACTGTAGAGATTTTCACCTCCTTGGTTAAATTAATTCCTAGGTATTTTATGTTTTTGGTGACTATTGTAAATGGGCTTGCTTTCTTGATTTCTTTTACTGCTAGTTCATTATTGGAGTAAACGCTACTGAGCTTTGCATTTTTGTTTTGTATCCTGCAACTTTACTGAAATCATTTATGAGATATAAGAGTTTTTTGGTAGAGTCTTTAGGCTTTTCTCTATGTAGGATCATGTCATCTGCAAACAGGGACAGTTTGACTTCATCTTTTCCAATCTGTGTGCCCTTTCTTTCTTTCTTTCGCCTGATTACTCTGGCTAGTACTTGCAACACTATGTTAAATAGGAGTGGTGAGAGAGGGCATCCTTGTCTTGCTCCTGTTCTTAAAGGAAAATTTTTCAGCTTTTCCCCATCCAGGATGATGTTGGCAGTGGGTTTGTCATATAGCTTTTATTGTGTCAAGATACTTTTCTTCTACACCTAATTTTCTGAGTCTTTATCATGAAGGGATGTAGAATTTTGTCAAACACTTTTTCTGTATCTGATAGAGTTTGGATGTGTTGTCCCCACCAAAAGTCATGTGGAAATCTGATCCCCAATGTGGCAGTGCTGGAAGCTGTTTCCATCATGGGAGTGGATCCCTCATGAATGGATTAATGCTCTTTCTCAGGGATGGGGGTCTTGAGTAAAATCTCATTCTATTAGTTCCCACAAGAGCTGGTTGTTTAAAAGACCCTGGCATCTCCTCTCTCTCTTGCTTCCTCTTGCCACGTGATTGGCTTGTACACACTGTCTGCCTGCTGCGTTCAACCATGAGTAGAAGCAGCCTGAGGCCTGTGTCAGATGTAGCTGTCCCAGAATAGTAAGCCTAATAAACCTCTGTTCTTTATAAATTACCCAGTCTCAGGTATTTCTGTTTTAGCAACACAAAAACAGACTAATGAAGCATCTATTGAGATAATCATATGGTTTTTGTCCCTGATTTTGTTGATGTGGTGTATCACATTTATTGACTTGCATATGTTGAAACAATCTTGCATCCCTGGGATGAAACCCACTTGATCATGTTGTATAATTGTTTTTGATGTGTTGCTGCATTCTTGAGGAAGTTCACAATTATGTTCATCAGAGATATTGGCCTGTAGTTTTCTTTTTTTGTTGTATCTTTGCCTAGTTTTGGTATCAAGGTGATGCTGGCCTCATAAGATGAGTTAGGGAGAGTGGCCTCTGTTTCAGTTTTTTAAAATAGTTTGAAAAGAATTGGTATTCTTTGTAAAGGTTTGGTAGAATTCAGCAACAAAGCCATCCAGTTCTGGGCTTTTCATTGTTGGGAGACTGTAGATTACTGCTTCAATCTCATTGTTTGTTATTGGTCTGTTCAGGTTTTCTCTTTCTTCTTGGTTTAGTCTTGGTAGTTTTTGTGAGTATCCAGAAATTGATTCACTTCCTCCAGGGTTTCAAATTTGTTAGTGTATAGTTGTTTATAATAGTCTCTCATGACTTTTTTTCCCCCTGTGGTATCAGTTGTAATGTCTCCTATTTTCATTGATGATTCTTGTAATGTTGGTCTTCTCTTTTCTTTTTTTGATAACCTAACTAATGGTTTGTCTATTTTGTTTATCTCCTCAGAGAAACAACTTTTCCTTTCATTGATCTTTTGGATCAATTTTGGGGTCTCTATATAATTTAGTTCTTCTCTTATTTTATTTATTTCTGTCTATCTGCTAACCTAGGTATTAGATTGTTCTTGTTTTTCTAGGTCTTTGAGGTGTAGTTTTATGTTGTTTGTTTTAAATCTTTCTGTTTTTTGACGTAAGCCTTTATCACAATACACTTCCCTGTTAGTATGCTTTTGCAGTATCACACAGGTTTTGATATAATGTGTCTTTTTTTTCATTGGTTTCTAGAAATATTTCGATTTCTTGTTTAATTTCTTCTTGGACCCATGGGTCATTCAGAACCTATTGTTTAATTTCCATGTATTTGTATAGAGTTCTGTGTTTATCTTGTTATTAATTTCTAGTTTCAATCCATTGTGGTCTGAAAAGATACTTAAGATGACTTTGATCTTTTTAAAGTTATGGAGAGTTGATTTGTGACCTAACATGTGGTCTATCTTGGAGAATGTTCCATGTGCTAATGAGATGAATGTATATTCTGTAATTGTTGGATGAAATGTTCTGTAGATATCTGCCAGGTTTAGTTGATCTAAAATATAGTTTAACCCCTGTGTTTCTCTGTTGATTTGTTGGCTGGATGATCCATCCAATGATGAGAGAGAAGTGTTCAATTCCTCCACGATTACTGTACTGGGGTCTGTCTCTGCATGCTTCTGTGTTGGGTGCATATATATTTATTATTGTTATGTTCTTGTTGGATAGATCCCTTTATCATTGTGTAATGGCCTTCTTTGTCTCTTTTTATGGTTTTTGGTTTAAAGTATATTTTATCCAGTATAAGAATAGCTACTCCTGCTCATTTTGGGTTTCCATTTGTGTGGTTTATCTGTTTCCATCCCTACACTGTTAGTCTGTGTGTGTCTTTACAGGCAAGGTGAGGCAAGGTGTGTCTCTTGAAGACAGCATATAGTTGGGTCTGGCTTTTTAATCCAATCATTTAGTTTCTTTTGACTGGTGAGTTTAATCCATTTACATTTAGTATTGTTATTGAAAGGTATTGTCTTACTCCTGGCACTTCCTTGATTTTTGTTTGCATGTTTTAAATATCTTTTGTTCTTTTCTTCTCTTTTATTGTTTCTCTTTGACATTTGTTGGGTTTTTGAGGTGGTAAGATTTAGTTTCTTTCTCTTTCTCATTTGCATTTTTGTTCTGCTAGTGGGTTTTGTTCTTTCTCCTGTATTCATGGTAGTGGTTATTGTTTTTTGTATTCCAGATGCAGGACTCCCTTAAGAAATTTCATTTAGGATAGTCTTGTGGTGGTGAACTCCCAGGACTTTTGATTTTCAGGAAAATACAATATTTCTCCCTCCTTTTTGAAGGATAGCCTTGCTGGTATAGTACTCTTAGCTGGAAGGTTTTTTTCTTTTAGTATTTTGAATATCATCCCATTTTCTTCTGGTCTGTAGAGTTTCTGTTGAGAAGTCTGCTATTAGTCTGATTGGGGTGCCATTATAGGTGACTTGATGCTGTTCTCTTGCTTCTTTTAGTATTCTCTCTTTGTCTTTGAGCTTTGGCAGTTTGACTATAATGTATCTCAGAGAGGATCTTTTGGATTGACTCTGTTTGGGTATCTTTGAGCCTCCTGGATCTGAAGTTCCATGTCTCTCTCTATACCTGGGAAGTCTTTCATTATTATTTTTGGGGGTGTTTTTAATGCCTTTTCCTTTCTCCTCCCCTTCTGGAATAAGCATGATTTGAATGTTTGTGTGCTTAAGGTTGTCTGCTCACTCTCTTACATTTTTTTCAGTTTAAAATTCTTTTTTCCTTTTTTTTTTTCCCCCCTGCCTGGGTTATTTCAAAAAGACTATCTTCAAGATCAGAAATTCTTTCTTCTGCTTGTTCTAGCCTGCTCTTAAACTTTTGGTTGTGTTTTTTATTTTGTCGAGTGAATCTTTTAGTTCCATGAGGTCTGCTACATTCTCTTTTAAGGTATTGATATCTTTGTAAATTTCCTCTTTTGTATCCTGGTTTTCTTCCTCATTTTATCATGTTGTCGAACTGAGTCTTCAGCTACCTCACTGGGTTTCCTGAAGATTGTTGCTGGAATTCCTTTTCAGTCATTTCAAGGATTTCCTGCTCTATTGGATCTGGTATTTGGGAATTACTGTATTCTATTGGTGGTGTTCTATTTTCTTGGATTTTTGTTTTTCTAGTATTTCTATATTGATGTCTGGTCATCTGGTAGAGCACTTGCTTCTTCTATTACTTGAGATTGGGCTTGGAGGAGAGAAATGTCCTTTTCTTTTTCTGGCCTCTGCTGGTGACTCTCCTTGTGTGAATGCAATTGGGTGACTGTTGGGCTACCTGCATGGTGGCTGTGGCTGCTACTCTGGAGGTGAGGTCCTTTTGTGGCAGCTATGGCTGTGGCTGTGGTGGGCCACCTGTGCAGAAGTGGCATTTTTGGCGTGCTTCTGCCTTCTGCTGGTCTGTGCGGGTTGTCCATGGCTCCTGCCTAGGACCCTGTCTGTATTCCTGTCTTCTGCCAGGTGTTGAGAAAGGTATGCCAGTTTAAACTTCACGTAAATAGGAGTATGTATGGGGCTGGCTTTTTTACTCAATCAATTGTTACATGTGTCTTTTATTTTTTCTTTACCATTACTGAGCAGGATTTCATTATATTGTATATCACAGTTTGTTTATCCATTCACCTGCTGATGGACATTTGAGATGTTTCCAGTTTGGAACTATTATGGGTAAAGCTACTGTGAACATTCTTGTACAAGTCTTTTTGTGAACATGTTATTATATGTCTGGAACAAATAGCTAAAGGTGGCATGTGTAGATCATAGGTTATGCACATGTCTAACTTTATAAGAATCTACCAGTTTTCCAAAGTGGTTTTACCATTTTATATTCCTGCCAACAATGTATGAGTTCCAGTTTTTCCACAGCTTTACCTATTCTTGATGTTTTCAACCTTCTGAATTTTAACCAATCTATTGGGTGTATAATAATATCTCACTGTGTTTTGGTATTCATTTCTCCATTTACTAATGTTGGCCATTCATATATCTTTTTATGGTTTGGTATCTTTTCAAGTATTTGCCTATTTTCTTATTGGATTGTTTATATTTTTATTACAGAAATGTAGTTGCTGTATGTATATTCTGAAAACATGTCCTTTGTCAGATATGTGTACAGAATATTTTGTCTCCAGACTATGGCTCACAGTTACATTTTCCAAATGGCATATTTTAAGGAATAAAAGTTTTTAAATATTATAAAGTCCAATTTCTTAATTGTTTTTTTATTTCACATTCCTCCTTAGGAAATATGTTATATTTACAGGTAACAAAGATATTCTCCTATGTTTTCTTTTTGAAGCTTTATAATTTGAGCTTTTTTATTTTGGTCAATGATCCATGTTGAGTTATCTTTATGTGTGGTGTGAGGTAGGAGTCAAGGTGTATTTCTTTCCCAGTGTATCCATTTGTTTCACCATTTGTTGGAAAGACTGTTGGAAAGGCTTTCATTTGTTGCAAAGACTTTCATTTGTTGAAAAGACTGTCATATGCTCTCATTGAATTGCTTTCATAACTTTTTTAAAAATCAGACAACTATACAAGTGTGGATCTATTTCTGGACTCTATATTCTGTTCCACTCATTTATTTGTCTATCCATACACTAATACTATACTGTCTTGATTATGTGATTCCTATAGTAAGTCTTCAAATAGGGTAGTCCTCCAAATTTGTTCTTCTTTTCCAATATTGTTTTGCTTATTTTAGACCCTCTGCATTTTTCTATGAACTTTAGAATCAACTTGTCAATTTCAACAAAAATATCTGTTGGTATTCTGACTAACCCATTGTCCCACCCTCCAGTGACACCACATCTTTTTGTTCAACAGAACTTACTGAGTGCCCACTCTATGCTAGCCTTGGGTCATACAGAGTCAAAACATCATGGTGCCTTCCTTCCTTCTGGGAACATCCAGTCTGGTCACAGGAACAAAGACAATCAGTGACACAAAGCAATGTGATAAATAGGAGGATAGTACTAATCAGAGTTACTCTGTGAGCACTGAGTAAGCACATTGAATTCAAAGAGGTAGGTGAAGACTTCCAGAGTGAAGCCAGCTGAGATTTAATGAATCACTGGGCACTCACCAGGTAAAGAAGAGGTTTGAGTGTGGAAGAGTATTACAGGAAGAGAGAATAACATTTCCAATAGCCCCATGGCAGAAAACAGCTTGTTGTTTCAGTGTTTGATGGTGGGGGCTACAGCCACCACCTCTCTTCAGTAACAGCTGCTCGGCTTTTTCTCTTTTATGTGTGTGGGTTCAACTGCTACTTTAAAAAAATAGTTCTAAAAAATAAAATACAAAAACCCATCGGTCTGAGAATGTAGGGATTCCCACCACTATGGGAAGCCAAGGAGATGGTGGATGGTTTTCTTTTCCTTTCAATCAAGTATGTGACTATGGTTGTTATAAGTGCTGTGAAGGCCCAGAAAGGATCAAGGATTAGAACTCAGGCAAGGGAAAAGATAGAATTTCCACTGCCTATTTCTTTCTCTTGTGTGCATTTGCTGGGATGTCTGCCCATGAAATAACCTCTAAGAGGACTTCATCTTCAGCTCATCTCCCCTCCTATCCTTACCACACAACTTAGCAAATGGCACGGCAGACGCAAGAAACATATCCAGTAGGTTTTCAGATTTTATTCTTTAGAACTATTTTTTTAAAGAAATTTCAGTTGAACCCACACACATAAAAGAGAAAAGGCAGAGCAGCTGTTACTGAAGAGAGGTGGGGACTGTAGCCACCACCACCGAACACTTAGTCCCCTCCTGCCCCCGCCCAGCAAAGTAACTACTAAGTTCTTTTGAAATCCCCTGGAGTGCCAGGGGGGGCACAATTTTGACATCCACTAGACCATGTCCACCTATGTCCACCATGTCCACCTATGTCCACCATGACCACCTATTTTCATCAACAGACTGTAGCTGAGGACTTGTGGTTCACAAAACCTCAAAAAAATCTTCTACAAGGAATCATTCATCTCCTTCCCAAATTTAACTCTTTGCCTTTGAGACTAGGTCATGTCACCCAAAATTTATATCCAGTGGTCTCTGAGAAACTATTACAGACAAGATTAGGTATAAAACTGTTTTCTAAAAGAGTTACAGAAATTCTAGCCTTTATGAGAACATAACTTTTAACAATGAAATTTAGCAAAATTAATAGATTTATGATGGAGAAAAGTTACTTTATTATATCCATATAAAAGGTGCACATGGGAGAAAAAATACCTTTACATATTTAAAAAGAAGCAGAATAAAGTAGTAACAAAATGTAAAGGTCTGTGCTACAGGAAATTAGAGAATCAAGAAATGTCACACTTCTTTATTTGTCAGTATCAACTTAAAATCTGCTCAAGCCCCCATGATCAAACTTGGACTGAAGTCTCATATGGGCCCCACTTTAAGGCTCTTCCTTTTCTTTAAGGAACCCAGGACTTGTTCTGATGCTAGGGTGAAGATCCACCCAGTATGACTGCAGAGCCCAATCCTGAGGACAGGGCACACTGCTCTGCTGGCAGCTGCTCCCTCAGAACCAAGTACAGCTGGTCCTCCTGCAGCCACCCCGTTTACAAGGGGCCTCCTACACAAAACACACTGTGTTTCCTGTGCATTTCCCACATTCCTTCAACCCCTGGTTGTCCACAGGCCTCCCTCTGTAGTCCTCAGAGGATCACCTCTGCCCCTCCTCACATTTGGACAAAACCTGTTTAATCACTCCCTGAGGACCTAAGCCTTGAAATCAGAGAGGTAGCTCACCCCACTGGGCACCTTCTCTGACACACAAAGGAAATTTTAACTATTCTCTGCCCTATGGTAAATATTTGGGGAATTTTTAAACATTCAAAAAATTATGCAGCAGCAAATAATAATTATGTGGATTCTCACTGCAAGAATTAAACACGGTGAGCATATCAGCATATCTGTTTCTAGTATCTTTTATAAAAGATTTTTTTTTTTTAGTTAAAAAAATGATTGTAATCTCTTAAAAGCATTTAGACAATCCAGGAAATTTTTAAAATAAAAGTTAAAAAACACTTCCTAGAATTTCCTTCTTTATTAAGGCTGTATTTCATTGTGTATATATCACATTTTCTTTATCCATTCATCCACTGATGGACACTTAGGATTTCTCCAATTTTGGGCTATTGTGAATAATGCTAAAAGGAACATGGGAGGGCAGATATCTGTTCGACATACTCATTTAAATTTCTTTGGATATACACCCAGGAGTGGGATTGCTGGATTATATGGTAATTCTATTTTTAGGTTTTTGAGGAACTTTCATAAGATTTTCCAAAATAGCTGTACTAATTAACATTCCCATTAGCAGTATATGAGTTCCCCTTTCTCCACATTCTTGCCAACATTATCATTCATCTTTTCGATAACAGCCATTCTATCAGCTGTGAGGTGATATCTCATTATGGCTTTAATTTGCATTTCTCTGATAGAGATTGAGCATTTTTTCGTATATCCATTGGCCATTCATAACTTTTGAGAAATGTTGGTTCAGATCCATTGCCCATTTTTAAATCAGATTATTTGTTTTCATGCAATTGAGTTGTTTGATTTCCTTATATATTTTAAATATTAGTCCCTTATCAGGTGTATGGCTTGCAAATACCTTCACCCAATCCATGGGTTGTCTCTTCACTCTGTTCGTTGTTTTCTTTGCTGTGCAGAAGTTTTTGAGTTTGATGCAATCTCATTTGTCTATTTTTGCTTCTGTTGCCTGTGCTTTGGTGTCCTATCCAGGAAATCATTGCTCCATGTCGTGGAAATTTTCCCCTCGGTTTTCTTCTAGTAGTTTTATAGTTTTAGGCTTATGTCTTTTATCCATTTTGAGTTGAGTTTAGATATTGTGTGAGATAAGAAGGACATTATGTTAAGTGAGATAAGCCAAGCACAGGTAGACCAATACCACATAATCTCACTTATATATGGAATCTAAAAAAGTTGCTTTCATAAAACAGAGAGCAGAAAGGTGGTTACCAAAGGCTGAGGGGAGAGATGGGGAAAGTAGAGATGTTGGTCAAAGGATACAAAGTTTCAGTCAGTCAGACTGGAGGAATAAGTTTTAGTGTTCCATTGCACTGCCTGGTGACCACAGTTAATAACAATGTATTCTATATTTCAAAATTGCTGAAAGAATAGATTTTTAACATTCTTGCCACAAAAAAATAAGTAGGTGAGGTGATGGATGTGTTAATTAACTTGATGTACTCTTTCTGCAATGTACACATAGATCAAAAAACATCACATTGTACCCCATAAATATACACAATTATTATTTGTCAATTAAAAATAAAGAGAAAAAAGAGAAAAGTCCTCAAATTTCATCACCAAGAAATAATCATTATTAATATCTTATTACATCATTCTAACTAAATGTATATTGGTTAAGTAGATAAATATAGTTTTAAAATTATAAACAGTATTTATAACTATAGATGCTAATTTAATTTTAAAATATTACATTTACCTTTTATAACTTTGAGATAGTTGACAATAAAATGTACATATGTAAAGTGTACAATTTGATAATTTTGACATGAATATGGACCCATGAAACCATCCCCCAAATCAGAATAATTAATGTATCCACCATCTTCCAAGGTTTCCTCTGTAATTTCTCCCCTCAACCACTCCCTTCTTTGTCTACCATCCCCAGGCAATCACTGCTCTGCTTTCTGTCACTATAAATTGATTTGTGTTTTCTAAAATTTTTCATAAATGTGATTATAAAGTATGAAATCTTGGCTTCTTTTATTCTTCCATGCTGTTCCTTGTATCGCTAGTTTATTCCTTTCTATTGTTGAATAGTATTCCATTGTGTGGATGAATCACTGTTTCTTTATGTATTCATTTACTTATGGATGGACATTTGGGCTGTTTCCAGTTTTTGCCTCTTACAAATCAAGCTAGGAACATTCGTGCAAAAGTCTTTGTATAGACATAAGCTTCAATTTCTCTTAGGTAAATACCTAGGAGAGGGATGCTAGATCATATGGTAGATAGATGTTTAATTTTTAAGAAACTGCCAGACTGTTTTCCAAGGTAGTTGTGCCATTTCATATACCCACTGGCAGTATAAAAAATCCCCAAGTGTTGGCTCTCCTCCCCAGTGCTTGATATAATCAGTCTTTTTAATTTTAGACTTTCTAATAGGTGTGTAGTATTATCTCATTGTGACTTTAATTTGCATTTTCTTAATGACTAATGATGTTCAGCATGTTTTGTTGGTTTATTGGCCACCCATGTGTCTTCTTTGATGCGATATCTGTTCAGATATTTTCCTCATGTTTTGAAATTGTTTGTTTTCTTATTGTCCAGTTTCAAGTGGTCTTTACATATTCTGGGTACAAGTCATTTACTGGATACACTACTTACAAATACTTTCTTCCACTCTGGACTTATCTTTTTATTCTCTTCACAGTGCCTTTCAAAGAGCAAAAGTTCTTAATTTTGATGGAGTCCATTTATAATTTTTTTTATGGATCACACCAAAAGTGTGTGTGACTTTTAGTGTGATCCATAAAAAATATATATCTAAGGAATCTTTCCTTGTATCTAAGGAATCTTTGCCTAACTCCAGCTCACACAATTTTCTCCTATGTTGTCTTCTAGAAGTTTTATAGCTTTAGGTTTTATGTTTAGGTCTATGATACATTTTGAGTTAACTTTTATATGCAGTGCAAAGATATGAATCAAAGTTCCTTTTTTTTACATATGACTATCCAACTGTTCCATTCCCATTTTTTGAAAAGATCATCCATGAAATTGCCTTTGCAACTTTCTCAAAAATTAGTTAACGATATTTGTGTGGGTTTATTTCTGTGTTCCCTATTGTGTCCCATTGATCTGTTCGTATTTATGCCAAATTGTGTCATCTTATTTAAATTTAAATTACATTTAATTATACTCAAATTCTAGTTAATTTTGTTAAATTTTACTTTAATAGAAGAAAAAACCGAATCCCTCTAAGGTTATTAAAAACTTATGAAAGCCATTAAAAGAATTAAGTAGTTCTATATTTTAAATTATGTTTAATTTTAGATGGTGTCAATTACTTATGAGAGACCAACATATTAAAATTTTTATTCTTCCTCTCTTTTCTCACTCATGTCTAATTTTTTCTTAGAGTGATTATTGTTTTTACATTATCAAGTTTTGAAATTCATTCTGTTACTATAACTCACAAAGGTACTTACATGCATTTTTTCACAACAGTGAATCTTCTCCCATAGAGTCTCTGTTCCTGGATTCCTTGTTTGATTCAGCCTTTAATCACTTATCAAGTAGTTTGGTTATGATGGCTGCTACATCCTCTGAGATCTTTCATGTTTGAAAATGTGTTCTGGTTGCCTTTATACTTGTACCACATCTTAGCTGTGCATGAAATTCTTGAGTCAGCCTTTCTTTCTTTCAAGACTATGTAAATATTGATTGGCCTGAATGATACTTTGCCACTGAGGAAGTCTGAAAGCAGCCTAATTCTATTGCTTGTTGCTAATGTGCATTTTCTGTCTAAGATGACTGAACAATTATGTTTTCATCCTAAAGTTCAAATTGATTAAAATTCCTAGGCAGTGAGCATTCTGCATCAAATCACCCTGGACCACAGATTGTTTTTTCAATGTATAAATTCAATTTTTCCTCAATTAAGTAAAATTGTCTTATATCATCAGTATATCTTCTGTTTTATTTATTGGATTCTCTATTCTAAGGATTCCAATTATCCTTAGGTTGTATCATCTTTGTATTCCATAACTATTAGCTTCTCTAAATAACTTCATCTCTTTGTCTTTTTCATCAGCACTTTTTTTTTTTTTTTTTTTTTTTGTCTTTTTCGTGACCGGTAAGGGGATCGCAACCCTTGGCTTGGTGTCATCTGCACCGCACTCAGCCCATGAGCGCACCGGCCATTCCTATATAGGATCCGAACCCGCGGTGGGAGCGTCGCTGCGCTCCCAGCGCTGCACTCTCCCAAGTGAGCCACGGGCTCGGCCCGTTCATCAGCACTTTTTATTATCTCAAGCTTTCCTTTTATGTGAATGATTTTATTTTTAGCAGCATCTATTCTGTTTCTTGCAGTTTATAACTTATTATTAGTTCTGTAATAATATGATAATTTGTTCTCTTAGGTCTGTGATCTCCTAGAAGATTGTGAAAAAAATCCTTTATGCTTCTTACTTTTGTCTTGTTCTATGTATGATTTTTTAATGATCTTTCTCTCTGTCCCACCCATCCCTCCCCTTCTCCCATGCTGCTTCCTTTCCTTTTATACGTGTTCATACTTGCATCACTCTTCTCCAGGTATTTTATTTGCTCTAATAGATGAGCTCTTGAATCTCTTCTCCATCTAGGATCTGATTTCTCCTCTGATCTGCAGTTGAGGTAGATGTGCTTTGTTCTACCTACTCTTCAGTGCCCTGAGAGAGAGAGGAGCAAGGAAATAACTTTAACTGAGGAGACGGGCAATCTTGGTTGGAATGCTTGGGCTCTGCTTTTTCTTTTCATGTTCTTTTAAATGTCTTATTTTAGAACCCACCCCCCCTTAACTGAAGGCACATCTCATTCTCATGGGAGGCTTTGCATCTTTTCCTCATTGGAGTCCCAGAATCTCTACCTCTTTTGAGGCAAATACCTTTTTCCACCCATTTCTCCATAGCAGTCATTTCCATTATTCTAGTGGATAGAACAAGAAAAAGACCAGCATTTCAATCCAGTTTATTTCTTTCCAGATTTTGAAATATACATGAGAAATCTCAGGATCCTGTTGACTTGTCAGTAAAGCTTCTGAAGAACTAGTGGTTAGGGTTAGGAGCTGAGCCACACTGCTTCTGTGCTTCACTCCCTAATCCTCATCTTTTCTGAACACTGAGTTTTTAAGTTTATTGCATTATATTATACCACTGACGTTGCTGATAGTAACTTCTAAGGGAGGGAGGGCTGGTTTTTTATTTTTCCAATTCTGTAGGTATTGTGGGAGGGCAGTTTAGTGCAACCTTGATGAAGTTGAATAACACTCCTTGTCCATAGTCCTGAGATCATACTTGACCACCAGTGACCCAAGACCAAGGCATTTCATTCTGCTACTGGTAAAACCCAGTAACACCTGAGTAAAAACCTGAGTTCACAATAGAGTGTTAAAACAGACAATTGTAGGATGAAAAATAACCAGCATGCCCTTGAAGTGTCCCCCAAACATTTCTTATTGTCTGGGAAGGGAGATGCTACTTTAACCCTTTACATATGTCACTAAAGACTTATTTCTTTCAGTGTCTGAGCTCCCCAGAAATCAATGTTCTAATTAAAAAACAATAGCTAATCTGGCCAAATGCTAATAAATGAGAGTTGCGATTTATCTAGCAACAGGGGAACAAGCTCAGCATTAACAATTAAAAGGCCTGTAGAGGAGAGAGCTTTTTTTTCTTACTCTTGCCCTCCACTGATTGGGCTCAGACTTTTGCTATAAATAACCCTTCTGATTAAGGGCTATCTGTTTGAAAATCAGCTATCAGAACCACAGTTTAGGAAAATTTACCTCTGAGATTCATAGAGCCTATTCTACTTCTCAGTGATAAAGGATTGGTGATGTGAGTTCAAAGCTGTCTCTATCTACCCACAAAGACCAAGCCATGTTATAGCCTAGCAAGACACTCTTTGGGCTTCATTATAATAGATGCAGATTTTTAAATAACCAGTTCAACTGCAAGGAGAATTATTGATCATGAGTAGAACCAGAACGGTTGGGTAAACCTCGCTGCACCCCAGTCATTTCCTGGATCTACAGGCTAAAGTCAAAGTTTATGTTAAAGGCATGAGTTTGTAATTACCTGAACAAGGTCTTTCAGAAACCTCAAAAGAATTTTTTTTTCCTACATTGAACAAATTAACTGGATAGTTGCTAAAGTTCTTCTTCACTTTAACCTGACTGGACACAGAATCAAAGGGGAAAAATATAAGTAGTATGTCTTAATCAAGTTAAATAACAATCTTCTAGACAATGCTCCCCAGAAAAAAGCCACTTGGTGCTAGGGTAAGTCTCACATTTCAGTGGCGGGTTTGTCATTTACATTAGAAGATGCTAGCACTGCTTAGGTTTTTGGTTTAGACTTTTCTATTTTACTCAATATTGCCTGCTTACTAGATACCCATGCGAAGCTCCCAGCAGGTCCTGAACCTGCCATATTGTTTTATGACACCAAGCATTTATTCCAACTGTTTCCATTATGTAAAGGACATTTCCTGGCCCTCAACCCCTCAAAACCTAGCTTTCATGTCATCTTCTCTGTTAAGCACCCAACAACACCACCACTGTCTTCCTCTACCCAACTGGTTGCTGCCTCCCTTGGGCCCCCACTCTACCTGTACATCTTTCTGTCTTAATACCAATAACCTCCACTTCCACTTGATTGGTTTCTTGTCCATCTCTCCACAGAAAAAAAAGGTCTTGTTCTTCTTGAGATGGACAATGCCTATGTGCTTGTTGAATGTATAAGTGATTATTGAACAACTGTTGAGTACCAACTCTTTGCTCACACTCGCTAGGATTCAGAAAGACATAGATTTTATCTCTATTCTCAATGAACTCATGAGTCAGGATGGAAGACAGACTCCTTGACAGCTAAACACAGCAATTCAAAGAGAGGAGTCTGGGCAGGTGCTGAAGCTGAGCTGCTAGTTGGTGAAGCAGCAAACACATAAAACTCACTATATTTTAATACTTCTCTATGGTTTTCATAATCCAAACATGCATGCATCGATCACGTTTCACATTGCTTACTAATGTCTTTTCAGCGTAACCCAAGTCAATGCTTTTCAAACTAAAGTGTACACAGATTACCTGGGGAGCTTATTAAAATGCAGATTCTCATTCTGTAGACCTGAAGAGGGGCCCGAGATTCTGCATTTCTAACAACTCCAAGGAATGTCAATACTGTGGCCCACAGACCACACTTTGAGTAGCAAGGCTCTAAACCATTGTCATGTCAACTGTAAAAATTGTTGAAGTAACACCAGTTTTTGGAAAAACTCCCACTGCTCCCCACACAGACTGATCTGGCTATAATTAAATATGATGAAGGTTATACCGAGAGAGGTAGATTCAGCAGTGCCCAGAAAAAAAGTGGCAGGATGCCTCAAAACTGTTACTTCTCAGCCTTTGCTTTATTGTCTAAACACGAAGTTTTTGTTCCTGCATTTTAGGTCTGCTGCTCTTAGATGATTATAGCCTGAATGTGTATAGCAAGGTTTGCCCAGACACTCAGGGTTGCCATATTCTGCTTCATATTTAAACCACAACATCCCAGGTCCTTGATGTGAGTAGAAATACCTCTTAACAAGACTGTAAGACTTTGATCACTTTAAACAATTATAAAGAAAATACTTCTTTAATGAAATTTAAAAAAATTCTGTAAGGTATCCATGGGAATCTATTTTCATATTAATTCTTAATGGTTCCTATGACAATATCTATTTTTTAATCCATTAGACTCCACCACTCGTCATAAAAGTCAAAACCCATTAGACCATTAATTTCTCAACTGTCAGTTTTGAGTTTTCTTACCCCTGAGACAAGATTCCTACTTGAGGTTTTTTTCACTTGCAGGTCCCCCTCTCTTCCTCACACCCACCTCCAGCACTGTTCTGGCCCAGATCAGGTGCCCCATGTGTATCTTCTCCTGACCATGTGGAGAAGACGTCATGCCTCTTTCTGTCTGCTGTTCAACTTCACCTCACTACAATAATATGCTATTGAAGAGGCAGGCTTGGTTATTTGCTCTCCCCTCACACACTTTGTTTTTGCATTATTTTCTTTGACAACATAGTGGTAAACTGAACAGAAGTGAAATGGTTTCCCCGTGTATGGCATATGGAAAGCACTGGAAGCCTTAGCTTGCCCGATGCCATAGTCTGAAAAGGGCTCACGTGAGTGAACTTTCTGCCTTCTCACTTCTCATGCCTCATTTAGCTTAATGCCAAAGATGATGAAGGTGTCATCGTTGGATCCTGGGACAATATCTATGCCTATGGAGTCCCACCATCAGCCTGGACTGGAAGTGTTGACATCCTATTGGAATACCACAGCTCTGGGAGTCCAGTCAGCTATGGCCAGTGCTGGGTTTTTGCTGGTGTCTTTAACACGTGTAAGTATCCAAATGAGTAATCTTTTTTAATGTAGCGGAGATTTTACTTTAATACACTTTATCTATAACCTGGCAAAGAGACTTAGCAGACCCTGTTGGCTCTATAGAATTTATGGCTGAGTATTCTGGGATGTAGTTAATGCATAATTAAATTGTGCTGGGCCAAATATGCTCATAGTTTTTCTTTGACTGCAGAATCTTTATAAAAAGAATGATGGGTTATTTCCCACATAATCCATCATTCAACACCCAGAGAAATGGAGGGTCACAGGCCAAGTAAGGATGTAGGAGAGAAGATAAACCATTTTCCTTTCAGTAACTACAATTTACAAAGATTAAAATACTAAAAACTAAAATAATGAATAATAAGGAAACATACATACTACTTATTTGTCATTGAGAAGTCACATGAATATGCTTATTTGCTTATTTATCATTGAGAAGTTTTGTAAATATATCCACGTAATTTTTTATACCACCTATGGAAGGGATGATGGCAGGTTGTCTTGTCCCCATTTTTACATGTGAGTCTCCATGCCCCTGAGCAATTAGATATCAGAATGTAATAAGCAATCTTTACCTCCCCAGCTTCTCTTCTGGTTTCTAATCCATCCAACATCCAATCTGTAGAGGAAAACATATGGGAACAGAATTATTCTCCTCAGCCCCATGCATCATTTTTCAAAATGGCATTTGCCTCTCCAGGTCCAGACAATGTTACAGATAATTCAGTGATTATTTTAAAAAATACATTTATTTCACTATATCTTCATCACTGGTAATGATTTTCATTCACATGTCATTTCTTCAGCCTTGGAGAAACATTAAGCTCGAGTCGCGTGTCCTTTCTGCCTGCTCATTAATAAAGAATGTTTTACATAGTTAGCATTTTTTAAATTAAAAAAAAAAAAGGAAGGGCTGGAGGCTAGAGGCTGGAGGAAAGCCATTTTTAAAAAAATGATTATAAAACCTATCAGTGTTGGCTCAAAATTGCAACAACCTAAGACTTAGTCAGTGATCCAAGTAGAAAAAACTTGAGTTTTGTTTTCTTTGCCTTGTTTTCCCATATTATCAAACTGAGTAACATTACTTTCTCAGCCATCTGAATATACCCAAGGGCTAAAGGGATCCATATTTCCTGGAAGCAGTAAAGGCCAAAAGTATCAGTCTCTCCTAGAAGTGCTGGCCTCTGGTGCCTGAACTTCATGATGAGCTAAAAAAAAAAAAAAGACCTCCCTCCAAGATGATGCAGAGGCTGCCCCCCACACACAGCCACACTTGTGAAATGATTGCAGGAAAACAGACAGGACCCAAGTCTTCCCCACGCCTGCAATTTCACTATCCCAACGTAATTTCTTTGGGTTTAGAACCACTTAAAGCAGTGAACGTTTTACATCCATGTATGCCTTTTGTGTATGCCTAAAAGGGTCACCAGATCTGTGCCTGAAAACAGGCTTTGGAGGTAAATTAAGAAAAGGCAGAGAAACACACTGGGGGAAGGTCACAGTGGAGATTCGAGGGATAGAGGAACAGGTGCCCCAAAGTCAAGCTTTGCCTCCCTTAAAATTGTGAGCAAGGCAGACACTAGAACAAGTCTTGCTCTGTGGTCAGGGGAATTAGTGTTAAGCCAGGAGCAGAACGAAAGCGCCAGTCATGTGATGGGTAAGGCTGTGAGCAAACCGGGGCTGTGGACGTGGATTGGCAGAGGAAGACAGGAGTGGGAGACCAGGCGTGGCTGCCATCCTTGTTGCTTGGGTGTTAAGATCAAGTCATTTAAGAAGAAGGACACTGGAGTCTCTACTGGACCCAAGCTTGGACTTTCCAGTTTTCCCTATTGAAAGTGGTGGATAGTCTTTGGTTAAAAATGCTAAACTATTCCAAGGGAAAGGGAAAAGAAAGGCAAGCCAAGTCATTAATCTTGAAATTGTCAGCCATATTATTTTCAATGAACCCTGATGTCTGGAGTCCTGGGAGCCAGGAGGGCGTTTGGATTAAGTTTAATCAATAGGTACATATGGCAAGATATGCATCCAGGCAATTTATTATCTAACAATTAAGATGAATCTGTGGTGACACCCTCCACTGAGTGTCACAAGAGCAAATTCCAACCAGGAGAGCAAACACCACTGAACACCTGCTCTGGAAATTCCCAACTCCCCATTAGCTGCTTTTCTTCAAATTTTAATTTCAGGAACATAGGCCCATTAACCGGGCTATAGTAATACTACTTTGATGATCAAATGATTAGAAACTAAACAATTAGAACCGTGTTGTTGGATTCTGTCCCAGTTGGCTTCATCTGGCAACAAGTGCAGTTCTGAAGGGTCATGTGGTGAGATTTCTCTCTGCAGCCCCTGTGGGGTGAACAGTCACCTTCTTCAGTATGGCCCACTGGAGGACATGTCCAAAGGGGCTTTTCGTGTTGGGAAAGAAGAAAGTCCCATGTGAGAAGGGATGTTTTTGCTATGTATTTATTAAATGTTGGCGCTGTGTTCATAGGGGTCTGTCCTTCTTTCCCCGTAGTTTTACGATGCCTTGGAATACCAGCAAGAGTCGTTACAAATTACTTCTCTGCCCATGATAATGATGCCAATTTGCAAATGGACTTTTTCCTGGAAGAAGATGGGAACGTGAATTCCAAACTCACCAAGGATTCAGTGTGGTGAGTTTGATTTATAAGGGTATTTGCTGATATCAAATTATAGTGACTTCACACATGGACCACAAGACAGACCCAGTCTGATGTGTTTTTCCTTCTATTTTAAGGACAAGTTGATACTTTAGACAGAAATGTCTGATTGTCAAAGGGGTTTTTTTTTTAGATAATGAATTAGAAGTGTTACCGAACAGACAACTTGGGTTCCTAGTAATAAAATCATCCATTATGACAGCAACCACCAAAAAAGCCCATGGTTTCAGTCGCTATATGTTTTTACACTAGTTTCTTTCTATCTTAGTAGCTTATCATTACAGGTGATGGCAGAGGTATTGGAGGCAAGCGCAAGAGGTATTGGAGGTGACCTTTTGCTTTACCTCTGCAATATAGGGCTGCTATTTGAATGTAAAAAAGAGGTTCTCCTTGATTGTAGAGGTAGACATTCATTCATTCAGAGACAGAAATGGGAATAAAGCTGAAATTGCTTCCAAATACCAACCGTGTGGTTCTTTCACTGCCCTGAACAGCTACATCACAAGCTGAGTTTATGATCCCAAGGAAATCTCATGTTTCTTGGGATCCCCTCAGTCCAAATCAATACACTGAAAAGGAGCGGGGGGATCCAAAGAGTCCAAATTGAAAGGACATTTAAGAAGGTCTATAGGAAAGGAAGTTGCAGCATATTTTTAGCTGTTGCCAAGCATTGAACTAGGTGGAATTTCCAAGCCAAAAATGTGTCTCAGAAAGTTGTTCTTTATAAGTAATAAAGTTAAAACACAGCCAGTTGTAAAAGCATCCAAATGGGATGGTAGGAAGTTATAAGCTCATTTTAGGAGAAATTAAATTTGGAAGTGCCTGAACTTTCCCGTGTTGCAGGAATAGATTACGGTCGTAGGGCAGTATTAATTCACCAGTACCAGGAAACGCTCATTTGAGAAGGTTGAGAGGAGGAAATCATTGTTTATTCACAGTAGCAAAGTGCTCACTTGAAGGGTATAGGCTGAGCCACAGTGAGCTAGGGAGCATGGGCAAGACAAAACCTCACCTCTGTAAATCGAACAGCAATTTAAAGAACCACATAAGCCCGTGGAATTACAGTACAGCAGCCCTGCGTGTGTGTGGGGTGACAAAAAATAGACCAAAATAGCCTCCCCCAAAGCCCTTTGTAACAGTGGAAAACAGCAAAATGAGAATTATTTGGCCTTTTGCACTATGTATCTCTTCCTTACACACACACACACGCACGCACACACACACGCACACACGCACACACACACGTGCGCACACACACACGCACGCACGCACACACTCAATTCTCTGTAACCAGTTGCAGTTCAAAGTTATTTCTCCCTGCACCTTAATGCAAATACCTCTCATCTTAAGTCCCCATGGGGCACCCCAACAAATAACCCCACTAGGCCCTAAACAGAACTGATACAAAATGGTGAAGCCGATAGATTGTGCTCTGGGCGACCCTTTCCTCTTTCAGCTCCCTGCTCTGAATTTCTTTCCCTGTCCCCAACACCCTCTGCTCCTTCAGTGCCTTCTTCAAATTTCCCATCACCCTGGAACTAGGCTCCCTGGTATGGGACCCTCACCCACCCTGCTGCAGACCACTGCCCTGGGCTCCTCTTCTCTGCCCATGCTTGGCTCAGAGGAGGTTTCCAACATATGATGACTGACATCTGACTGAACGAAGGGATGGTATTGAGGGTTAACCGAGGCTGAGGTGAGGGTGGGAATGATTTGTTGGATCCCCTGACCCCTGCAAGGTCAGGGCAGGGTAGGCTGACAACACATGGCCTAATGAATTTCCTAGCAAGTGTCTCAGGAGCAATTGGCCTCCCCAATCCCCCAGACTTACCTCCCTCTGCAGGCTCTCATCAAACAAACCCACCCCAGCCTGCCTCCTTGCTCCTGTCTGTGTGTGGCCAGGCTCTCAGGGCCCACCTGCCTTCCCTCTAACCAAGAGAACCACCTCTCTCTCTTGTGTTCCACCATTTACTCAACACTCAGGTCCCAGCAGCCCACAGTTGGTGATGAATTGATTTGTCCTCATAGGTCTCACTCCTGCATCACTCTCCTGCATCACTCAGCCAAGTGCCAGCATGTCCAAAGCAGAAAAGCCCATAGAGAGGCTCAGAGGTAGAGTTCAGGAGTGCATGAGAGGGTGCTCTCTGCTCGGTGCACTCCAAAGCCAGGTGACAGAGTCTGGACTCCATCCCTTTCTCTGACCCTTCTCCCCTATTACCCCAGCCCCTCAAGGACAGACAGCTTGTTTCCTGCCTCCTAGTTTGCCACCTCCAATCCCCTGCATGTTGGGACTTGAGAACACCTCCCCTCACAGGGGCTGCACAGGGTGAACACACTGTCAGTGCCAACAGAGAGGGGTGGGTGCTGAGGGATCTTGGAAGGGCACTGCAGGGTATCACATGAAATTCTGTGTAGGCAAATACAAGGTAACATATCCTAGAAGGAGCAATTGAAGGCGTCTGTCCCCAGTGTGCTCGTGAGTTCTAAATTACGTACAACTTAGGGGAAGCTGTCTATGAATCACTTGACAGAGATGCTGGCTCCGCATTCAGCTGTGGTCCAAACAGTGGCAGGAAGACGAGGGCACACAGAGGGGGTGCCTGGGTGCACACAAACAGTCAGGGGAAGCGTGACACTTTGGTGGCACCTTGCAGGAGCGCCATTTCCTTATCTCGTTATATGAAGGTCACAGTGGAAATGGAAACAATTTTAAAAGACAGGGATGATGGCACTTATTAGGGTCATGAAAGGTGTTTCAGTGAGAGGCTTCATGCCTAAATGAAAGCATACCCTGTGTCCTTTTGCTGGAGCAAGCATAGTCGGATTTGACGATTCTGGGTAGAAAACTGTGCCCTCCCTTTGGCTGGCCCCACCAGAATGCACCCCCCATGGGGGAGCGGTGTCTGGTCTAGTTTATTTTTGTTTGTTTTGCTAGCATGTAACAGCATGCAGGGCATAGAGCTAGCACTGAATAAATAGTATTGGTTGGAAAAGTGTTTAAATGCTCGTTGAACTGAATAAATATTATTTCATCATCCAACAAACCCTTACTATGCACTACTGGGTCCAAATACAAGACACTGAGGATTCAGAGAGAAATTAGTCAGGGTCGCTTGCCCTTGAGGAGCTCCTTCCAGTGCTCTGGGGAAGACAGCCACACTTAGAACACGCTATAAAAGGTATAAGGTGGGTTATAATGTGAGCTGGGAATCACAGAGACGGGCGGGGGCGGGGATTTTCATCCTAAACCCAGGGAAGCAAGGCTGCTCACATGGGAAGTGGTCATGGAGTCAAAGCCACTATCCCCTGCAACCTTCTGGCTGTGCTGTTCAAAGATGGAATGCCCGGGAAATGTCCTTAACCCACAGACAAAACCCAGGAGTAGGTCAAGGAGGGTCCAAGAGCTGAAATGAGACAACCAGATAAGGGTGAGCTTCAAGGACCAGGCAGGCAGGAATGGAATGCCGTCCTGGGTTATCATGTGTTATTAGACTGCAGGAGTTGAATACTGAGACTCATCCCTACTCTCAGGGCCCAGCCTTTGCCGCTCCTTCCCACGTGACATCAGAACCCCTGGCTCTTTACCCCACCTCGCTGAAGGGTCAGATGCCCCCAGGCTGGCATCCACAGGGAACAGATGGAGGTACGACTGTGTGGGGACAAGGGACAGGTTGCTGTTATCCATCTACTGCCACCTCTCCCGCTTCCCACCCTCCAGGCACTGTCCCATTCCAGTTCTGTGTCCTTAAGGTGAACCCACCCCTCGCTCTTCCAGTTTTAGAGGATCCCACAGTCAATGGTCTTCCAGATTCCCTCTTGGAACCCACAGCTTCCCTGCCCACTGACCCTCTGACTGCTTTTTGTCCAGCTTCTAACCCTTCCTCGTGCAGTCCTTTCTTCCTGCACACATTCCCGGAGCAATGTTTCCTCTCGGGAAAATGGAATCCAAATGAGGCAGGTGGCAGCGTGTTCAGGCCATAGCTGCGGATGTGGAGGTGGGCTGAGCATGTGCAGACCCCGAGGCCACCAGTGGGCCCACCTGCTTCTCAAAGTCCAGCAAACTGGCCAACTGGAGGATGTAGAAATCAGCCTAACTCAGGGGACTAAACATTTTATATGATATGAAGGATAATTGTAAAAATTCTGAGTGCTAAAAGAATTAACAAGAGGCTTTATTTCCTTTATTGCCTTTTCGTTAAAAATTAAGTAGGTTTGGTTAAAGCAGCTTTTTCGGTTTAATTGTTTAAAATAATTGTGAACTAGCTAATTTGTATTTATCACTTTCAGCTCAAAGTTGTGACAATCTAAGAATCAAGACAGTGATCCAAGCAGAAAGAAATCACACGTTTTGTGTTGTCTTGTTTTTCCTCAGGGCATAATGGAAAAACACTAAACAAAGTCAAACTAATTTAAAATATTTTTTTTTCCTCTTTTTCCATTGCGGAGGGCAATATGATTAGCTCTGCCACTAATTAGCTGGGTGACCTCAGGCACGTTGCTCAGTTTCTTTGGGCCTTAATATTCTCAGATGTAAATTTGAGAGCTTGGTCTTAATAAGCTATAGGAACCTTTCCAACTCCAAAATTATATTTTTATAAATAAATTTCACTGTTCTTCCAGCCAGGCCTTTCCTCCAGCATTTGGTAATTTCTGGCATTTGCTTTGGGTGGAGACCTGCTCACCTCACCTGTGATTGATCTGTTCACTTACATAGGTTAGCTGCCTACAAAGTGGCTTAATATCTGCTCTCCAAGAAGAAAAGAAACAGGAATCCAGGCACCACAGTGAATTTTTGTAACTGTTTAGCCAGCCTCAGTGCATCTGGTTCTTAAAAATAGAAAAAGTAAAAACTTTTTAAAATCCCTTCCTTCAATACTTTTTGTAAAGAGCACAATTGTTACTGTTTCGTTTTGTTTAACTCTAAATGCAAAAAAAAAAAAAAAAAACCCAAAAAACAAAACTTCTGTGTTGCAATAGGTAGTATTATTCAGTAAACAAAGCTCTTTCAATCCCAATTTTAGAGGAGAAATTAACCAGCTTCCACATGGGAAGCCTGCCCTAGCTAGCATGTATACCTGATTCTCATTGCGCCCTCAGTGCCCGTGGTGGTTTACATATTGCTGGTGTACTTTTGAAATTTAGACTGTTCCATCTTTATGTTATTTTAGGTGTTCTTTTCTGTATGTTCCAACCAGTTGGACTTTTATACTATTAAATTATCTTCAGTTTTAATCACTGTCTGAAAATGATCTGAAATGAATTCCAAATAAAAGAGTATAGAAGAAAAATTCGGAATATAGACCAGACGGCTAATGTTTAAGAGCTTATAAAACTTACCCCAGGATGCATCCAAGTTACCAATTCTGAACAGTTATCAAAGATGTTTACTTTCAAACATTATTTCATTAATCACATTTTTGGCCAAATTGTTTTTCTGGAAAATCACCTGGAGCTAGACCATGAGATCTAACATTAGAGGACTAAGAACACATATGTTGAATGTACACCAGAGTGTTGAAAAGGGATTGAAAAAGCTATTTGCTACTTCCAAAGAATAAAAATAGCTCAGATTGATGATGTACTTTCTTTGCATCAGGCCCTGAACCTAAGTGGTGACATGTAATCCTTTTAACAGTTTGATAAGCTAATTACTATTATTACATTTAGAGATGAAGAAACTGAGGCACAATAACCTCACCAAGGTTCCAGCCAGTACATAGCACAGCCTGAATTACAAACCCAAGGAGGCTGACACCAGAGCCTACTCTTTTTTGTAACTTTCTTATTGGAATATAATTCACATACCACAAAATTTACTCTTCTAAAGTGCACAATTCAGTAGTTTTTAAAATCTTCACAGTGCTGTACAACCATCATTATTATCAAATTCTAGAACACTTTCATCACCCCAAAAAGTAACCCCATACCTATTAGAAGTCACCCCCCATGTCTCCAGCCCCGAGCAACTACTAACCCACTTTCTGTCTCCATGGATTTGCCTATTGTGGAAATTTCATAGAAATGAAATCATACAATATGTGACCTTTTGTGTCAGGCTTCCTTCACTTAGCATGTTTACAAGGTTCATCCATGTTTTAGCATGCGTCAACACCTCATTCCTTTTTATAGATAAATAATATTTCATTTCATGAATAAACCACATTTTATTTATCAATTCATCAGTTGTATACTTGGACTGTTTCCACTTTGGGGCTACTGTGAATCATGCTGCTACGAACATTCATGTATTAAGTTTTTTATGTGAATGCGTGTTTTCATTTCTTTTGGGTATATACATAGGAGTGAAGTCGCTGGGTCACATGGTAACTCTATGTTTAATTCTCTGAGGAACTGCCAAAGTGTTTTCCACAGCAGCCACACCATTTTACTTTCCCACCAGCAATATGCAAGGTTTCAACTTCACATTCTTGCCAACACTTGTTATTTTTGTTTTTTTTTTATTATAGCCGTCCTAGCGGGTAGGAAGTGGTATCTCATCATGGTTTTGATTGGCATTTCCCTAATGACTCATGATGTTGAGAATCTTTTTATGTAAATTGTTGGTCATTTGTCTATCTTTAGCAAAATGGCTATGCAAATTCTCCCCTCTCTGGGCTGTCTTTTACTTTCTTGATGGTGTTCTCTAAAGCACTAAAGATTTTAGTTTTCATAAAATTCAATTTCTTTATTTTTTCTGGTTGCTTATTCTTTTGGTGTCATATCTAAGAAACTATTACCAAAGTCACAATGATTTTTTTTTCTTTTTTCCTAAAAGTTTTACAGTTTTAGACTGTACATCTAGGTGTCAGATCCATTTTGAGTTAACTTTTATATACAGTTTGAAGTAGAGATAGAAGCAGAAGATAATGAGAAGACCAAAATCATCTTATTAATGATCCTTTGTACAAAATGAATCACTTTTCTCATGCAGTCGTAAAGACTGTCTCTTTATCGTCAGCATTTGACAATTTGGCCATGATATGTCTAGGTACTGATTTCTTTGAGTTTATCCTACTTGGAGTTTTTGAACTTCTTCAATGTATACAATATTGTCTTTACTCTAATTTGGAAAGTTTTGTTCTATTATTTCTTCAAATATTCTTTCTCCCACTTTCCTTTTCCTCTCCTTCTGTGACTCCCATTATTAGTATGTTGGTATACTTGATATATCTCATGTGTCCCTGGGAATTTGTTCATTTTTATGCATATTTTCCCCTCTGTTATTCCAACTTGATCATTTCAGTTGGCTTATCTTCAAGACCACTGATTCTCTCTTCTTTCTGCCTGTTCACATGTACTGTTAAAACCCTCTAGTGATTATTTTATTTTAGTTATTGTACATATCAGCTCTGGAATTTCTAGTTCGTTCTTTTTCATAATTTCTGTCATTTCACTGATTTTCTCTATTTGGTGAGACATCATTCTCATGGTTTCCCTTGGTTCTTTGAACATGTTCATAAAAGATGATTTAAATTTTTTGTCTAGTAAGTTCAATGTCTTGGTGTCCTTAGTGACAATTTCTCTTGGCTGTTTGGGGGGCTTTGGGGGGGGGTTCTGTGTATGGGCTATACTTTTTCTTTCTATGTCTTACAATTTTTGTCAAAAACTGAACATTTTACATAATATAATGTGACAACTCTTAAAAATCAGATATTCTGTTCTCTAGAGTCTGTTGATGTTTCTTCTAGTTGTTGTTGCTGTGGCTTCTGTTTGTTTATTTGATTACTTTCCTGGACTAATTCTGTAAAGTCTGTATTCTTTTTCATATATGGCCACCAAAGTTTATGCTGAGTTAGCTTAGTGGTCAGATAGCAACTGGACAGAGATTTCCTTAAATGCCTTGAGCCAATAAATTCCCCAGCCTTAGCCAAGAGGCTCTGTGTATATGTTGGGGAAAACCTTTAATATTTCAGCAGGAAGCTTACAATTTGGCTGTAACTTTCACTTCCTGCTTGAACAGAGCCTCAAGGTCAACCACACATAAGAGATTAGAAACTTCTAGGGGCTTTCTTGGGCATGCTTACAGCCCAGCACATGTGTATGGCCATCCAGACTCTCAGAAACACACTAGAGTTTTGCAACGTCCCCTGTGGACATCTCATTCTTCTTTATAAGATTTTTGGGTAGCCTTTTGTTAGCCCCAAAAGGCATCACCTATTTGGGCAGCTGTGATGTTAAACAATTGCTTCTAATTATTTTTTTAAAACACCCTATGGATAAGACTATTTGCACAGAGTGAGCTCTGAATCAGCTCAAATAAAAACAAGCCCTGAGAAAGGAGTTTTCAGAGAGCTTCCAGACAGACTAAATGGTGACAATTTGGGGGAAAGGAGCTTTTGGGGAGTTCCAAACCAAATTTTTCCCCTTTGTCGGTTTCTAGGCTGTAAGTTTTCATAGCTACTGTAGCTGTTTGCTTTCAAGACTTCCATGGAGCTATGGAGAGGGGGGTGGGAATAAAGCAGGTTAAAACTTCAGAAAGCTTGCTATTCTTACTGAGATTTATCTGGTTTTCTTGAATAAATGTGCCTCTGATTGTTACAAGTCTTTGGTCCATTTCCAGAGTCCTGGAAAAGCTGATTTTGATCATTTTTGCTAGTGTTCTCATTGCTTTATGGAGAAGCAGATTTCCAGAGATCCTTACGCTGCCATTCTGGAAGTGTTTCTCAGAGTCCACTCTTAACCTCTACCCAAGTGGCTTGAATTGCTGTGGGGGTAGGGAGGGTCTACCCTACCCCACAGGTGTTTTAGATTTTGTAGGGATATTTTTGGCATCTAGTGTAGTCTTCTTGATATATATCTGTTGAAATACATATTATATTTTGTATGTATTTTATTTTTCCATTTCTGCTATACATTATAGGGCCTTATATTTGGTCATTTAGAAATTGTGTGTAGAAAGCTATCTATGGATTTCATTTCAGTATAATAAAGGGATGTTAAAAAATATTTGTTTAAAATCTAGAAAGGGGCATTGTTCTTTGAAGTTTGAAAATCACTGCACCAGGTTCCCCTCCTATTCCTATCTGCTACTCTTGCTGCTAGAATATCCCCAGAGACTACCTACCTGTAGTTCCTGTTCCACTCAAGTGTCCCTTGAAGGTGACCAAAGAGGGATTTTGGGGGTGAAAAGTCAGAGACCCAGGAAATTAGGCAGCCTGGGAAAGAAAGTGGACCATCTAATAAACCACATAGAAAACACTAAGTTATCTTCCATAGTAAGAAAATGTCATTTTCTGGTTAATTATAAATTCTGCCTAAGAGAGAGTCATCATAAATATTATCCAAAGGTTACTAGCTTTCAGATAATTAGAAGCTAATAAAATATGCACCACCTAAGCTATACTGAATGTAATCTAATTTATTTTGATGATTATTAAGACCTGTAGGAAAACTTTATAAAACTTTATAAGAAATAAGAGCTATCAACTTTAGAATATTATATTCATAAATTGCTTTATAATGTAAAACAGTAACTTTGGTACCTACTGAGCCTGTTGATTGGATTTTTTTAAAAGAAAAAACCTTTTCAATAATTATGGAGAAATTTGGCCAGAATTTATCATAGAAAGTTTATTATATGTTAGAATTGTACAAACAAATATTCTCAAAATCCAATCTTTTCTTCTTTTTCAGTCAGAATAGCAATTCCTAATTCACTATGCCAGAGAAAGTAGTAAATGGTATGAGGTCTCATTTTTAAAAAGAATCAGCAATGGGAACCCAGCAGAGCTCAGAGAGGCCCTCTGCTAACTAGGGAAGGCCACTGTCCGCATGGATGGGTAGCATCTGCTTTCTGAGCATTTTTGGTTTTTGATTTTGTTTTGTTTTGCTTTGCTTTGTTTGTGGGTTGTTCGTGTTTTGTTTTTGCCAAAGTTAGTTTCATCCTCTGTCTTCCATTTGCTGGAACTACATTGGGAAAACAAAACAGATTATCAGAGGAGAGCGAGCAATGAACGGAGGAGAAAAAAGAAACCTGGGTGATCATTCCCTAATTTTCTAAAAATGGCTATTAATAAAGCTGCTGTAAAATTCTCTTAATAAATATTCAAGAAACCTGTTCCTGGAAGTTTAAGAAGAGAGTGGAAAGGCTGTACTCTCAGGACTAAGGAAGGACACACTCCCAGAAGATTTTGTAAATGGAAACATGTTATGTACTATTTTACTGCATACGTAATTGAATACATCTGGACTGGTATTTAGCCAATATGACCTGGTAAGACCATACCAGCATTTAAAGCCAGTGTGCTTACTCATTGGTTGCAACATCCAATTGATTTACATCTGTGTGTGAGCAGTCATTAATGATTTGGACTATCACTCCTGTTATAAACACACTTCAGTTTCAGGTTGGGAGTTATAGCACGTCCCCATGTGCAGCCCCCTCCACCGGTGTCTCTTTTGCTACGGCAGACTCTGCCTACACTGCGACTTCTCAATGAGTATCGTAGAATCCCTCATCTCCATAGGACAAGCAATAAAAAACATCTTCATTTCTTCTCTTTTTCCTCGGTAGCAATTGATTTCTACAACAGCATCCTTAACTGAGTGGGGATGCCCCCAGCGCCCTCCAGGCATCTCCCTTACAGCATCACTGGTTACCCAGGGCTTCTTCAGGCAGCTCCCAACTGGAGGACCTGAAGCAGCTGAGCCTCAGAGGGGACAGGTGCAATGGCCTGTTCTCCACCTGAGTGGACCTCTTTGACTGACGTGACACTAGTGAGCATCCAAACGCCCCTCCCTGGTTTCAGCAGTCCAATGACCCCTAACAAGGAACAGTGCATTCTGCAAGTAGCATAGTGCTCCCAGCTCCCAGCTCCATAAAAGAGTCCTCCACCATGCCTCTCTTCCTCTGAATAATTCCTTTCTGTCATCTTGCTTCATTATATTTCCTAATTGACAAGATTTTTCTCAGCTTGGGCTTTCATTTCCACTTTGAAATGTCTCATTAAACAAGCCTCAGAGTCTACCAAATGTTCCCATTTCTTTCTCACAACTCCCTCCCCACCCCACCCCTGCTGCCATGGGAATGGCCAGAGTCTAATCATCCCAGGAGTGCTGTCATTTTGTCACTGGCATCATTGCTTGTGTTAGGAGTGTATCAGCAGAACCAGACAGGTGGGGCTATCCCTCCTGCTACAAATACACAAATAATTTGCAAGGTAGGTGCGTGCCTTTCTTCCACCCCACTCTTCCATTCTTTTACAGTAAAAGAATACAAACACTTGGTTTACACTTGAAGTTGGTCCAACACATCTCCTCCAGGCCTTCCTCTCGATCTTATTTGTGCTGTCCCTTGAGCCCAAATAAAGCTGCACAAACAAAATTACAGACCCATATCTCTTTCTTCCCTTTTAAGGACTCTTTTTTCCCTGAAACCTTTCTGGACAGATTGTCAGTGTGATGACGTGGTAGAGTATTTAAGCAGTTAGCTAAGTTAAAGTCAGTAAAGGACTCCTTGCTTAGATTAACCACTTTGTTCTCTCTGAACATGTAACACACAGAGCCCCAAAGCTCATGTTGGTCTCAGTTGAATTCTCTGTCCAACTCTCTACCGTCCCATGGGTTCCTGCACCTCCGGATGCAACCTAAGCCAGCTGTTAGAACCAGGGAAGATTTTGAACTGTGTTCCACCTTTATTTGGTAAAAATAGTCCTCTTAATATTTTGAGGGGAAATTTCCCTATACATGTAATATATACATATATATATGTATAATACGTTTGCTATTAAAAATTTCAAACATTGCAAAAAATAGTATAAAAGTAAGAGTCACCCACTTTCTAACTACTCAGAATATCTGTCACATTTTGTTAAACATTCTTTACTCTATCTCTCTGTGTACTGAATACATTTTTTATTGCTACATAGCAAAGTACCACAAATTTAGTGGCTCAAAACAACACAAACTTACTATCAGTTTCTGCGGGTCAGGAGTTCTGGCACAGTTCAACTAGGTCCTCGGCTCAGGGTCACAGATGCCTGCAATCAAAGTGTTGGCTGTGACTGGCTTTCCACCTGACGCTCAGGATCCTCTTCTAGGCTCATTCAGACTCTTGGAACAATTCAGTTCCTTGCAGCTGTAGCAGTCATGGACGCTTCCATCTTCCCTAGCCAGAAGGAGATTGTTTCTGCTGCTTCAAATCCCTGACTTGCTCTGTCTCTGACCTCTAGATTTAAAGGGCTGACCTGATTAGGCCAGGCCCACCCTGGTAACCTCCCTTTTAATTAACTGAGTCAACAGATTAGTAACCTTAATTACATCTGCAAGATTCTCCTTGCCATGTAAAGTGGGAGCGATATCCCACTCTATTCATAGATTTCTCTCTTACTCAAGGGAGAGAATTATATAACGGCCAGGGTACTAGAAGTCATTTAAAATTCTGCCTTCTGCACATCTATACATATACAGTGAACACATACACAGTACATGGTGTCTTGTAGAGTGATTTTTAAGAACGAATATGCCATGGACATGTTTTCTGCCTAATAAATATAGACCTGCATTTTTATGGCTGAATAGCATTCTATTTAGTGTTTCAAAATAATTATATATTGGACAGTTAGATTGTTTCTAATTTTTTCTTCTTATAAATTATGTTAGGGAGAACATTCTTATGTACTTGTCTTTGTATCTGTGTGATTATTTCTTGTGTGCAAATTTGAATCAAATGGGTTTGCAGAATCAAAGGATAAAGTAAACCAATGCTGTGATGTCCCACGGAGGATCCCCCAGCAGTGCACAGTGTTGTTTTTCTAGTAAAGTCCTGTCTTTGGTGAAAATCCTCTGGGTCCTTTATACTGATACTGATGAATTATTAGCATCCTTGAAACGAGATCTAAGGACTGCTAGCTGCCACTGCATGAAACATACAGGAAGCAACGTGGAGCAGAGATGTGTTCCTCACTTGTCACTTCATTATTATCCCCAAAAAGGTTGTTTTCATTTTGATTAAACAACTCTCAATAAAACAGGGCCTTTATTTTCATTTCTATGATGCTTCTTTAGAAAGAGGCACAAGAAAACGAGATCAACTTTGGAGGTTTATAATTTTTTTAACTTTAAAGGGACACTGCGCATTTTGATTGTATAGTAGGAACTCGGGTTTGAAATGAAGTATCTGAGAAAATACAGAACTGTGAATCTTAAAAACAAACGAAGGTTTAATAACACCTGCTTTGCCAGGAAATGTCCTCATCATTCACTCAGGGCCAGGCCCTGCTCCAGTGCGGGGTTATGGAGGTGAACAAGACAGACAGAGCCCCTAACATGGATTCATGCACTCTGCACGTGCATAACGAAGTTGCAAGATGAAAACAGAGAATATTAGGGATCTAGATTTTTAAAAAGCTTTAAAATAAGAAGTAGCATTTCAAGAACCAGCATGTGTTTCCCAACCTGGAGAGCTGGTAAATGGAATTAAGAAATGTCTACACAGGAGGAATAAGCTTATGAGATCTATTCCACAGCATGGTGATATAGTAATGATAATGTATTATATATTTTAAATTGCTAAGAGAGTGAATTTCAAATATTCTCACCCGAGAAAATGATTAGGAAGTGAGGTGATGGATATGTTACTTAGCTTGATTTAATCATTTCATCATATATGTGTGTATATATACATATATCAAAACATTACATTGTAAACCATAAATATGTACAATTATTATTTGTCAATTAAAAAAAATCTTTTTAATGCTAAAGGAAGTTTTCAGGCCAAAGAGAAATGACACCATATGGAAACATAGAGCCTCAGAAATGTGTGCAAATTGCATCAAAATGCTAAATATCTGGGTAAAGGACAAAGACAATTTTTTTCCCTTTCAATTGAATTTCTCAATAAGCTATACAAATGTTTAAAAAGGAACAAAAGCAAAATAAAACAAAAAAAAGTCTGTAAATAATAGCCCTTTCCATGAGGAAATTTGGTATATAACAAAGGAGAACACATATACATAGAATAATGTAATATCAGCCAAAAGGAACCCCCCTGCCATGGCGGGCCCAGGACGCATTTGCCCTGGCCATCTTGAGTGGAGAGAGTGACATGATGAGAGAGATCCCCAAGACTGTGCAGGCAGCAGCCTCCCCTTCTGCTCATGGTGACCTGGGCACCTAGGTTTGGGTTTTCCACCCCGACCGTGCCCAGCCCTGTGGGAGCTGCAGCTTCTTCTCTACGTCACCTGCTGCCTGCAAGGTCCTGGCCCTGTTATGAAACTTCCCCACGCCAAGTACACAGACAGCCTCTCAGTCCTAAGTGAGACTGGAAGTGATCACGAGTAACTAATTCGATGTCATAGTGAGAGGAAAGAAACCTTTCCCCTATCCTGGTCTTTGAAAAGAATTATTATCCTCCAAGAAAAGTCTTTCCCTGAGATCTGAAGTGCAAAGCATATTTATCTTGTTCCAGGCTAACCTTGCCAAGGAGATTTGAATTTCAATAAGGCTGTTCTGGAGCCTATAAATCTAGAGGTGCAGCACTGAAAGCCAGGGTCGCTAAGTACCACGGCTGTATACGCAGCAGGCTGGTGTCCTTTCAGGACTGTGAATGTTTTATTGCTGTTTTTCTCTGGATCCCTCTGCCTGATGGGGCAACCTTCGCTGCTCTGAAGGGAGGATAGCAGAGTCGTTGTTTAATATGCACAGTAACCTTCCTTCCAGCTTCCAAGCAAAGATAGAGGCTCTCAGGTAGGACCCGACCTCATGTTCCTGCTCATAGACCTCCACACCTTCCCCAATGAGGTACACCTGCATGCCCTCCCCCTGCAGACCTGCCTGGCTTCCCCACCTGTCCGGGTGCTGCACTTGACCTCACCCTCTGGCATCCTTGGTATTTGGGTCCCTTTTACACCCAATCATGCTCCACCGGTTCTGCCTCCAGGAGCATGCCTCAGTCTCTCCTAACTTAAAAATCATCCAGTTTCTCTGCACTGCGTTATGTGCTAGCCACAGTCCTAACTTTTCTTCTCACCTTCACAGCCTGGATCACTCTGAGGAGTCTACACTGCATCTCTCCCCTTCCCATTCACCCCTCAATTGGTTTTTGCCCGATCATCCTCCATGACCCCTAAAGACTCCAGCCACCACCTCCCTGTCAAATCCAGAGTGTCACGAGTGTGTACAAAAATGCCTCGGGTTTCCTCTGGATTTCCCATAGCCTCTCAAACTCATCATATCCAGAACTGAACGGTCACCCACCCATTCCCCACTACACCCAACACAAACCTTCTTTTCTTCCTCTTTTTAAAAAGAGTTTAAAAATTTATTATTAGCATATTCATTCTTATAAATCGTGATATTTCTATACGCCCTTTGCCCGTCCTATCACTTCCCAAACCCCCTCCCTCTCTCCCCCCATCTCTAGCATCCTTAGGTTTGTTCTTTCTTTCTGAAAGTTCAATGTATTGTTGAGGTCTTTTCTTTCTTTCCTTCCTTCATTCCTTCCTTCTTCCCCCCCCCCCACCCCCATACCTTCCTTTCTAGCAGCCAGTTATGAGTGAGAACATGTGGCATTTCTGTTTCTTTGTCTGCCTTACTTCACTTAACTTAATTTTCTCCAGACTCCATGTTGCTGCAAATAGCAGAATTTCATTCTTTTTCATGGCTGAGTAGTATTCCATTGTGCCTATATACCATATTTTATTTATCCAGTCATTCATTGATGGACACTTAGGTTGGTTCCATATTTTGGCTATTGTAAATAGAGCTGCAATGAACATAGGAGTGCAGGTATCCCTTCGACATGATGATTTCCATTCCTTTGGATATATACCCAGTAGTAGAATTGCTGGATCATATGGTAGGTCTATCTGTAGTAATGGCTGTGCTAATTTACAGTCCCACTAACAGTGTAGAAGAGTTCCCCTTTTCTCTGCATCCTTGCCAGCATTGTTATTCTCAGTCTTTTTAATAATGGCCAGTCTACCTGGAGTGAGATGATATCTCAATGTGGTTTTGATTTGCATTTCTCTGATGACTAGTGATGTTGAGCATTTTTTCATGCACCTGTGGCCATTTGTATGTCTTCCTTTGAAAAATGTCTATTCAGCTCCTTTGCCAATTTTTAAATTGCATTATTTGTCTTTTTAGTATGTACTTAAGTTCTTTGTATATTCTGGATATTAACCCCTTGTTGGATGTATAGTTTGCAAATATTTTCTCCCATTCCATAGGTTGGCTTTCCACTCTGTTGTTTCCTTTGCTGTGCAGAAGCTTTTTAGCTTGATGTAACCCTATTTATTTCTTTTTTCTTTTGTTGCTTGTGCTTTTGGGGTCTTATTCATAAAGTCTTTGCCCAGTCTTATTACCTGGAGTGTTTCTGCTATATTTTCCTTTAGTAATTTTGTGGTTTCAGGTCTTATATTGAAGTCTTTAATTCATTTTGAGTTGATTTTGGAATACGATGAGAGATACAGGTCCAGTTTCATTTTTCTGTTGTGGATGTTCAGTTTTCCCAGCACTATTTATTGAATAGGCAGTCTTTTCCCCAATGTATGTTCTTGCTGCCTTTGTCAAAGATCAGTTGGCTGCAAGTATGTGGGTTGATTCCTGGGTTTTCTATTTTGTTCCATTGGTCCAAGTGTCTGTTTTTATGCCAGTACCATGCTGTTTTGGTTACAATAGCTTTGTAATATAATTTGAAGTCAGGTAGTATGATGCCTCCAGTTTTATTTTTCTTTGCTTAGGGTTGCTTTAGCTATTCAGGGTCTTTTCCTTTTACATATGAATGTTTGGATTGCTTTTTCTATTTCTGTGAAGAATGTCATTGGTATTTTGATGGGTACTGCACTGAATCTGTAGATCACTTTGGGTAGAATGGACATTTTCATGCTGTTAATTCTTCCCATCCAAGAGCATGGTATGTCTTTCCACTTTTTTGTGTCTTGTTTAACTTTTTATAGTAGTGTTTGTAGTCCTCATTGTAGAGATCTTTCACTTCCTTGGTTAAATTGCTACCTAGGTATTTTATTTTTTTGATGACTATTGTAAGTGAGCTTGCTTTCTTGATTCTATTTTCTGCTAGTTTGTTATTGGAGTATTAAAATGCTATTGATTTGGGGGTATTGGTTTTGTATGCTGCAACATTATTGAAGTTGTTAATCAGCTGTAGGAGTTTTTTGTTAGAGTCTATAAGTTTTTCCATATATAAGATCATGTCATCAGCAGACAAGGACAGTTTGACCTCATCCTCTCCAATCTTGATGCCCTATATTTTTTTCTCTTTCCTAATTGCTCTGGCTAGTACTTCCAATACTATGTTAAACAGGAGTGGTAAGAGTGGGCATCCTTGTCTTGTTCCTGTTGTAAGGGAAAAGTGTTCTCCTTTTACCCATTCAGGATGATTTTGGTAATTGGTTTGTCATAAATGACTTTTATTGAATTGAGATAATTTCCTTCTATACCTAATTTGCTGAGAGTCTTAATCATGAAGTGATGTTGAATTTTGTCGAATGCCTTTTCTACATCAGTTGTGATAATCATATGGTTTATTGTCCTTGGTTTTGTTGATGTGGTGTATCAAACTTATTGACTGACATATGTTGAACCACCCTTGCTTCCATGGGATGAATCCCACTTGATCATAGTATATAATTTTTTGATGTGTTGCTGTAACCTGATTGCTACTATTTTGTTAAGGAGTTTTGCATCTATGTTCATCAAGGATATTGGCCTCTAGTCTTCTTCTTTTTTTTTTTTTTTTGTATCTTCATCTGGTTTTGGTATCAGGGTGATGCTGGCCTCATAGAATGAGTTTGGAAGAATGGCTTCTGTTTCAATTTTTTTGGAAAAGTTTGAAGAGAAGTGGTATTATTTCTTCTTTAAAGGTCTGATAGAATTCAGCTGTAAAGCCTGGTCCTGGACTTTTCTTTGTTGGAAGATTTTTGATTACTGCTTCAATCTCATTGCTTGTTATTGGTGTGTTCAGGTTCTCTGTTTCTTCTTGATTCAGTCTTGGTAGTTTGTATGTGTCCAGAAATTTATTCATTTCCCCCAGGTTTTCATATTTTTTGGTGAACAGTTGTTTATAATAATCTCTAATGATTCTTTGTATTTCTGTGGTATTGGTTGTAATATCTCCCTTTTCATTTCTGATTTTTGTTATTTGGATCTTCTCTCTTCTTTTTTTTAAACCTAGCTGATAGTTTATCTATTTTATCTGTCTTCTCAAAAAACCAACCTTTTGTTTCATTGGTCTTTGTATTATTTTGGGGGTCTCTATTTCATTTAGTCCTGCCTTGATCTTGATTATTTCTTTCCTTCTACTACTTTTGGTGTTGGATTGTTGTTGTTTTTCTAGTTCTTTGAGGTGTAGTGTTAGGGCATTTACTTGGAAACATCCCATTTTTTTTATGTAAGCATTTATTGCAATAAACTTCCCTTTTAGTACTGCTTTTGCAGTATCTATCCCATAGATTTTGGTATGATGTATCTTTAATTTCATTAGCTTTAAGAAATTTCATGATTTCCTGCTTAATTTCTTCTTGGACCCATAGGTCATTCAGGAGTCTGTTGTTCAGTTTCCATGCACTTGAGTAGTTCCCAGAATTTTGTTTGTTATTGATTTCCAGTTTTAATCCATTGTAGTCTGCAAAGATACTTGAAATGATTTCAGTTTTTTTCATATTTGCTAAGACCTGATTTGTGACCTAGTATGTAGTCTATCCTGGAGAATGTTCCATGTGCTGATGAAAAGAATGTATATTCTCTAGTGGTTGGATGAAATGTTCTGTAGATGTCTGCCAGGTCTAATTGGTCTAAAGTGTAGTCTAAATCCTGTGTTTCTTTGTTGATTTGTTGCCTGAAAGATCTGTCTAATACTGAGAGAGGGATGTTCAGGTCACCATTATATATGGGTCTATCTCTCTTTTTTTAGGTCTAAGAGTGTTTGCTTTGCATATCTAGGTGCTCCACTGTTGGGTGCATACATATTTATAATTGTTCTGTCCTCTAACTGGATAGATTCCTTTATCATTATATAATGACCTTCTTTAACTCTTTTTATGGTTTTTGGTTTGAAGTCTATTTTATCTGATATAAGAATAGCTACCCCTGCTTGTTTTTAGTTTCCATTTGCATGGTGTATCTTTTTCCATCCCTTCACTTTTAGTCTGTGTTTGTCTTTATAGGTGAGGTGGATCTCTTGAAGACAGCATATAGTTGGGTCTAGCTTTCTAATCCAATCAGTCAGTCTGTGTCTTTTGAATGAGAAGTTTAACCCATTTACATTTAGGGTTATTATTGACAGATACTGCTTTACTCTTGTCATTATATTGCTTTTTGTTTAGTGTTTTAAACATCACTTGTCCCTTTATTCCCCTTTTATTTTTCATATTCAATGCTAGTTGCATTTTTGAGGTGATAAGATTTAGCTTCTTTCTCTTTCTCATTTGCATTATAGTTTCAATGGTGGGTTTTGCTATTTCTTGTGAATCCATGATATTGATTATCATTTTTCAGATTCCGGATGCAGTACTCCTTTGAGTACTTCTAGCAGGGCTGGTTGTGTGCTAGTGAACTCTTTTAATTTTTGTTTGTCAGGGAAATATACTTTCTCCCTCATTTCTGAAGGATAACCATGCTGGATATAGGCTTGAAATTTTTTTCATTTAGTCTTTTGAATATATCATCCCATTTTCTTCTGGCCTGAGAAGTCTGTTGTTAGTCTGATGGGGGCTCCCTTATAAGAGACTTGGCACTTTTCTCTTGCTGCTTTTAGAATTCTCTCTTTATGTCTGAGTTTTGCCATTTTGACTATCACATGTCTTGGAGAGGATCTTTTTGGATTGAATCTGTTTGGGGATCTTTCGGCTTCCTGGATCTGAAGGTCTGCATCTCTCACTATACCTGGGAAGTTTTCTGTTATTTCCTTGCGTATGTTTTCAATGCCTTTTCCTTTCTCATCCCTTCTGGAACACCAGTGATTTGGATGTTTGTTCACTTGAGGTTGTCTACTTGCTCTCTTAAATTTTCTTCATTTTTAAAAATTCTTTTTTCCTTTTTCTTGTCTGCTTGAGTTATTTCAAATAGACCATCTTTGAGTTGTGAGATTCTTTCTTCTGCTTGCTCTAGTCTGTTGCTCAAGCTTTCTATTCTGTTTTTTATTTCATTGAGAGAATCCTTCATTTCCAGGAGATCTGTTTCATTCTTTTTTAAGTTATTAATCTCTTTGTAAGTTTTCTCCTTCATATCCTGTATATATTTTCTTGTTTCATTGTGTTCTCTAGTTGGTTCTTCTGTTCTTGGGGTTTTCTTAAAATCAGTGCTTGGAATTCCTTTTCAAACATCTTGAGGGTTTCTTGCTCTGTTGGGTTTGGTACTTGAGAATTACCATAATGCTTTGATAGTGTCACATCTTCTTGTTTATTTGTAGTTCTAGTATTTTTATGCTGATGTTTGGTCATCTGGTAGAACACATAATTCTTCTATCACTCTGGAGTGGGTTATGAGGGGGAAGACTTCCTCCTCTTTAGATTCTGCTGGTGACTCATCTTTTATCAATTCAGTTGAGTGTGAGGTGGGCTGCCTTGGCTACTGTTTGGTCAGTGCACAAGTCCTGCATGTGCTCACTTGGGAGGTCCATGAGTTGGTTCAGTGGGGCCCACAAGCCACTCCAGTGCTCACCCATTTGCGGGCAGGCCCTGTTTCTGTGTCGGTCCCCCAGGCATGGCTCAGGTCCTGCGTGCACTCATCTGGGCAGTCCACACAGTGGTTCAGTGGGGACTGCAAGCCACTCCGGTGCTCACTCAGGTGTGCGCAGGCCCTGCAGTTGCATTAGTCCCCCAGGCACAGTGTGACTCAGGTCTTGTGCACACTCACCTGGGCAGTCCATGTAGTTGTTTGATGAGGCCTCCTTTTCTTCCTCTTTATTCAAACCATCAAACTCTCTGGAGATGCAAAAGTCTTCCTCAATTTTTCCAGGTCCCTCATGTCACCATGTTCCCTCACATCACCACAAACCCCTGTGGTTTTACCTCTGCATGGCTCCTCTCTGTCTCTGCAGTGTGTCTAGCTCTGTAGTGAATGCCTCTTTGGTCCACTGTAGAGATTGCAGTGGCTGGGCAGTGGGGGAAGACTCAGCTCAGGCTCCAGTCTGGCCTCCACCCATCTTCTACAAACACAGATTTGCAAAATTAACTCTCCTTAAATTATTTCAACAGCTTCTTATTGTCTAGGAATAAAGCACACATATTTAATTTGGCATAAAAGGGTCTCACAGTCATATCCTCACTTATATCATAGCTCAGTGTCTTAGAGCATGGACTCTGGAGGTCTATCACTAATGAGCTGTGTGACCTTGGGCAAGGTTCTTTAACTTTCTGTGCTTCAGCTTCCTCCTTTGTAAACTGGGGATAACGACAATGGTACCATTCTCATACGGTGCAAGGAACATCAGATATGTTAATATACATAAAACTTTCAGGATGGTGCCTGGCATATGGGAAGTGTCAGTGTATTTGTGAATTTGGTGAACTGCCTGCCCGCCCTCATCTACTCTCACTCTCCTCCCATGCGCACAACTGTGCAAACACGCCACCCTCTAGCACAGCATGCAATTCACCAAACAGACCATGGTGTCTAGTTCATGCCTCTACAACATTTTTCTTACTTCTTTTGTCAACCTGCTGAACTCCCATTTATCTCCCAGGACTCAGCTCAAATATCGTTTCTGCTAAGAAGCCTTCGCTAAGACCCTGAGACTCCCCCACTGTGACTCCATGGCACCCCAAAACAACTTCTATTTTAGTATGTGTCACTTCAATGAAATATTTTTAGAAGTCTGAGAGTTACAATTTCTGAGCACTTATCCCATGCCAGGCCCTGTTCTAAATACTTTATATGTTTATCTTATTTAAGCCTCACCTATATATTAAGCAAAGCTATAACATGTTTTAATAATTGGTTTACACGTTTGTCATCTCTCCTTGATTGTGAGGCTCTTTATGGGCAAGAATCTATGTCTTAAACATCTTTGAATCTCTGGCATCTAGCAAGGTGCCCAGTTCTTCATGGGTACTTAGTTAAATTAATATCTCTTAATTGAGCCAATCAGAGATGTGCTGCACTCAAAGAGAGATGGGAACATGCACAAATTACTGACACTGAAGGACATTTAGGAAAGAACAGATGCTGGCTGGATCTGAAATTCATCTGTGCTATAAAAAAAGACTGCTGTAACTACCTCACCCCATTGTTAAATCATTATTACTACATGAATATTTTCTATAGTGCTGAGGGGTCTATGTTGATTCTGTACTCTCATTTGATTCTGTACTGTCATGTAATTTCAGGTCTTTCCAAGGACATAACAATAAAATTCATGTGACATCCTATTCCATGCTCTTGCTTCAAGGGTCATGCACAAAGTTCTGAGGAGTTTTGTGTGTCTCTTAGCTCAGGGGTTGCCCACCTTTGATAAAGAGTAAAGAGACCCACACCCTGATAGCCTTTTCTTCTTGTAGACACCAACTGGAAATTTGCCACAAGTCACACAGAATTACAGTCAGGAGTTAATGTTATAATTTCTGTGGCAATAGTCTAGGACCATAAATACAAGTATGGATGTCCTTGTCTTAAGATGATTCAATTTATGATTTTTCAACTTTAAAACAGAGCAAAAGCAATATGCATTCAGCAGAGCATTAATAAATTTCCTGAGATTTTCAACACTTTATTGTAAAATAGATATGGTGTTAGGTGATTTTGCCCAATTATAAGCTAATGTGAGTGTTCTGAGCACGTTTAAGGTAGGCTAGGCTAACCTATGATGTTTGGCAGGTTAGGTGTATTAAATGCAGTTTTGACTTATGATATTTTGAACTTATGATGGACTTATTGGGATGTAACCCCATTGTAAGTCAAGGAGCATTTGCATCTGTTGCTTAATTGTTGCAAAGAAATATGCTTGTTGCAGATTGGAACTATATAAAAGAAATTCAAAGATGAATATTTTGATTTCAGTTAACTTTTCTTCCCTCTCCCTTCAGCACATGGTAAATTCTGTTTCATTAGGTAGCAGAGAATGGTTAAGATCAAAACTGTTTAACACACTGAAATATCTCTGGGTGACCTTGAAGCTGATCTTAGCAGGAAGAGAGCAGTGTCCAGCCATGTGAGTGCTGCCAAAAGGTGTCAAGGAGAATGGATCTGCCTAGCAAAGTCAAGTCTGGAGTCCCAGAATATCACTGGGAGCCCCCAAATTTAGCTTAATTCATTTCAATAGTCTGTAGATAGAATATGCACAGGATTGGGGATCACTTTTTGATTTCTTGGAGCACTGAATGTGATGGGACGTTTAACCTGGCTGGGTTGTGTTTTCTAAGGAACTACCATTGCTGGAATGAAGCATGGATGACAAGGCCTGACCTTCCAGTTGGATTTGGAGGCTGGCAAGCTGTGGACAGCACCCCCCAGGAAAACAGCGATGGTAAAACTGCATCACCCCTTGGGGAGATTGCTTCACTGCTGATCTTTATTTTGCTTCATGATTGCATTTGACGGGAACCATGCCCACTGGGAACCAACATCAGAAGTGTGCTTTCTGGGCACGTGTACAGTATTAACGATCTGCCAATCAGGTGTAATTCCAATAGTCAGCTTTATCCTGATTATTTTACAACTTTTAGAAAAAGAATATACAACTTAACATGTATAATTCATCCACTCCTGCTTTGATAAGCAGTTCTGAAGACAGGAGAGAAATATCTGTGTAAGCATTTTTACTAGGCTATAAAATATACTTCAGCCTTCCCTGATATGCAGTGATAAGATATAAGGCAGTAGAGAAAATGGGGAACTCAAAAACTAATTACAGACCATCCTTTAAATTGTTGTTATTTTTATGTTCTGTGATTTCTTTTAAAACTTCAGTATGTGGATATTTGTCTTCTAACTTTCCAACTGTGCTAAGCAGTGCAGCTATGACCTCCCCCAGATTTTCAAAAACTCACATGATAAACCTCCATCTTTCTGTAATATGATATAAAAAATCAATGGACTGTGGACATTATGTTTATTTCCTCAGGTGTTGATATGAGATATAGGTGTATATGCATGTATGTATAAACATTCAGCACATATTCATAATGGAATCCCAAGATAATACTGGATTTTAAAGAAGAAAGTGCTACGCTTTCTTGTGTTCTGGATTATATGTAATGAGTAGAATTCAGAGGTGACTAATGGCAGCTAATCTCTTATTAACTCTGGATAGGTGGTTAAAATTTTAAGAATTTCAGGAAGGTAAACGTGGGCCTGCTGACTCTCAAAATGCATGCTGGGCCTGGCCGATGTGTGTGGTAGTGCCCCCGTTCTCCACTTAAAGCTGCCATATGTCCATAATGTCCAAAAACAAAAGCAAAAAGCAAAACAAATAACAAGAGCAACGCAACAGCAACACACTGACACTTCCACCACTTCAGATATTGGTTGAGAAAGGGATAAACACTGCGAACCAGCAGCTCAGCATGAGCACTCCTGGCTATGTGTTTGTAGGAGGATACATGCAGGAAGAGCGTTGCATCCTGTTCTTTTCATGGCTTCAGGTTTGGGTTTGAGGAAGCGTTTCTATCAAAACCCTTGTAGGTCATCTGCTATCTCTAGCCATGTGAAGCTCTTGAGCTAAGTCAGGGAGGAAGTTGGAAACACTGGTCTCCAGCAAGCCACCCTCGGTGCCAAGAACCGCTGGGGTCTGCACGGAACAGGAGATGCTGCACTCACGCTGCCTCCCTCTGTGATGCAGGCATGTACCGGTGCGGTCCCGCCTCTGTCCAAGCCGTCAAGCACGGCCACATCTGCTTCCAGTTTGATGCGCCCTTTGTTTTTGCAGAGGTAAGTGGAAAGCTGGAGGAAAGTGCTGCTTTCCTCCCAAGACACTTAACACATGAAAGAACAGGGTTGTGACTTCTGAAGTTCCCAGGTATAGGCGTATGCTTTGTGTTTGCAAAGTTAACCAGACACCATTTCAACCTCCAGGCTCTTAACATTAAATGCAGTTGCTACTTAACATTTTTCATTCCTTAATATTTTGAACTTTCCCATCCCCCAAAAGCAACTGCTTTACTACCTTAGCCAAGTTCTCTGTACACATGAAGTAGGTATTAGCTGCTCCAGAGAATTTAAGTGACTAACTGGATCACTCAACTAAAACTTGGTGGAGACAGTCCATAGACTGCAATTTCAGAGAGTATTGCTTCCCTCTGAGACTGGCCCAGCAATCCATAAAAAACAAAATCAACACCCCCCTCCAACCATGGTTTAGTGTGGGCACTGCCATTCATGTCTAGCAGCCCACCTAATGGGTTGATGCAAACACCTGGGTGAAAGGTTTGAAATTCCAGAAGAACAGGGGCACAGGGCTGGAAGCAGAGGAGGCTGTCAAAGGATGCTCCCGGGAGAGCTCTGGAGACCAAGCTGAACGTAAGAGGTGTCTGGCAAAGGAGAAGGCTGAGGGCCTGCTGGGGAATGGGTGTATGTGAAAGGCTGAGAGGCAGGACTTTCCCACAGTATATTTGCACCAATAAATACACTGAAATGATGTCTCTCATGTATTGAGTTCTGCTATGTAATCACCCTGCCTACCATTTGATGCTCGTAGCAACCCTTTACAATAGGTATTATAATTCTTCCCGTGTTAGACAAAAGAAAATTGAGGCAAAGGGTGGTTAAATAGCCTCTCCACGACCATCTAGCTAATAAATAGTGGTGCTAAGATTTGAAGCCAGGTAGGCACCTGAGCTACTCTAGAAGGAGTAAATAGTTTATTAATATACATCAAGCACTGTGATGGGGGAATTCAGAGGCTCATTTCCTTCAGGAACTCAATTCTAGACTGGAGGTGACAGTATGTGACAGTGAAATAACGGCAATATCAGACATGCCGTGGAGCTACTTGAGCAGTGTACGCGACACGTAATCTGCATTTACACATACAGTTTTGTTAATTGAGAAATACAGGTCAGGAACTGAAGTGGGACAGCAGGGACTACAAAGACACTGTCTAGGAAGGGAGGGCCACCTGGGAACAGATGAGGGCGGTACCGCATGTGAGCACAGCCACAGTCATATGAGCAGAGACCTGGGAGGCCACACAGGAAGGGGCGTGATTCATTCAGGCAAAGGGCGTTAGAACACAGCCAGAGCAAGGAAGGGATCTTTGGCAGAGGAGACAACTTGGGCATCTGAATGCTGTGTGTGGCAATTCAAAGCTTTGCAGACTCGCTAGAATGTTAAGGATGTGTCAGGGGAGTGTTGGAAGACACAGGCTGGAGGAACTCAACACGGAAGACCTTATGTCCTGAGGAATTAGACCTTTGCCCTGTGAGCGAGGGAGAGTTATCGCTGGGGAAGGATGTGATCCAGGGGGCTGGCAGCCTTGGGGACATGCATTGGATGGGATTGTCACTGGAAGTGGGAGACCAGCCAGAGGGCTGGGACACCCCTCCTTGGCAGAGATGAGAAAGGCCTGAACTAGACACATGACAATAGTGGGGGAAGGAGGAGGCAGGACTGAGAACTATTTAGGAAGTAAAATAAGTGTCAATATTTAGAAAGCAAAATTGGGAATTTGAAATACACAAAAGGAATGGTGTTTCTTCCACCATACCTGTCGCTGAAGCTTCTAGAAGCCTTGGGAGTCCAGGCTTACTGTGCTTGGAATTTTATCCCCTTGATTTCACTTTGGGATTTGAAGATTTATACAAACCTCCCCAGCTGCCATCTGATAATTTATGATGCAATGAGAACCTCCTAATGGGAAATCACTCTAGAATCCACAAAGCCTTGTTTTTATATTTTTATTATGCTTTATTGCTGCAAAGCAGGAGAGAGGAAGATCCTCCCTCCACAAGTGAACTGCCTAATAGCTGTTAATGCAAATGCTTTTTGCCATTATTAAATATAGATCGGGGTGTTGTGAATGTCTTCAGGATTTGCAGATTATAATTACTCCGCTCTCACCCACTGCAGAGGCTCGTACCACAGAGCGTGCGATCTGTTGCTTTGGGGCAGGCTGAGCTCCAAGGCTGCGTCATTTATGAGAGATGTTCCAGCTGTTGAAAGTACTTGAGGACTCTTTTCTCAAGGGTGCCTCAAGAGGAACCCAGGGGGCATAGTATGCAGCCTTAAGGAGTGTCTCTGTGACTCAGGGTTGGGGTGGCGGACTGTCCCCTCTCCCTCCTCTGCCCAGACATCTGGCCTCTCACTTGCCAGGCATGTCAGCGCCAGTGACTTCACCTTTTCTTGCCTCGGGCATGCTGACTTTCTTGGTCATTCCTTACTCATTTCTGGGCCGGATGAAACATCATTCATTGACTTTTTTTAGTTATTCTAGGGCCTTGGTCTCCTTGAGCAAAAACAGAACCTACAAGAGGAGGGCACGTGTGGAAAGCACCCTACCTTCAGCCCCTTTTCCTCTCCTCCATTGGGAAATTTACCCTTCCCATTTCTAGATTTCTGCTGGGGCTTGAGGCCCATTTCTCCAGCCCCCTCTCTTCACGTGCCCTCATCGCCACGGTGGGTTCCTCCAGTTCTGAAGGCCCCTCTGCCTCCTCTCTGCAACTAATAGTGGCCTGGGTGAGAGGGGGCAGAGCAGCTCTGGTCTGGAGTCATCTTCTGAGTCCCCGTGTTCATGGAGCATGCAGGGGTTCTTAATGAAGGACTCTCTTCTTTGTAGTGAAGGTAGTTCTCTTCTGTGAATTTCTAGTTCATACCATCCTGCCCCAAACTCTCACACACTCATGTGCGCATGTACCGTACACACACGTGCATGCACACATGTGCACACACACGCTCTCCTGCCTTCCTTCACTGGCACTGAGATGACTTTGCAGCAGCAGGGGGCTCCCTGGGCCACACTAACCACCCCATTGCTGCAGAACCCTTCCCTAGCTCTGGGCCAGCAGTTCTCTGTACACAACCTGTGCAGACACTTCTCTGCAGATTCTTCATTCTCAGTTCAAACTTGTTCATTTTGCTGCCACTGATTAGATGCAGCCCATTTCTTGGCATCTCCTATTTGGATCTAATATGACTCATTCATTCATTCAAATAACATATAAAACTTTGGAATTATTTCGGTTTCTCTTCTTAACCTGCTTCATGTATCTTGCCAGAAACACTTAGAAAAAATACCATGAATCCAGCCACTTCTGCATCTCCACCATTACCTTCTGAGGTCTGCACAGCACAGAGAGGCCACTTCTTAACCCATGTCCCTACACCCTCTCTGACCCCATTTTCACCCATTCTCCACAAATCAGCCAGATTATCCTTTAAAATGTAAATAAAAGCATGTCACGCCCCTGCCCAAACCTTCCAGTGGGTTTCCATCATCCTTACAATAAAATTGAACATAAATCTTTGCAAGATTCTATGTCATCTGGCCCCTGCCTTCCCCCTCACCTCACCCATTGTTCATTTCTCTCCAGTCATACTGACCTTGCTCTTCTGGAAGCATCCAAACATGCTCTTGCTCAGAGTTTTATACATACTGCTTCCTTTGCCAGAAAAGCCCTCCCCGCCCCCCACCCCCATCTTTCTTCCTGTGGTGGAAGAACACTTTGCATATTCTGTTCCCTCACTGCATCCAGGTCTCTGCTCTGATCACCTCTTCACCCCCCACCTAAAATATCACTATCTGTCCTGTTGTTTTTTATCCTCCTACCCTGCCTTAGCACTTAGTATTCCTCTCCCTTCTAGAATATAAGTTCCATGAAGGTAGGGTCTGTTGTATTCTCGTTGCTGACAGCAGGGTCTGGTGCATAGTAGCCATCAATAAACATTTGTTGAGTTGAATGGATGAATGAATCAAGCAAACAAGAGCTGGTGCAGAGCACACTGCCAAGAGTAGTATCTCAGAGATAGGGGCCAGAGTTGTGTCCTCATGTGCTGGCATCCCTGGTAGGTGACGAGGCACATGTATGAAGCACAGAGAGCACACTCAGGGGCCTGGCAGCGTCACCAGCACCTATGGGCTCAAGAAACAACAAGTGCAGGAGTGGGCATGTGGCAACTGTGTCAGGAAGGTGGGTGGGAAGCCACTACCTCCACGTGCCCTTGGAGAAACAAGGCTTTCTCTGCAGAGCACGCACAGGAGGTTATCTCCACTTGGGAACCAGTGAACGAACCAAAGCAAACTTGATCCTAGCTCCTGAAAACAAGAGGGAGTCTCCATCCTCAGTGGTAAGCACAGCTTCCACCAGCCACGGACATACGCTTATATAAGTTCAATGAATACAAGCAGAAGTTTGCAGAAGCGGGTCTTCTAGGCTGCTGCCCACCCCACCTTTGCTGAGCCCCCAGGGACCTGAACAGTGGCAGAGGCTGTGTAGGAAGTGCCATGTCTGACTAAGAGGCAAGGGTGAGGCATTGAGAAAAGAGACTGGATTTCGTGTTGAGATGCCCGGGTTCAGTGCGACCAGAGCCCCTTCAGTTGTAGAGGTAGAACTAGATGATCACTAATATTCCTTCCCATTCTAAAGAGGGAAAATATATTAGCCTTAAACACAGGGCTTTCACAAGAAGGACTGATCTACCGACCAGCACTGCGAGGAAGGTATTATCAAACCTAGGCTCAGAGAGATGCAGTAACTCACCCAAAGTCACACAGCCTAAGTCCAGTAATCCTGGTGGTCTACCCTGCATTAAACTAGTGTTCTAGTATAGAGTGTCAGTGGGTCTTGAGCGGGGCCTGTCACTGGTACTTTTAAGCTCCTCAGTGATTTTCCTGTGCAGCCAGGATGAAGAACCCCTACACTAGTGGCTGAAATTGAAAAGAAAGCTTGCTGGCATCGCTTGGAAAGAATCCTTTCCCTCTCTCCCGTGTCCCCCCATGCACATACCAAAGCCATTCACATGTAGGTTTCTCCTCCTTCCTCTTCACAAGGGACAGTGTTGCTGGTTGGCCTGAGGTTTAGTCTACATGAATTTCCTAAGCCATACTCAAGGGAAGCCCAGGATTTAGCCACTTTTGTATTTAGCTTGTGTCCCTGGAACACTGTACACTGTTGTGGGGTTGGTATGAAGAGGGTATTTGTCATCGTAGCTGCTATAATTTGTGAGTGGAGGAGGTCGCTCTTTGTGCTTGCACGGCCTTCTCCGGAGGGAAAGCAGTTCATTGAAAGATTGCTTAATTTTTTCTTCCCCCAAAATGACAATGTTTCTTAGGTGCTCTGTGTTCCTAGGTGTTTCTTCGCTGCTCTGTGCACTCCCGTCCTGATTGCTGGTTTTACATTTGAACCTTTCACATCAGGTGGCTAGTCCACTGAGCTCTGTAGAGGGCCATTTGCTACCCTCAGAAACCTGAGCCCCAAGCGTGGAACCATCTCACCACCTGGTGGTCCTGCCGGTTGATGTGGGAGAAGCAGTGTGCTATGAAGGTCAAGGGCACAGGCCATCGGACCACAAATGCTTTGCTTCACCTTCTGAGTCTCGGTGGCCTCATCTGTAACATGGTTTTAATAGAACATGCTTCACGGGCTTATTGTTGTGAGGTTTAAATTAAGTCATTTGCAAAATGTCCCTGAAACATTGTGGGTATTCAATAAACAAACGTTGGCTATCTCCGCCTTCTTAGAGATCAGACTTCACATAAACTCAGAACGTTTTGTGAGAAAGTAGAGAAAAGTTGCTCTCTTTAACCTCAACTTTAAAAGTTAGGAATATATCATCAAGTTTCCCCATTACCTAATAATGACCATCACATTTTTACTCCATTTGGAAATTTACAAGTTATAGATCATATCTCACTCTAACTTAAAATGTTCATATGAAATTGGAAGAGCAAGTATAGCTATTTTCATTTTATAGAAGCAGGAACTGAAGTTAGAGAGGTCAAAGTGACTTTCTCTGAGGACATATTCAAGATCACAGCTCATGTTTCTTGAAGCTCACCCAGTGTCTCTCTCAAGTACCATCTTTGGAGCCTTTGCACCTGCCTGTGCATCTGCCTATCACAGCCTTCCTTCCTTCCATTCTTTACTTTACTGATTCCTATGCATTTTCCAGGTTTCAACTGGGCTGTTATTTCCTATCCAACCCCTGTCCCCCTGCCCATGTTCTCCAAAAGTATCATGGACTTACCCTCTCTAGGTACTTATCGTACTATATTGCAGGGGTTCTCGGGTCTGGGTGTCCAATAGAATTATCCGAGACCTTTTAAAAAGTATATCAGTTTAGGATCTCACCCAAGACCTCTTTGATCAGGCATCTATTTTTTAAAAGTGCCTCAGGTGATTCTGGTGTACAAAATCTCCCTTACTAGAGTGCAGACCCTATAATGGCAGTGACCACATCTATTTTCTTCATCATTAAGGCTCCAACACCTTGAACAATATCTGGCAATACTATTAAATAATATATTATTATCAATAACATTTATTGAGTATTTACTCTATGCCAGACACTATGATAAATAATTTACATGCATTTATTTCAGTCAATACTGCCAATTATCCTATGAGGAAGGAGTATTGTTATCCTATGTAAAGAAGGGGAAACTGAGGCTTGAAGAGGGGCTTGGAAGACATAGTGTAAATATTCCAGTGACTGTTAGCAGTGCAATTTGTGTTTTCTACCTGCTTCCATGATTATAAATGGAACCCCTCCAAAAAAAAAGATTGTAAAAAATATATATAATAAAGGACTCAAGGACTCTGCTTTCAAGACAGATTAACACATCATCTCTAGAAATGAGAATGGTAGAGCAGAACCCTGGAATAGCTTGGGGGTCGGCCAGCATTGGCCCCAAGATGCCACTTCTAAGTCCCCCAAATAGCACATTTTAGTTGCTGAACCACCAGAAAATTGCTTGAATTCCTCCCAGATAGCCTAATATTATTTTTCAATTAAAATGCTTTTGGCTGCAAGTAACGGAATTAATATGACTGAAACTGTGGAGGTTTATTTCTCTCATATATGAAATCCTGAAGTAGGTGGTCCCAAGCTTGGCTTAGCCATGTAACAGCCTCAGCGAGGCCTCAACCTCCTCTGTCTTTCCACTCTGCTGTCTTCCGATCATTGGCAGTGTTTCTCTTTACTGTCCCAGGATGGCTACAGCAGCTTCCAGAGTCACTTCGATTGCACGAAAACATCTGAAGGCAGGAAGGGAAGGACAACACCCCACCCCAACCGGCCATCTACCTCTCTCATTTTGTAAAAGAGAAAAATCTTTCCCAGAAGACAACTAGCAGATGTCCTCCTCTTCCTAGAAGAAGGTCCCATAGCCACTGCCAGCTTAAAAGAAGTCTGGGAAGACAAGAAATGGACATGGAGCTTCCAGCTCTCCCTTAGGAGGTGGAATTTACCAGGAAGAAAAAGGGGGGAAAGAAATGGTTGCTATTTAGACACTTGATAGTCCCAACCCCGAATATCCTTCATTTAAAAGACTGATGGTTAATCTAAACTAGATTCCCCTTCAGGATATCTTTAAAACAAACTTGGCCCCGTGCATCTAAGGCTGTTGAAGAAAGGAACACGTCAACTCTAGAACTCTCTAGACAACAACATTGTGGAGAGCTAAAGATTTTGGTGTCACGGACTTTTGCTGATGGCTAACGCTCTCCTCTCCTGTTTCTAGGTCAACAGTGATCTTGTTTACATCACAGCTAAGAAAGACGGCACTCAGGTGGTGGGAGCCGTGGATACCACCCACATTGGGAAATTAATTGTAACCAAACAAATCGGAGGAGACGGCATAAAGGATATTACCGATACTTACAAATTCCAAGAAGGTAATTTACTACAACCAGATTAATATTCCTTTGCCCAAGTCCATTTAGTGCTTATTCACTGTCACCCTGAAATGTGTTTCCTGGAGAATGCACTGGCATTTGCAGCATTTGGTAGCAAGAGCAGAAGCATAAATTCTCATGAGTGACAGACACGTCACACACACAATTTTTCATTGTAGTTTTGTTTGCTTGCTTTGAGCAGGATTCCCCCTCCCACGGCTTGTGAAATGATCTGCTTTATCGTCATATCTATTTTGATAGAGTATAGAATATATTCTTGCTCATAAGAGCCTTAATTATAAATAATCCTATTAGAAAACACTGTATAACTGATGTACTTTTAGTTCAATAATCAAAATTTAACTACTTCACATTTGTTTAGTAATTTACAAAACATTTTCACATACATTTTTCATTGAATTATCATGCAAACTCCATAAGGCAGATAATATAATATTAATAAGACAGCACACTAATTAATTCAGGCCAATTAGGGTGAAGGCCAGTTTCAGGAATAAAATTATGTTATGGTGGTTTTTTGGTTAACTTTTATTGTATAGAATATTTTTCAGATGGCACTGTAGAGCTCAGTTCTATCCCAATCAGTTGTGAGTGTCTACTCTATGCCCACAATTGGTTTGCTGCTGGAGATTCCAGCAGTGAGCAGGACCCAGTTTCCTGTCTCTTGGCCAAGTGATAAGATCATTGTGCAGAGGGAGCTTTGGAAATGAAGTAAAGGGACACTCAGTCCAACCAAGAAAATCAGAAAAAAGCAAAGCCCAGGAAGAGAAGTCACACACCTCAGTTAAAGAAAGCTGGACAGGGGTTTCCAGGCAGTGGAAGATGGCCAAAGGTAGGAGGTATGAAGCAGCCTGGTGTGTAACAGGGACCTGCAGGTCTTACTGACGCCTCAAGCTCAAAATGCCCAGTGGCTAGAGACACAGCTGCCCAAGGCCTGCAAAGCACAGAGAGGCCACTTTTTAACCCATGTCCCTACACCCTCTCTGACCCCATTTTCACCCATTCTCCACAAATCAGCCAGATTATCCTTTAAAATGTAAATAAAAGCATGTCACACCCCTGCCTGGATATTTGACGAGGAACATGGGATGTATTTTGCAAATGATTCACTACCAGAGGTTCTTAGGAGCAGCATTTATTCTAGTGAATGAATAAAAATGACAAGCAATTAGCATATACCTAAATATTCATTGGTACTCCTGATGTGCTAAGGAGTGCAGAATTTGTTTTAAATATTTTAGACAGTTCCCCACTCTTATTTACAAAAGCTATTTGCACTATAAAGAAAAAAACTTGCTGAATTGAGAACGCTTATGCCTGGTATTAGAAATTGGAGATTTTTGTCACCTGAACTAGTGAATTTTTCCTGTATTTCTGAAATGGTTCATTTTTTTCTTGTGTTGGTTATCATCCATTGCACAACATAGGTACAAAAGATTTCTTTTTTCTTTGGGGTATTTTCCTAAAAGGAAAGTTAAAAACAATATAAGCACAATAAAACAAAAATAAGCAATGCCCTCTTACTGTAGAGTAACATGCAAAAAGGCTCGGAAAGGAAAAAGGAAAGTCTATAAAAAAAAAAGTTAAAGAAACTAGCTTCAACATTCACTCAGTTATACATCCATGCATTCAACAGCTTGCTCTTAACTCTCTGCCATATTCCAGGCGCTGTGCTTGCTGGAGGAGTGCACAGCCCTGCCTTGCATCCAGCTGGAAAGAAAGGCAGAAGCTAGCCTCACCTTGTGGGTGAGAATTGCTCTGACACAGGGAAGACAGATGCTGCAGGGCACAGCCCAAGCCAAACTCAGGGATCAGGTGAAGGAAGTTAATGACGGGCAACCAAGCCCAAACAATAAACAATGATTGGCAGGTGAGGCTGGGGAAAGACTTCCCCAGGGAAAGGCAGCAGGGCAGGGATGGCAGTATGAACCGTTCTCCGCTGGAATAAGGCCTGACCAGACAGAGCAGTCCACAAAAGGTGAGCTACGGGCACCTAGGAGCAGCGGTAAGTGAGCTGTCCACGTGACCAGTTGTTTCACTGAAACCACGCAGCAGAGCACAGCTGCCATCGTCTGTCAGCCCAGAGGTGACAGAGAAATCAGAAACGGGACAGGATCAGATGCCGAGAGGAAAAAGACCAAAAACTAGTCCATGAAAGAGAAGTTGGGGACTGAGCCAGGGGTGGACACCAGATTAAAACAAATAAAAGACACCAACTATACCTGAGAAAGACATCTGAGGTCCAGGCCACCAGAGTGTGGCAAGAAGGCAAGGCTCAGGGAGAGGGGCAGTGTGGGGGTCTGGTGCAACTGGAGAACCCCTCGGTCTGTATAGATAGTTGTGAGAGACAACCCATCCTGCCTCTGGGCTGGAGTTTGATCCAGGTGGGTAACCAATGTCCTAATCAAGGATGACATACAAGAATACATTTTAAATTCTAACTTTGGAGTGACTGAGTGGAGTGCTAATTTGAGAACGTATCTGAGCATGGCCGGAAAGAGTGATTGATTATTGATGTCTGCTGTGGCCACACAGTAGAGGGCTGGCAGCATTTGTAGCTGTGTGGCCACCACTCTGCTTCTTACTATTGAATCTCATATAATTTCCCTGATCTGCAAATGCCGAGTGTAGACACCAAAATATGGAGAGGAGTCAAATCATATAAAAGAAATTATTACTAGGTTTAGGAATTAACTATTTCAATTAACTAAATGGTGAAAGATCATTTATCACTTTAACTTACTAAAGGCTAATATTAATTTTATAATTTTTTTTCAAAATATAAGAGTAAGAAACTATAAAACTTTGAAAACCAGAATCCTAAAAACTTCTCCCGTAGCAATATATCTTTTACAATGGTGTCTTGATCCCTCTTGCTCCATTAATTACTCCCTCTGTTGCTTGTATTCTCTTCTCTCCTCGTCTACTTCCTCCTTCCAATTAGCATTTAAGCAGGCTCAGGTGTCTTGCGTGTTAGAAAAACAACTTACAAAAACCTTTTCAGCACTAATTCCCTACCAGGCAGGCCCCGTCCGCCTTCCTCTCTGCCTCTGCAGCCGTCTTCCTTTTCCATTCCTTCCTCTCCCCTGAGCCCCGATTTCTGCTCCCAGCACACCCCTGAAGCTGTTCTTCCCAGGGTCACAAGACCACCCGACCGCCACATGGAGTAAATGTTTGGCAGAAGCCACCTTGCTTGGCCTTCCTACCCTTTCTGATGATGCTGTTCACTCGTTTTCTTGAAATTCCCTCTTCTCTTTGATCCAGTGCCACAACTTTCTGCTGGCTCCACCCGCCCCCCTGACTCCTGTCTCCTGCAGCTCTCAGCGTGCCTTTCTCCGCTGCCCTCTGGATGTTAGTGACTTCACTCCAGGCGTCAGTCCTCGAGCTCCATTTGCACCTGCTTCAGGTCCTTCTACATAGCTCATGTTCACTTCCACGTACACACTCATCACTCCCAAGTCTGTGTCTCAGCCCAGACATTACCCAGATGTCCCACGGAAACCTGAAACTGAACCCTCCACAATGCCACCTTCTCTCACTGCCCTCGCCTCCCGCCCCCTTTATTTCCCCTACTCACCCCACCCTAGGGAGGGCGACCACCACACACCCAAATGTGGCAACTCGAGAGTCAGGCGAGCAGCAGATCCTCTGAGTCCCCCTGAACCAGTTCACAAATGCATCCGTCCCCTCCAGCTCTGCAGCTGCTCTGAGGATTAAATGGTATCAGGGGTGTAAACCCTGAGTACGTGTCTGACATATAGGAAGTGTCCAACAAAAGTAAGTTTCCACTCTTGCTAGTAATTCGATTATTACCGTCATACTCCTCCTCTTATTTGGGGTTCCGATTATTTTTCTCCTGGAGCACAGCTGCTCTGGCTTCCCAGTTCCACCTCACCTCCTCATCCTCTCCTTCCCTCGGGCTAACCTCTGCTTGCCGCCAAGCTGATGTTACCTGAAAAACACACCTGAGCCTGCTCCAGCGCTGTGAAAAAACCCTCCTCTCTTCCCCTTGCCTCCAGGGCACCCCATACCTCACACACCTCTCGTCAGTTGACTTTTTGATCCCCAAGTTGCCACTCTGGCTGTGCCCCACAGGTCTCACATGTGGCAGCCAGAGAACTGCTGGCAGTTCCTCCAACAAGCCACGCTGTCTCCTGTCTCCCCAGCTGCACCCTCACTGTGTAGAGAAATATTCCTCCAAGAAGCCTCCCCTGGCCCCTGGCAGTGTAAGGGTCTCTTCCTCGTGTTCCCATACCCTGTGCACCAAGGTCTGTCCCAGCCCCTATGTCGGCCCCGTCTGTACTGCTGCCACCCCTCGCTGGTCTGTCTCCACTGCAGGAAGGGCTGTGTTTCTCATCTGCACCCAGCACAGTACCTGGAGCATTGCAGGGTCTCCAGTAGTGTGCAATGACGGAAAGAAGTGCCACTTTCACAGGTGGCCTTAACTGAACACAAAGTGGCCTGCTCTGGACTAGTTAGTACCTGTCATAAAGACAAAAGTTTTGCCTCTGGCTGCAAGCAGAATACTTCTCCAAACCTCAATCCTTCAGAGCCTCTGTGCCAGGCCAGTCCTAGGTCCTGGGGACACAGAGGTGGACAAGACAAACTATGTCATGTTCTCATGGAGTTGGCATTCCAGCAGGTGAGATAATGTCTCACATGACAAGTACTGTGATGAAGAAAAGGGAAGAAAACCAGGCAATGTATCAGTGAGAACGAGAGGACTGGGGTTTGGGGACACATTACACAGTGTAATAAAGGAGATGGGGGCCTCTGAGCAGGTGACATTGGAGCTAGACCAGAACAATGAAAAGGGGCTTGTCCTGCATAAAAGGGCTCTCTTATTACATCCTACCTGTAATAAACAGGGAGATGTGTTTGACCTTGCTCCTGGAGGTTACAGGGGAATCTAAGAAAATATAATCTGGCTTTAGTTAATCTCTCATGGTGCTAAAATTTTGCCCATGGCTTTGAATTATGTAAAACGACACAGCACAGAGCCTCACTGCAGAGAAACAGGAATTACTCTGCTGGGCCCTGGGAACACCCTGCACTTCTTTCCTCCTATCTGGGCCTGCGCATCCCATAACAGCCCCCGCCTGCCTCTGCCTGGCAGCCCCCTGCGCACAGCAGACAGGCCTCCCCAGAGGGAAGTTCCAGGTTCCTCGTCCCATGACCTGCTCTATAGAGCTGCTCGTGACTCCCTATCGCTGGCATGTCCCTGCTGCTTGAACGTGCCTCCTGCACTTTGCCTGAATCCATATCTGGCCCCCTCCAAAGTGATAATCGTTAATTCTGTCTTTCTCACAGACCTGTTTGCCAGATGATGTCTGCTAAAATACCTCACTCCTCTCTCTTCATCCTCACCGTCCTTCCCTTTATTATCTCCTTCCTGTCGATCTGTAAGCATGTACTCTAGTCAATGCTCTTCCTAGACGAATTGTTTCTGGCATATTCTTGCAGTCTTGACAATCAGGGAAATTATTAACAAACACATGCGCAGGCAAATACACATTCACATTTATATGCAACGCCTGCTGGCATTTGCTCGGTCTTTGCAGATTTGCTTTCATTTCTTATGCATCTACTACCTCTAATGCACTAACAACTCTGTGACGCAGGTGCCCTTATTTTACAAGTGAGGAAGCCGATGGTACCAGCAGGGCCTGCCTTGTAGAATGGTTGTGAGGATGAAATGATATAATACACACAAAGCACTTGTCCCAATGCCTGGCACATAGCTAGCACTCAATGGTAGCTACTGTGATTAACTGGCCTCTTAATTGCCATTGCATTTAGTTCTTATCCAGGTAAAGTGGAAGACTATCTTAAAATTAACATAATTTCAAATAGCTAGTAGACAGGAGTTTGAACATTCCCAAATGAAAAAGTGACAAATGTTTGAGGTGATGGATAGGCTAATCCCCCTGATATGATCACTGCACACTGTATACATGTACCCAAATATCACATTGTACCCCATAAATATACACAATTTAAATAAATAATAATAAAAGCCAGCGTTCTGTGTTAAAGTGATTTTTCCCCACTAGTCATTCTCATGACTAGTGTTTGCAAACCAAAGAATTTACCTTCATGTTTTCAGCTCCATCCTTCACAATGCACAAAGATGTACCCAAAGGTATTTACGGTGGAACAGAGAATGGCACCCATCTCTGTACAGCTCCACAGGCCCTGTCCCCAAGGCCAAGCATCCGTCCCAAGCTCTATAAGTCCCACCAGCCCAGCTCGTCAGTGTCTGAGGCACCAGCTCCCCCGGGGCTGACTCGTGTCTGCATTTCCCGCTTCCCAGTCTGCACAAAGCTCTTCTTTCCTCTTCCAGAGCTCACCCCTTCTTCTTCTCCCCCGCCCTTCCTCTCCTCCACGACCACTTCAGAAACCCCATACAAGACAGTTTCCCCCAGACGGCACACACACCTCCAACTACGTTAGAACTTTGGTGCACCATCACGTGCCAATGGATGTCCCTCAAAAACCTGTGTCAGTGTCAGATGGGTTTTGGAGACCTTGGGGTAGAGAAAATGGGTCTCCATGTGATAGGGCTTCATCTCAGAACCTCTGATAGGCTAGTGAAGGTTGTGAGCTTCCAGGAGAGTCGAGACCACTCAGTGCTCCTCCAGGGGGTCTGCCCGAGAGCCTGTGGACAGGAAAGGCTTGGTAACATCTCACCAGAGCCAGCGCCCTCTCTGCAACCTGCTGGGGCCGATGGCAGCCGAGGAAGAGAGGAAGGGCAGGGCAGGAGCCGTCCAGAGTCAGCTCAGAGAGGTGTAAGGGGGCAGGCCGAGGTGGCAGGAGGGCTGAGGAGGACGGGGCTTGCTGGGATCCACAAATCGGAGAGAACGCACTGCAGAAGTCGGAATGGCAAGAGGCAATTTCAAAATCTCTCCTTAGAGGTTCCCAAATTCTAGCTCCATGGCTAGAGCTCAGGGAGGGAAGAAAACTGACACCAAAGTTTGAGAAAGTTAGATTTTGCCAATTTTACCTGCTGGCCCCTGAGGTGGCATCACTCAAGAAACAACTCTCTCCACATCCCCTTTCCTCACTGCTCAGCCCTCGGAGCTGGCACTGCACCTACTAACTTGGCAACCCAGGCAGGTCTCTGTATCTCTGCGAACCCGATTTTGCAGAATTAACAGGAATAACGACAGCACTTGCCTCGGGGAGGCTGTGAGGCTTATAGAGGCAACCCAATGAGTACCGTGCACGGTGGGCTTAGCAATGTGACTTTTTCTTTGGTGGACTGGATTTCTTCTTCCCGGTTCTTATCTCTGGATCTCTCCTAGGTCAAGAAGAAGAGAGATTGGCCCTAGAAACTGCCCTGATGTACGGGGCTAAAAAGCCCCTCAACACAGAAGGTGTCATCAAATCGAGGTCTGACGTTCACATGGACTTTGAAGTAGAAAATGCTGTGCTGGGAAAAGACTTCAAAGTCACCATCACCTTCCAGAGCAACAGCTCCAGCCATTACACCATCTCAGCCTATCTCTCGGGCAACATCACCTTCTACACTGGGGTTCTGAAGGCAGAATTCAAAAAGGAGACTTTCGATGTGGAGCTGAAGCCCTTTTCCTGTAAGTTAATGAGGGTGTGGCTCTCTCCAGGGCTGTCATCTGGCTTCCTGTCCCACTCAGTAATAACACCCACTAAGAGCTTTCTGTCAAAGTGGAAGTTCTCCCCCAGAGCTCAGAAGTGTGAACCGCACAAGTAGAACCCACCTATTCTAGAAAAGCCTTGACTTTCATCTTTACCTCTCATGCATGGAAGTGAACACTGAAATTTTCATAGCCTAGAGCCCCATGAGTTGTAAGAATTCAATGTAACTAAAACTCTTGCTTCTCAGAGTGTGGTCTCTGAGAAGCAAGCACCAGCAGCACCAGCATCCCCAGGGAGCTTGCTAGAAATGCAGACTCTCAGACTCCATCCCAGACCTCCTGAACCAGAATCTGCATTTTAACAAGATCCCAAGGGATTGGAGTGCACAGGAAAGTTTGAGAAGCCTGGATCTAAGTGACCCTGCTCAGAAAACAGGCCCTTTGGTGGTGCCATTTTCCCAAGTTAGGAAAGTTTTGGGGACAGAGTGTGCTTTGATTTACCACGTAGAAGGCAGGGAGGTCAAAGCTCTGCATGCAGGCTGGTTCTTAAAAATGATCTGTTGGGTATCTAGGGAGAGAGCCCATCGCTGGGAGCAGAGGCTGAAGACACAGTGCACCTGTGAAGGGCTGTGCTCTCTCTGCCGTCTCTCAGGGGCCTCTTTCTCCCCCTTGCACGCGTCCTTCTGAACATTTTCATCACTACAAAAGTGCAGAGTATTTTAAGAAGATTGGGATCGACATGCTGCAACTGGCAATGGGGATTACAGTTTCAACCAATCTCATTTCCTGGGGTGCTAGTATTTGGCGGGGACAACTGTTGGCCACACCACTGGTAAAATGAGACAACCTAAAGAAACCAGTCTCCAGGCAGAGCGTGTCAGGTTGGATAGAGCAGGTGGGAAAGGATTTGAACACTTCAGGCCACTGGATTTTCATTGACCTGACATGTGGCACTGAAAAAGAAAAGAAAAGAAAAAAGCATGCAAATAATAGTTTCTACAAAGCTGAGGGAAGCAAGACTAACGTGCCTCCTGGGATGATGGAATCACAGGTCACAACTGTGCAGGAGCATTCCGGATTCAGCTGTCACAGTACCCTTGCTGAGGCTTCAGAAAAATATTCCTAGAAAAATGGGAAACTATTCCCCAAAATCCTAATTCCAATAAACCTACCTAAGCTTTATGGGAACAAATCTGCCTAGCTTCAGTAATGTAGCTAACAATTAAGAAATCACCATGGTATTTTCTTTGGAAACTGAAAGATTTAACACTTTTTCTACTCTAGGGGTAGGAAAGGCAATTCTCACAGAAAAGAATAGTCAGTATAAAGGACCAAAGAGGAGAGCAGTTGTAATAATAGTTTAGAACAGGAAGACACATTTGATTTTAGAGATCCTGAGCCTTGGAATTAGACAAATATAGATATAAGGTGTGACTGTGTCACCTACGAGCTGTGTGTCCCTGACTTAAGCAATCCGAGTCCTCTCTTCTTATCTGTAAATGGGAATAATGCCACCCACACCATAGGACTGTTGATTCATTTCCAAACCTTTATTCATACTTGCAAGTCCAGGTTCTGCTTTGTGCTGAAGACATAGCAGTGCCTACCACTATGGAGTTTCTGGTCTCATGGGGGAAATAGACAATAAGCAATCAAACGAGTGAATATATATTACATATGTACATGTAATAAGAAAACATAAAGCAATTAGGAGCACAGGGCATGCTGGCGGGGTGAGATGGTCGGGGAAAACCTCTCTAACAGAGTGACGTTTAACAGAGACATGACAGAAGGGCAGGAGTGATCATTTTGGCCAGAAGAAGCCACATGTGCAAAGGCCCTGGGGCCAGAGCATGCCTGATATGTTCAATGAGTAGCAAGGACTGGGAGCAAAGGTGGCAAGGGGAAAAGCAGTGGGTGCAGACCACGTGAAGAATTACAGGCCCTTGTAAAGACTTCTGCTTTTATTCTGAGTCAGCTGAGGAGCCACTGGAGGGTTTTGAGCAGAAGTGTGGCATGACCTAACGTAGGTTTTGAAAGATCACTCTGGCTGCTGTGTCGAGAAAAGACTAAAGGAGAAATAGGGCTAAAGCTTAGAGACCAGATGGGACGCTACTGCTGAGAGATGGTGGTGGTGGTCATGGAAGTAGTGCGAATTAGTCATATCTGGGTATGTCCTGAAGGTGGAGCCCACCTGATTGGCCGATGGACTGTATATTTGGTGTGGGAGATGGAGGTGTGGGGGAAACTAAATGAGAACACGTATGCAACGTGTTTTGCACATGGTAGCCTCTCAGCAAACACTGCGAACATGTTTACATTTTGGGAAACTGAGGCTAGCCAGATGAGTTGATGTGTTCAAGGCCATACACAGCAACTAGAGGCAAAGCAGATAGTAGAACCCAGGTCTCATTCAGGCAATGACAGCGAACCAGTTCGGTATAAACTTGGCCCCAACTGGGCCAGTTTTCCTCTAGTTCCCACACTATCCAGAGTCTAGCACAGCTCCTTAGACAGGAGCTAATACCAGCCCTTTTCCCACCTCACAGGAGTCCTGTCTTTCAGTCTCTTTCCTTTTCTCTCCCTAATTCAATTAAAGAATGAGCTTCTAAGAGTCAGTGGGCCAGAATGGCATGATGTATTATCCCTGTCAGTCACTGACCTAGGGACAGCTGACCAGCCCTCAGCCTGGTCAATATGAACCCAGCTCCCACCCACCTGGCCCACCCAGGGCTTGTCCTGAATAACTGAAAGGGAATTACAGACTCTCTTCCTTTACCCTGCAGGTAGGCAGCACTAATTGCATGCAATTAATCTCATATTGCAGTCTTAAATGAATCGAAGTATATTGCAAAAAGACATAATTCTAGACCTTGATCAGGCATTCTTAAGTGCCTCTATTGGAAAGAAAGTTTTCCAAGTAGAATGGGAGGCATACCTTCCAGATTGACGATTAAAGGGAAAGTGTGGGCTAGAGTCAGCTTGGAAGATTTGAATAACTTAAGCCTCCCAGTCCCTTCAAAGGTGCTGTCATTTCCATTTGGCTATATTTAGTTTTCTTTGCTTTTTGGAAAAGAGATGAGGTAGCTCCAGTCTGTGTCTCCCTTGGCTTTCCCCAGACACTGTATATGATATTGGCAGCATCCCAGCTCCACCGCTCACAGAATGAAAATCTATTCCTCTTTCTCTTGCCACGTTTAATAAACTTTATCTAGAACAATTTCTTGTGCAGTGGCAAAACACAGCACTTACATAACGTACTATTTCAGGAGCACTGTTCTCTTGGGCTCTGAAGCACAGCTCGTTTTTTTTAGTGCTGTGATTGAGGGAATGTTCTCAGAGAAGAAAGGGGTCCCAGTGCTGAAATTATAAGGGTAGCAAGGGCCTCTGTAAAGACAGGTAGAAAGAAGTCAGGCATATCCCACTAGCCTAAAGGAACCTAGTAGTCAACCTCAAACACAGCCCTCTGTAAAGAGCCAGTGGAATTATTATTACCAGAGGCAGCTAGAAGCAAAATGCATGTTCTAGCTAAAAATAAATAAGTAAACACACACACACACACACACACACACACACACACACACACACAATGCATGTTCTTCAGGATCTGCCACTCCACCACTCCATCTGTCCAGATCTGGGGATATGAAAAACAGGCCACATATGTGCATCTGAGGTTGTATCCAATGGAGGGCCAGAGCCTTGCTCATCTGGACAGTTCATTGCTAAGGGAGCCACAGAGGGAGCAGGGTCCAGATTCAGGTCCCAAGAAGGCAATATGAGTGGGTCATTCAAAAAGGCAGAATTTGGGGGCCAAGGTCAAGGCAAGGTCATAACTTCAAAGAACCAACTGTAAATGGAATAGCACTGCCCTAGGAATCAAGCCAACCAAGCCAGTTGTTTAGTACTTGTCTAGGATGGACTAGAACATTCTAATAATCTGCACAGCACAGGGCAGGGTTTCTCAGCCTCAGCACCACTGACATTTTGAGCTGGACACTGCTTTGCTGGGGGGACTGTCCTGTGCATTGTAGGATGTTGAACAGTGTCTTTGGTCTCTACCCAACAGATGACAGAAGTGACCTGCCCCCCCCCGCCCCAATTGTGACAACCAAAAAGGTCTCCAGACGTTACCAACATCCCCGGTGTGGGTCGGGGGTTTGCCCCTCACTGACAACCACAAGTCTATGATGACCAACCTCGGTGGGGTTCCCAGGACGCAGGACTTTTCATTTTAAAACCCAGTCCATTCTAAGTCCACCCTAACTCTGCCCTAACTTCACCCCTTCGCTCTCAGAAACTCCTGTCTCCCAGAGCTTCTCACACTTGAGATTATGCAAGTGCACTCTTGATTCCGTGGTGCACGGTGGGGGTGGGAACCTGATGGTGCTGAGGTGCTTTGCAGGTCTGATTCTGTGGGAGTCCCTGTGGTTGTTGGAGTGGAGCTTCTCAACCCTGGCTGCACGTCAGAGTCACCTGTGGAACTTTTAAAAAACACTGATGTCTGGGCCCCAGCCACCAAGACTCTGGTATAATTGGTCTGGGGTGGGATCCAGCGTAGCAGGTTTTTAAACGTCCCTAGGTGATTGTGAAGTGGAGCCAAGACTAAGCACTCTTCAGTCAGAGGGCCATCAGCAGTGACAGACAGCACCTCCACATCTGTAAGGAGACTTCCAAGGTGAGGTGCTGCCTGAGGTGGAGGCCAGTCCGGGTGGGAGAGTCCCATGCATGGAAGATGTGCTTGGCCAATGCGCCGTCACCTGTGAGCCAGTGGTGAGGTGGGAGCCCTTCCCTGCCTAGGGCTTGCTCACTCACATTCCATCCTTCTTACTTATCCGCCGCTGATCGCAGTTGGCCAAGATGAGCTGCCCTCTGCACTTCAGCTATTGACCAAGGGAACTGTCTCCTTTGATAACTTCTGCAGGAAGGAGGAATCATTGGGCAGGGAAGTGGTGGCAAGGGTCAGTTCTGTAGACATTTATAGAGTCTGTTCCCTGGGGTGGGGGTCACCCATCCACCTGCCATCCAACCAGCAGCCCCTGCCACACTTGGGCTCAGCCTGCAGAAGAACTGCCCTTTGCTCTCCAGAATCTGGGGTGGCGGGAATTGGGAGTGATAGAGGAGCCCAGAGCCACAGGAGAGAATCCACTATCCTCAGCCCAGATGGGATTGGAGGAGAGCCAGGACTGCTTCCCTGCCTCCATGTGTCATCTGCACTGGGTTGTCACCAATACCTAAAAGCTAGCCTCAGTGACATGAGGAAACAAGCATGTGGCACGAGGTCTTTTGGAATACACGTCGGGGACAGGCGTGGAAATAGCCGAATGGCTTTGGTGGAAGCCGGTTTCAATAGTTCTCTCTGATGAAAAAAATCATGATATCAGATTAGCACATAAAAAGCCAGAAAGGCAATGGAGGGTGCTACAAAGACAAGATTTAGGCAGTTGACAGTTTTGTCCAAGCGTGGCCCATGGCCTGGGTGAGACTTTCCTTATTCCACGAGGGGATGGCATGCACAGTGGTGGCCTTGGACCTCATGGTTCCACGTATGCCCTGTGGGGATTATCCCCATCCAAATCAAAGCCACAGTTAAAGCCCCAAGTCCTCCATTTCAACATCTTTATCATGGCATTCCATTTTGCCACAGCAAAAGCACTGTTTGGAGAGTTCGACACATTTTCTCCAGCAAGACTTCACTGAATATTAAATTTCCAGCACATCCTTCGCCCAGGCAGCAGCAGAGCTTGTCCCCAACTGACACTTTGTTCCTTTTGCCCCTCACCTTGGCTGTGTTCCTGGTGGCTGCTGTGCTAAGGTGGGGAGGATGGGGCGGGGGACAGGGGAGAGGTGATGCAGATCCTGTCTCAGGTCTTGAAGCCAGCCTGTTTGTGTCTCCCCCACCAGCCAGGAAAGAGGAGGTGCTGGTCAGAGCTGGCGAGTACATGGGCCAGCTGCTGGAGCAGGCGTCCCTGCACTTCTTTGTCACGGCTCGTGTCAATGAGACCACGGATGTCCTGGCCAAGCAGAAGACCGCTGTGCTGACGATCCCCAAAGTCATCATCAAGGTCGGTTTTAGCATCGCGTCTCAAGACAAGGGAGAAAGGCAAGGTTGCGTGTGTGTGTGTGTGTGTGTGTGTGTGTGTGTGTGTGTGTGTGTCCTGCTCAAAAAAAAAAAAAAAAAGAGCTAGAACCCTACTGTTCTTTGAAAGATGTAAACTGCCCTATATATAGACGCGCACATATAACACTCTTCTCTCCTCTCCAGATTTAAATATATAGATGTGGCTGCCGATACAAATATAACCTGTGGGTATAAACACACTTGTGGAGGAAGATAAAGACATGTAATGGATACAGAGACTTAGAATATTTACTGTCTCCAAATTAAAGTGGGTCAGGCACACCATAAGACATGTGAACTGCCCAAACTATGTGCACCTGCACCGTGGACAGTAACATTGTTCAGTGAGGTCTAACTGTATACAGTAGGAAGTACAAATCAAAATGTACAGCTTGATGGTGATTTTTTATATACGAGGCTACTTCAAAAAGTTCGTGGGAAAATCTAACTGAAAGATAATACTAATCTTTCTGTGAACTTTTTGAAGTACCCTCATATGTATACACCTGGCAGCCACCAGCCACATAAAGAAACAGAGAATTCCCAATGTCCTAGAACGTTCCCTCCTGCCTCTTCCAGTCAATATCCCCCTCTCCCATCACCAAGATAATCACTTTTCTGGCTTCTGTCTCCTTAGGTTTGTTGTTCCCACTTGGTCAATGGTTCTAAGGTACCTCTCCAGTTACCATCAGAAATTTCTGTACAAAAGGGACTTAGCAGAAGAGGGCGAAGGTAGGCAGGAATGGCAGATAAATATTTGCGTCTGTGTGTTCCTTCTTCTCAGGACTGGCTGTAGCTTCTGGTGGCCTCTGTAGACACATGCCTGAGATCCCTCTCTGCCCTAGAAGCAGGAACCCAGGCCCCACTAGTGACCCTGGGGAGTGACATCCTATGCCAGCTCTCGTCCAGGACTCAGAGTCCCTCCCAGCCGCACAGGGGAGGCTCGTGCATAAGCTCAACCACCTTTCCCACCCGAGCAATCCCCATGCGCTTAGCTAATTAAGAAGCAACACTTGTCCCCACACAGGCCTCAGGAGAGAGCCTTTCCAAGCTGCGAAGTGCTCAAACCACAGCATAAAATAGAATTTAATTGCACCGCTGACAATAAACTGGATGTTTGAAAGAAACTGATCACTTTGATCTTTAAGGCATTATTAATTTGAAGGATTATTTGTTAGTTATATTTTGGGTTTACTTATAGAGCAGTTTAATTCCCCAGTGGCGGAGTCAGAAATACCTTATCCCACAAGTTAGTGGGCCTGGGCAAAGAGGACATACTTTAAAAAGAGCTGTTTTGTTTTGGTCTTGTTTCCACAAAGGAATGAGGGATGCTGTTCCTGGAGGAAATTTATTTAGAGGTGGAGCCATTTGACTGGAACTTGAGCTCGAGAGAGTTGGAAATTCTGGCTTCTCTCCAGTGCCAAGTTTGTTCAGGAAAGAGACACCCCACAAACTGTTCCTTAATCATGAACCCCATTAACCTTATTAACCCCCAAATAAACTAAATCCAAAAAGGGGAAGAGGTGTTCTTGGGTAAAGCACCTCACACCCTAAAAACCACCCAGGTGTCACAGTCATGAGAGGCCTCGATTCCGGAAACTGGCTAAAGAACCAGGGACCTGGGACGCTGCTTAGCCTACTGGACATGTGAAATACAGAGCCATGGTTTGCAGATGGTGGTTTTGTCCCAGCAGCCACGGAGGAGGGAAAGCGGACCAGAGACGGGGGGGAGGGGAAGTGTAGGTGAAGGGAAGGGAGGAATAAAAAAACATCAAGTTGAAATATTACACAGGAGACTTCAAGAAGAGTCAGATAAATTGTATAGAACAGGAGCTGCAAAGGGGGCCAAATGCAATAAAAGCACAAAACCATGTGGCTCAGAGGTCCGGAATTACCCAGGAGGCATGTTCCCAAATTCTAGGGAAAGGCTCACGTCTTTCGTCAATCTCTTTGAGCCCGGCATGGGCTCACAGCTGACTGACCCTCCCAAGCTTGCTGAAGATGGATGGGCCAGGCACAGAATGAAACCAGGTGACAAAGAGGAGGTCATGGCCCTTCTGTCCTGAGCTTACAGGCAGGGGGAGGATGGGACTGGCAGCAGCGACATCAGTGAGAGCAGCTGTGGTTTTTAAGACACTGTATCACTGAGCACTTCTCCTGTGCTATTTAATCCTCATTACCCTCCCACGAGGAGGGTATTGCTATAACCTCCATTTTACAAATGAATAACTGAGGCCCAGGAAGGGTGGTGCATGTAGCCTAGTGGTCAAACCGTGGGCTCTGGAACCAAACTGAGTTCAAAAGCTTTTTTTTCAGCATGATGGCTGTGTGGCCCTTCACAAATCACGTAAGCTCTCTTAGCTCCTGTTTTCTCGCCTGTGAGATAGAAGTCTTGGTGACACTCGCTTCATGGGGTTGTTGTGAGTGTGCAGTGAGTTGCTGGACGTCTAACAGCTGAGTCACAGTGAACACCTAGCATGTGCCGGTTGGTGTCAATGCTGCCATTATTGCTGTTCATAAGTGACTTGCCCGTGATCCTGTGCCTGATGACGGGAGGAGAGAAGCTTCTCCCCCAGGTCTTTCTGACTCCAGAGTCTGTGCAGGTAACTGCTCCGCTACGTTGCTCTCACACTGGAACTTTCACAGAAAGCAGGAGGTGATGATTGCCTTAACAGAGGTTGTGTGTTTCAAGGAGGAGAGGCCAACGAGTTTGAGCAGAGTGGGGTATCAAGAACTGAGGCTGTAGAGTGATAGACGATCCCAATGGATGTTTAACATTCAACCAGCAGAGATGATAGACCATTCCAGGTACTAGGAGAAAGTGTCAGCCAGGGTGGGGGACAGCAGAGGGCAGGTGTGGGGAGCAGTGCCGAGCCTGCCCCGGCTGGAGTAGGGTCAGGGACAGGGGCGAACGGAGGTGATCCAAAAAAGGCAGCATGTGGCCATTCCGAGGTAAGCTCGACATTTTGGGATGAGAGCTTTGTAAGTGGCTCTGTGGACAGACGGGTTTCAGTGAAGATTCTAGAGCATGAATATAACATGAACGTTGAGTCTGCCCTCCCAAAAGTCAGAGCCTCTTTTCTTTCTCCCTTCTCTTCAAAGCCTTTGCCCAAGGCACTGTCTTCTTCTAGGGTCCCCAGCTCAGCCTTGGGACTGGCGTTGCCTGGCAGCAAGTTTCCAGCTGTTCTTACCTAATTCCCTTGTTAGAGCAAATCTAGGCCAACCTGGAGCAATATTGGGCCTACCTGTCTGAATGCAAGTCAATGTCGGCCAAAGCAGTTGGTTAGGCCAGCGGCTACGTGTTCTCACACCCTAATGGGACCATCCTGCGGCAATAAAGATTGGGATTGGGTTAAACTGTGCTCCCAGTTAACTATTCCTAGCACCCACCATATGCGAGTCAGAGTGTGTGATCTTCATATGCAATACAGAAGGCAGAGACATTCATTAAACTTTAATGAGCACACATCTCTTTTCCCACGCTATCAAAATATTTTGATGAGAAAAGTGTATTTCATTAAAATCAGCTGTAGAATTTTTTCTCTGCCTTCCCATGTGTTGATTATCGTAAGATGCTTTAAGTCAAGAAAAGGCTCTTCAGCATTTTAATTTTTAATGAGCAGCTGTTTTCTGGAGAGTCTGGGGCAACAGAGGGAATTCAACTGGTCTCCAGACTAGAGAGACTGGTTTGTCTAGAAACAGTGTTCTGGTGGGTTTCCCCCATTCTCAAAGCAGTGGCGGTTTTATAGTTTTCACATCCTCATGCAAGTCAACTAGAGCAAGAAAACCAACCGTAAGTAGAGACGCAGAAGAGTACAGTGGCTTAGAGATGGTGGGGTCAGACCTGCTGCCTCCTAGTTGCACCTGGGCTGATTCGGGCTCATTACTTAACCACGTCATATGTAAAGCAGGGCCAGTAATAGAACTGACCTCATCAAGCTGCTGGGAGGGATATTTGAAATAACCCACCTAAGGAGCTTAGCACAGTGCCCTGATCACAGTAACCACTCAGTAAAGACCAAGTCCTACAACTGGCTTCCGCCACTCACGCCCAGACACGTTTGCTTTCCCCCCGCCCCCCTCCTCCTCCTCTTCTCTCTCTCTCACACTCACACACACACACCCTCTCTCTGAACTTCAGTATACACTTCACAAAGTGAATAACACTCATAATTACACTGCTCCTCCTATTAATTGCAATCATATATGAAACTCAGAGTGGTTGTGGGGGTTTACCATCTGTAATAACGTGTGTGAGAATGCTGCACCCTTGCTGGTACCTAGTGGTGGTTGATAAATGTTACCTCTGCTGGGAATCCAGCAGTCACACCCCTGAGAATTGCTTAGGGCAGTGTGAGGGCCTCTGGAATCCCCTGCATCTGATCACTGGGTGTTAAGCACATGCGTCATTCCCTGGCATCCCCTCTTGCAAGGAAGGCAAGATGGTATAGGGCCGGGGGGAGGGCAGGTGTTCACATGTTCCTGAGATGTCCTCTGTCCAGTGTCCGACTTCCCAAAACAGCTCATTAGTATCATTGTGGGGAACGAGTCCTGTGGCCTTTGCGGAACGTCACAAAGCACCAAGAGAACTAACTTTCTCATATAAACTTGGAACAATTATGCTTATGAGAATATGTAACTACTTTCTATGTATGTGATTTAAAAAATTAAGACTGTGAGCAAACAGGTGTCCCAAATTTTTTAAAAAGTTTAACTTTTAAAATGAGAACAATTGACTGTTTCTGAGAGTTTTTATTAACAAGTATTTGCTCCTCACTTATTTTGTGTGTTGGGTAAAAGAACTTTCCAATATTTATTCATCCTTCTGTTTAATCTCTCACTTTTTCATTCATTCATGGATTCAATTCATTCAATAAGTAGTTATCTGGTGCCCACTCTGCAAATAAGTTGTAGCAAGTGCCAAGAGCTTTTAAAATATTATCAGAAAAAAACTCAACTTTAAGAACATTTTTATTGCCTTTTTCTTTGGATTGGGGAAGGGTTGCTGCTATTTGCTTTTAGCAGTGGCCAACCTTAGTCAGCTCCAGGAGCCCAGTTGCTCCATTCTAGCTGGGGTTGGCCACCGCTTCCACAGAGCCTGGGGTGCTCCTTTGTAAGGACAGGTCCACAAGGTCCATGAAAGAGGTTTAACCCATAGAAATCACCTTCAACATGTGGAATGTCTATGTGACTGGCATTGACTGGTGGTGCCTCGCGCTGTGCGGATAACACAGCTTACAGGGGAAGTGGCACTGTCGGCCCTGGAGAGGGTGCAGGGACCTTCCTCCAGGTGGCCCCCTCCAGGCCAGCACTTACACTTGCGAAAACTGTGCCCGTCTGGGGGTGGAAGGGAGACAGTGGGGGCCACGTCCAGCCCACCTGCCCCTCACCAAGCCTGGCAGCGACTGCAGCCCCCGCAGAAAAGGGGCTCCCTTCTGTGCTTGCACAGATGGCACCACGGCTCTGGCCCCACATCCAGATCACTTCTGACTCTAGACACCAGCTTGTTTTTTCTTAATAACTGTTCTAAAATTTTGCTCTAACTAGAGCCTTTCATTAGATGCCCCCAATTTTTACCAAGGTTAATCATAGAATCCTCTTCCATGCCCTACTGCTCATGCCCCTGAAGCCCTTCTTTTAACCAGAGGGGAGCAAGGCAAGTGGGGTGCTGTGGTGGGAGCTAGAGCCCTGCACCTCCAGCATCCCAATTCATACTGCTTTATCCTAGAGACAAATTAGAACTGGGGAAACCATGTGAGATGTAATGAGCACCCCAATGTCCTTGACAGCGACTAGGTAAGTTGGGAGACTTAACTATACTTTCGTTTTTTTCTGTGACAGCCTAAATATCCCAAGCTTTTCATCAAGGCAGGAAATAAAAATAAAGACTATGTGTTCCAATTCTCCCTGAACCCGGACCCCTGACTATTTTCCCCTCTGTGTCTCCCACCAAGCACATTCTCTCTCTAGCCCCACTGTGCTCTCAGTGCCTCAGTGGCACACCCCAGTTGCTGGGACTGAGCCCTGCCCTGCCTGCCTCCAGGCCCTTCAGGGGCAGACCAGGGGCAGGGAGGAAGGGGGGCCTCTATGCTTCTCTCCTTTGTGCTTCCCTCTCCAGGGCCTGAGAAACCAAGTCCACATCACTCCCCATAGGGGAACTTATGGGTGAGGATCTCGTGGTCACTGTGGCAATATATTCTCACTTTAAGCCTCAGATTCAATAAATGCGAGTATGTTTCAGATGCTCTGCCATATAATGTTACATTGAATCATCCCAGTAACTGCATCAAAAATGGCCCAGAGAGCTCAAGCAAGTTGCCCAAGGACACACAGTGGCAGCCCCAGACTTTAGATTCTGAGTTTAGCTTCCTTTCCCCTCAGCTTCACCCTACATAACATCATTTTCTGCATCTCAGTCACCACAGTGATGTCCCTGGTACCTCCAGCCATGGCTTTAAATGCTCAGGTAGCTGACTCTCAACCCATTTGTGGCTACTGGTCACAGAGGGTCGTAACCGTGGAATCGGACAGCAGGTGTACTCAGTCAGCCGGGAGAGCACACCCCAGACAGGTGTACGAGGGAGCCCGTAGCTCGCAGGTGTGCGTTTCCATCTCCCCCCTTGGGGCAGCTGCAGAACAATGTGCATGCAAGAGTGAAAATGAGAAATCACTTGTAGTCAGGGTACCTAAAATGTAATTTGCTCTATGCTTTTCCTGTTGGGTATTTTTTTTAATCTTAAAAAGAGACACACACAAAGAAAAACATCCAGAATAACCAATCTCACTTACCTGTCATGTAATCCCACTATATCTGGGCTATGAGTTATCTTTTTAAAAATGTTATCTCTATCGTTTTTAAAATAGAAAATAAAAATTCCTAAGTAGAAATTCCTATTATCATCAAGACATATATATCAAGTCCCCAAGGCAACCTTGTCACATTCTACTCTGCCACAGGAATCTAATGCTTTCCCCATAAAGTCAAAAAGAAAGAGGTGGGTTATAGATACATTTTCACATTTAGTTCAAGGTCAGCTTATCATTGGCCTCAACTGATGGTTTAGTGATAACATAAAAAGGAAACGCTACAAATGATTCTTCAGTGGATTTCAGAAAATAAAAAAGGTATTCCAGAAAAAAAAAAGTTGCTATTTTTACCTCTCTACTGTCAGAGATCACAGTGTATGTAGTGTTTAAAAATGAATGTTTTAGAGTCTGAAAGACCTAGATTTATATCCAGGTTCTGCCAGCTTCCTGGCTCTGTAAGCATTGCCTTACCTTCTAAATTTTACTTTCATATCAATAGAATGGGGAGAATAATAACGTCTGCCGTCAAGCCACAGGGCTTCATCGAAGATTAAATAAGATAAAGTTAGTGAAATGATGAGCAGGATGTCTGCATTACTAAGTACACATAAATAATTGTAAGCTGTCATTATTATTATTATTATTATTATTATTATTATTATTATTATTATTATTACCAATCAGAGTCAGAACAGGGGTGGTTAAGCAATGACTCTAGCACCAGAACTGTCTGCATTCAAGTCTCACCTGCCCGACTTACTGTATGAGCTTGAGCAAGTCAGTTCACTTCTCTGTGCCTCAGTTTCCTCATCTACAAAATGAAGACTCACAGTATCTACCTCCCAGGGCTGTGAGGATTAAATGAGTTGATAGAACTTTCTACGATGGTGGGCATGTTCTAAATCTCTGTGCTGCACAATGTGGTAGCCGTTAGCCACATGTGGCTGCTGAGTTCTTGATACTCAGTGGCTAGTGCAACTAAGGAACTGAATTTTTTTTTTCATTTCATTTCATTTTAATTAATTTAAATGTAAATAGCCACACACGGTTAGTGGCTACTATATATGGGACTGCACAGACTGAGAACACTGCCTGACCATGGTAAAACCATTAGCATTATCTAGAAAATGCCAATCTAAGTGTTAGCTAGAAGCAGCAGAGGTGTTGGAGCTGGTGTGCAGAGTTTTCAACAAGCAATTGCTTATTACTAGCAGTGACCACAGGCTGGGCAGGAGGAATTCAATTTCCGGTAATCCGTTCAGTACATGATTGAAAGTGCTTGAAATAGGGGCTGTGAGGTGAACTAATAAATCATGTGAATCAAATCGCCAACTTAATTCATTTTTACTCTTTCTTAAACTTCTTTCTTCATTTCGGTTTGGATTTTTAATAATCTTATGCATTCTGTAAAGCATGTGCTCAGTGGAAGATATCTTGTGCTTTCCTAAAAAGTAATTTCTTCCAAAAAATTTATATATGAGTGTGTGTGTGTGTGTGTGTGTTGGTAACTTTCCTGTTTACCAAAGAATCAGAGTAACTGCTCATTGCCATGAAATAGTGTAAAACACAGGCACTCAGTGTGTAGACATTGGAGAGTGATACTTAACTTGGAAAAGAGCCATATTACAGGTTGATTTTTTTAAAAAAAGAGATATTTTAAATGGAATATTGAAAAAAAATCAGAGCCACCAAACATATGGAAAACATTCAGTGTCACTGAGTATGACATGTTTTATTCTTTTCTCCGTTCCAAGTTATGGACACTCTTCTCTAACATAAGTACACATAAAAGTTTTTTCTTGATCTAACCTTTTCTAGGTCAGCTAAAGGCTCTCTTTATGTAAGGTTTTTATGACCGTAAGAAAATCAGAAATACAACTACGCTGATAAGGAATTATTTTTACAGCAGTAAAGAAGAGGAGGCTGTGCAGATTCCTAAAAGAATTTGATGCAAACAGACATTTTTTCCAAAACATTCTCAGGATTTCATAGATGCCGCAGCATGGTCAACACATAACATGAAAACACTGTGTGTAGGCTCCATTTTCCTCAAAAAATGTGGTGGGGGAGACAGCTCCCACTTCAATTTCCCAAGCAGAAAACGGTGATGTTGAACATTGGGCAAGTCTTTTTTATTTCATTTGATTTGAGCATCTAAAATTCATTATCATCGCAATAGTCGGGGCAGGACGTTTACATTCTCCGTGCAGGAGACAAATGTCAGGAAAGGAACACCGGGTCTTTGTCAACTGCAAAAGAAACACACTACAACTCAAGAAGGGCCCCTCCTCTCATCCCCCCACCACGCCCCAGCCTCCTTCCTGCTCCAGTATCAGGCAAGTCTGGGCAGTACTGATAGACTCATGCCAGCAGCCAGTTACAGAGGCAATATCTGGAAGCAAACTGATTAGGCATGACACATGAAATGATCGTAGAAGGCTTAATCTTCTAATCGTATTCAGGTCTGAAACCTTTCCATGAAGGTCAAATGCACGGACCTGCCTTTCAAACACTAAATGTTCCCTGTCACCATCATCAGTGACCTAGAAGGGTGCAGTTTGCTTTCCACAGCATAGGAATCTTCCTGTAGAGCTAGCCTGTGGTATGGAAAGGGAGCTTAATTGGGGGCTCATGGGACCCTGGAGGACCATGGATGGACTTCATGGACCCATAATGAATCGCCTGAAAATACACACCCATCTTGTGTTTGTCTCTGTATATGTCTGTGCGCAGGAAGGGTCAGGAGCTACTATCAGATTTATTTTTTAAGAGGCTTATGCCCGTACTTGTAACAGCAGCCACGGAGAAGGCAGATGGCTCCAAAATATTTTTCCCAGAAAGAATTAAGGTGATCATATCACACATTTTTGCCAGTAGTGTCTCTGTAGCAGCCCCAACTTCTCCAATTTAAAGAGCTTTTGTAAATTCTATCTTTATTGTGTACTTCTAAAAATGCAAATGTTTTGATATGTTTTAATGTAGAAAAAACATATTGGACACACTTGAGAATTAAACGAAGGACACCATGTATTCTAATGCACTTCTGTACTCCAGCATTTAAATTGATCTAGTCAGGAAGTCTGGGAAGGAAGTGGAAAATTCAGTCTGTCTTCTACATGTTTTGTCTACACTGGTGGTTTTCAACTGGGGGACAGTTTTGCTTCCTAAACCACAAACCGTGGGTTGAAGAATAAAGTCATATTTTATTCCTGACTGTGGAGTCAGTAAGAGTCCTCTTCTCTGAGCAATATCCTTCGTCTTCACCTTCTTTCATAAGAAAGGCTCATATCTACATGTGTTCTGTTCTATTACACACTGGCTAAAGAAATAAGCTGTAATAACGGCTGGGTTGTTATATGGAAAACCCAAACATCCAGTAAGTTCCATCCTTGAGCTATTGACCTAATTTAACAAATATTCATTGGGCACCATCTAGGCACTGGAGTTAAAAGTGGGCTAAAATACAAGGTGAATAGAGAGCACAGCTACTCTAAAAACCATATGAACTATCATGTATTGAACATTTATGTCATTATCTCATCCACCCCTTTCTTATGAGGGAAGAACTATTATTATTATCTTGTTCCCAAGTTACATAGAGCTCAAACACATTCATCCATTTGGCATACATAGCCCCTAAACAAACAAATCGTACAGCCACCTGGCCATTTTCTGGCACATTGTGTTTGTATTGGAAAATAATACAGTTCTAAGTACATGGCAAATAGTAAACACAGCATAAGAGATTATAACAACGGCAATAATAATAATAGCATTGTGTATAGATTACCCCATACAAATGTCAGTTCAGTTGTAGAAACAAGAAAACTGAGTCTCAGAAAGTCTGAGTAAGTCACTCAGGCCCCATGCTGGTGAGTACTGAGGCCAGCATTGTGCTCTGGCCATCTTAGGGGCTGCTTTGCCAAACGCCTGATATTTTCGAGAGTCGTTACAGATAAACTCGCCAACAAATAGCCTTATATCCCCCTGGACCCATATCCTCCTGGACTCAGATGTTGTGGCTGCAGATGAAAAGTCTCTTTTTCCTGTTTTAGTGTCCAGATTCCTCTTCCTCAGGTTCAACAGTGAGGACTTTCTCGTTGGACAAATTTCTTTCCAATGTGTCTGAAAGCAGGCAGGCACAAGCCCCGTGGAGTGCTTCCTCCCTCTTGCCCTCAGGAATCTCCTATACCCTTGCAGGAAATGTGAGTCCTGTCCAGAAGCAGAGTTCACTCTGACTCCCTCACATGTTGCTACACCAAATGCACTTCACCTCCTGCTGACAGGGAGCAGCCTGTGGCTGTAGCTATTAGCCTGAGCTCTGATTAGGTTGGTTTTATAATGAGGGAAAGAGTGTGATTCTAATTAGTAATTTTCCATCTCTTTCTCAGTAGGTATCCCCCAGTCAAAGCAATCTGCTATTCTCATTACACCAGTCCCATTGCCAAAAACACCATTCCGTAAAGCTTCGGCAAACGTGCAGAAGGTGAAGGAGACAGAAGAGCAGAGAGAGGTTGTATCTGCTGCTGATGAGCTGTGTTCTCTCCCCCTCTTGTTTCATAGGTTCGTGGTGCAAAGGAAGTGGGTTCTGACATGGTTGTAACTGTTGAGTTCACCAATCCTTTAAAGGAAAGTCTGCGGAATGTCTGGATGTACCTCGATGGTCCTGGATTGACGAGACCGAAGAGGAAGATGTTCCAGTAAGTGTCGGGCAAGGGGCTGGAAGCCAGTGTGTGGCTGCGGGAAGCTCGCTCGCTCCCTCTCTCCCTGTCTCTCTCCCTGTCTCTCTCTCTCTCTCTCTCTCTCCCCCCCATCTCTCTCCCTCTCTCTCTCTCTCTGTCAGGCTGTCTGTCTCTGTCTCTCTCTCTCTCCCTGTCTCTCTCTTCCCCCTGTTTCTCTCTTCCCCCTGTCTCTCTCTCTCTCTCTGTCTCTGTCTGGCTCTCTGTCTCTGTCTCTGTCTCTCTCTCTTCCTGCCCCCCTCTCCCATCCTCTCCCCCCCCCGCCCCCCGTCTTTTCCAAATGTACATCTAATCCTTAAAGGAAAATGTCTGGGAAGCTGCTACCTCCAAATTGACCTGTGTGCATGGAATAAAAATAGGGTTGGTCTGACTAGCACTTCCATCATTTAATCTTTAAAATCACCCTAATAAGGTAGGTACTGCTGTCATCTCCTTTCCGTAGCTGAAGAATTTGAGGCTTTCAGAAGCTGACTGGTTGATCCCAAAATGATGCAGCTTATAAAAGTAGAGCAGAGATTCGACTCAGGCTGGCTGATTCCAGAACCCGAGGCTTACTCATTTGCCACGCCACCTCCTCGTTCTGCCCGCGTGGACGAGGCTCCTCCCGTGTGTCAGGTCTTACACTGAGAGACGCTGCTTCTCCTGAGCTTTCTCTCCATCCCCGCCTCACAGATCTGCCTGCCCCATCACTGTCCAGAACTGCTACTTTCAGCTGCTGTTCTTTTAGCTGAGCCTGGAGAGTTCTAGCCTCAGTTCCCCATTCAGGAGACCAAAGACTACCATGGGCTGTATAGCAATATCAATAAAACTTACACGCAAAGCCATCAGATTGTGCCCAGCTTCTACAGACGAGTGTCACCCAGCAAGACAGCCCATTCCATGGCCAGATAGCTCTAAGTGTAAGAAAACACGTTTTCCTACCCCCCCTTTTTTTTTGCTACAATCACAATCATTAATATTTTTCTTTTTAAAATAAATGTTGCTATATATATTGGAGGTTTACAACCTTTCTGATCTTACCAATGATCCTAATTTTATCATCTGGACTGACACAAAATAAGGCCCATCTCTCTTCTATGTGATGGCTTGAAATGTTTACAAACAGCTCATCCCCCTTGGGTCATCTCCACACAGGGCCAGATACCTGCCTGGACTTATCTCTCTTGCCTCTAACATGGTTCCAGCCCCCACCCCCTCCATGTACTCCAATTTGTCAGTGCTCCTCTTACAGCATGACACCCAGAATGGATCCCAATCTTTGAGGTTTATTACTTTCATTTCTACCACAAATAAGTCTCTGTCAACATCAATCAATCCAGCACATTTCCTGTGGGGTGACCTTCTAAGGCATAGAAATGAGGTGGAGGACTTTGGAAACTGCCTTGTGACCAGACAGGTTAGGAATTTTCCCAATGCCCTTGATGGACACCTCCCCACTCTGGAATCTGTGGGACAGGTGCAAGGCCTCCCTATACCCTTCTGGGACATCTTCATTGCCCATGAATGGATCTCTGCATTTCTTTCAAGTGGCGCTGCTCACAGCTTCTGCATCCCATCGTTTAAAAGATGCCTTATTGCAGATGCAATAAACAACAGAGAAAATAATTTGAGTGCTTTTTAAAAAATGCAAGCATGAAATATAACAACCTTCCTGTGCTAATGGGAAAGTTGTAGGGGGAAAAAAAAACCAGAATTAAATTAGAATCAACCCCAGCTGGAGGGAGAGGTCAGCAGCGATAGCCCTGCTTTCGTCAGAAACGACAGTCTCGCTCACCCGTTCTCGCACCTTCCCACTCGAATCAGATGCAGGAATCGCTCGGGCAAAGTGAAACACGTTTCCTCTTCCACATGGCCCCTGCTGTATCCAATTATTCCTTCTCAAACTGTAAACCCCACAAACTTCATCTGAGGGTACCAGAGCTTCCTGCTACCTTTACACCTTGGCTGTTCCAAGAATCCCACCTTGATCAAGACCTCACATGAAGAGGGACGCTGTGTCTTAGAAAGGAGGTGAATCCTCACATAGCACACCCCACCACTTGGAAGGTACAGGGCTCAGAGTAGGTTATGGCTCCAGATGCTTTGCTTATTATTAACATCTGACATTGGGGTGGGGCAAAGTGGGGCAAACCAGGGAAAGGATGGACAAGGCCAGCCCCTACATGAACACAAGACGGGCATCCTGCCCACATGCTGACTTAAGGTACCCTTAGTAGTTAGCACCAACGCATGAGTCTATGGCAGATAGGCAGGCAAAAAGCCAGGTGCTCTGTCTTAGGCAGTCGGGCTGCTACAACAGGAATCCCATAGACTGGGTGCTTATACAACAGCTATTTATTTCTCACCGTTCTGGAGCCTGGGAAGACCAGATCAAGGTGCTGACCAATTCAGTTCCTGGCAAGGGCTCTCTTCCTGACTTGCAGAGCTCCATCTCCTCACTGTGTCCTCACGTGGCAGAGAGAGAAGGGCAAGCTCTCTGCTATCTCTTCTTCCAAGGGCACTGATCCCATCTAATCTAAGTACTTCCCCAAAACTTTATCTCCAAATACCATCATATTGGGGTGAATTTGGGGGGGACACAAACATGCAGTTCATAACAGTTTTCAACCTCATATGGAAACCCAGATCTAGGGTGGAATCTCTTCCCAGCAGGGGACACTTTACTTCTCGGAGACAGGCAAGAATTGGAAAAAATATGACACAGATCTTAAATACTCAGGGAATCACCATCCCCACCAGTCCACCCACACCCCTGCCAGATGTGGAGTCTAGAAGGCAGGGGGTCTCAAGCCCAAAGGAAAGGGCCTGGAAGGTGGGAGCTGGTGAGCAGGGAATGCAGACCAGAGCAAAGACGGCGGTGCCCTTCCCACACCACCTCCCGCCTATCTCAGATGCTCAGAGGTTCCACTTGCATGCTCTCGGCTTTTAAGTTTCTGCACTTGATACTTCCAGAACATCAAATAATACATCTTCCAGTTTCATTTTTATTTTTTAAAAATGATCAGGTTCGGTGAGTTATTTCAAGGCAAAAAATCCCCAAACTTTGTGATTTGGGTTTAAATTTGGTTCTCAGGTAGGACAGAAGCTGAGGGCCAGACACACAGAGGACAAACCGTAGGTAGTTGCAGTTTATCGTAATAATAATCCCATTTGCCTGCGTGCATTCAGGATGATAAATGGCCAGTACATCCTGATGGCTCAGCACATTACTGAGAATCATTTATCACAACATCATCCGCAGGAAATAGGATTGTTCCAACATTACTCCACTTACCAGAATGGGAGAATGATTTTTTCGTTCTCTCTTTCTGTTACATATTTATTGCAGTGAAAACAACATGCATGTGTATCTTCACATATGAGATGTTTTGTACGTATGCAGATGGTTTTATGAACAAGAGCAAATGATGACGTAAGGCCCAGGACTCCGCTTCTGTTTAAGGACGTCACCTGCGTTACATAGTCCCCGTCAGATCCGTGAGCAGGACAACTGCTCCTCCAAGTGCTTCTGGTTGAACACTTGGAGACATCAGGGGAGAGAGAATGAATGGATCTGGGTAAAAATAGCACAGATGTTGAGAAGTAAATATCTCAAATCTACATCCATATTGAATTGGTCATTAATTAGAGACAGAGAAGTGTCTGTCTGCATACAGGCAGAAGGAACTTTCCTAAATTATTCTGCAGAGTTCAGCAGAGCAAACAACAACCACAAAGGTGGTGGTCATGCCAATATAGTAACAACACATTTCTAGCACTTCGTGGCACTTAGCACGTCTTGCCACGGTTCTAAGTGCAGATATAACCTCAACCCATCCTCTCCTTACCCTATTCAATATTCCACAAGGTCCACCTTTACAGGCAAGGAAAATCATGGTAGGATCAATGTTTTTCAAATCTTGAATCATAAAATCAATTTACTGGGTTTGAAAAGATACTCACATATCTAGGTTATGTGTGTGTACACTTTTCACATGATTTGGCACTTACATAACTGATTAAAATAATTTACATAGCCACATTTATAAAGAAAAAAATTAATAAAAGCATTAGAAAATAGCAGATTAATCTAGACATTTTAGATGATCAGTGTCAAAGTCAATGCCTGGAGCAGCCCCATAAACAGACTCCCCAAGGCCATAGATGCCTTTTCTGATTCACTGGCCACAGATAGGAGAGAGAAAGCTATTTCTTGTTTAGTGTCTGGATTTCTGAGGTTTCAGGCCTTTTCCCTTTTTATCACAGAGGATGTACACCCACAGCCCACTGGAATGCACATTGATTTACCAACATTTGAGGAAATCTAGGGGCCCAAACTTTACATCTAATAGGTCAGATACAGGTATATGGCCCCACAGTTCTCCCCTCACTTTAGCTCTGTTTAAAGGGACGCATGTGGCCCCAGGCCCCCAGGGCATATGGGGCTCATGTGACTGAGGCCCTTGATCCACTCTCAACTTTCCTTGACAGTTGTTCTTCCTTGCGACCCCTCCCACAACCACCCCAGTCCAAAGCTTAGCATCGCCTCCAGCTCCTTTGCCCCCCAGACTCCTCCACAGGGTCTTTCCCCAGTGCCCTCTCTCAGGCTCTGTGCATCTAGCCACAGAATTCCTTTGCACAACACGTTCCTTTTCTCTGAACACAAGCAGTCTCTTCAGATCCCCTAACGTGTCTCTGTTCTTGAAGTTCTATAACCCTTTTCTGACCCCAGTTGCTCTCACAACCCAGCTCCCTTCATGAGCTCCCATGTCACGGGTGGTGAGATGAACAGCAGGATTCTTGTGGGATTGACCAGCTGTGCAATCTGGGAGAAGCCTCTGATGTCTTTGGAATGTACTTTCCTTACCTACAATCTGCCTTCCTTCCTTACCTAAAAATGCCTTCCTTCCTGGAGGGATCAGAAATGCAACCCAGCACCTTGCACTGCTAATTCCCTTTTCTTCCTCCATCCTTACCTCATACCTTTCCAGGGAGGACTGAGAACCCTTGGTCTCCTGTGTGCTTACACAAGCACTCACTTAAGCTCAGCCACGCTCGCGTCGTGCAGGTCCCTGCCATCCTCCGAGTCCACATGCCACTGGGGGAAAGCGTTTGGCACAGAACTCAGCTTGCTCTCTAATGTCATAAACACTGCTGCGAGGGTGGGTTAGCAGTCTGCCCATCTATAGCTGCTGCCTAAACCAGCCACACGGCTAATGCTTCTTCACTTGCCAGTCAGCCTACAAGTTGGATATAGCCCAAGGATTGCCTTTGCCTAAATGTCATCATGAACTGCTGATTTGGAAAAATTTTGTCATATGATAAATTCATCTGGTCAGGGTTGGAGGTGGAGAAGCCACCGAACTACTCCTTTGTCATCCTGGAAACAAACGAATACCGGAGCCGCTACACGGAAATAATGACAGCTATTTTCCGAACATCACTATACGCCAGACCCTGCACTAGCCCCTTTGCTTGGATTGTTTGATTTAATTCTCCCAACAGGCCTGTTGGGAAAGCATGGCATGACCCCCATTTTGCCGATGAGAAAACTAAGGCTGAGAGAGACACAATAACTTATGTAAGATTAACATCACTAATAAGTGGGAGCATCAGGCTTTGTGGCCAAGTGTCCTGACTCCAAAGTCCATGCAGCTTGCAACCTGGACAGTATTTCATTACACAGACACATTATTAGATAGCAAAGTCTGATTTTTTAAAAAATGGATACATACATTTATTCCAATTTCCTTTTCTGTCTATAGCTCCATCTGACAGGCAGATGTAACCATTAGATAAACCCCACATGTGATAGTGTTCATTATGGAACCATACGATAAACAAGAACATTTTTTACTTGCTGTTCCTCATTACATATATATCAACATCTCCATTTTCATAACTTGTAAGCACCCCAAACTGCTAAGTATTTACAGAGGCTTTAGGTTCCAGAGCCCAGTGGAATTCAAATTCAGTATGAACCAGAGACCGTACAGTAACTTGGAGAATCAGCTGGGTTTACATCTGAATGAGTCATCCTGGGCACAAGTGCTGCACTGTGCAAGGTGCAGGGGACAGAGTTTGCTGGGGTGTGATGTCTCTAGGTGGAAGCAGCCAATTCTTTTGCCTTGGGGCATCTCTTTCTACCATCCCCATACTGCTTCCCGATGCTTAGTTTTTCATGAAATTCAAAATAGCACAAACTCTATTCTACTAGAAGGAATCTAGAAAGAATATGCAGCTGCTCCAATTCTAGCTCTCCTGTTAATCTGGGCTATTAGGCTCTGCGGCCTTGGAGATTCTGTAGGCTCCTTAAGACTTTGGTTTCCTCATCTTTAAATGAGACAGTTGGACAAAGTGATTTCTAAAGTCCTTTCCAATTCTGACATGCTGTCATGAAAATAGCTCCTTTTTTTCCTCTTTTCAAGATACTCACAGTAGTCTTGGTTCATGGTGGTCTCTCTTCCACTCTCCCAGAAAAGGGCGGGCCCAGGGCTCCATGCCAGGCCACACACATGCCTTCCCTGAGGACAAGGGAGCAGAGACCAGGAATCTTCCGTGAACACCACCTGCAGGAAGCTCTTGATACTAAATCAAAGGGCACCTGTGTTGCCTGAGAAAGGAAACCTGTGAACTAGTAAGCACAGTGCTCAGAAAGGCATCTTCCTGTAGGCTGTAGGATGAAATACAACATACAGTGGTAGAAAGGGCATGGATTTGGGACTCAGATAAACCTGGGCTCAAATGTTGTCACTGCCCATATACCAACTATGTGATCTCGGAAAAGTGACTTCACTTGTTTAACCTCCATTTTTCCTAACTATAAAATGTGCTGAACAATATCTACCTCAAGGGACTGTCCCATATAAGACCTGCATTTAATCTCCTCCCAAGGCTTATCTGGGAGGATATATGAGAAGTCCCCCAGAGAAGCCTAAATCTCCCCAACCCTGATGAGTCTCAATCGCCCACCAGAGTGGGCTTGTCCATGAGGCTTAGGAAGACCTCAGAGCATGAGCTAGAGGGGAGAGGAGACCACCAGGCCCATGAAAGTCTGCCTTATTATCGGGGTAGATGAGGGCATTGGCGACAAACCAGCAGCGGAAAGGTGCATTAGTGGAGGGACCCAGCTGCTGGCTGGAGTAGGATTGTGAATTGCAGAGCTCGAAGATGCTCAAAGTCACATGGCAGCAGGCAGGGAGATGCTGGGACTGGGAACACGGTCTATCCCACGGGGTTGGCGAGAGCTAATTACAGTGTCAAGGCCTCAGCAAATCCACCTGGGGGATTCAGACAGGACACTAAACCCAGGAGGGAGCCAGAGTGACAAAAAATGAGCTGAGGACGATCAGTCACACAGGTGCCTGTGGAGTGCTTGAGGACAGATGAGTGCAGCTGACTTGTGGCTGGGTGGGGTTCAACCCTACACCTCATGTCCACTGGGAGGCCAGCAGAGGCACCCAAGTGGAAGGAACCATGACCCAGCGGCACTGTCACTGACAGGCTCTGCAGAGCCTCATGGAGGAACTCCTTTAGCTTGTAACTTGCTGAACCCGCCGAGCAGGCCCTGTGGTCCTCTAACCACCATCGCCTGAGGGAAGGAGAGCGGGCGAGTCAGGCAGGGTTGTCATTGCTTCTCCATCAAGGCTGGAAGCTCAATCTGCCGAACTCTCCTCTCTTTTCTATCCTTTCAGTGAAATTCGGCCCAGCTCCACCGTGCAGTGGGAGGAAGTGTGTCGACCTTGGGTCTCGGGCCCGCGGAAGCTGATAGCCAGCTTGACCAGCAACTCCCTGCGACATGTGTACGGCGAGCTGGACCTGCAGATTCAAAGACGGTCCTCCGTGTAAACACACAGGGGGCCGAGAAGGGCCCGGGCACTCAGCCTCTCAGAGTCTTGGCTAAGGAGATGCTAATGCAAAAAGTAGTCAGCCCTTGCTTTAATATAGGTGTGAAGACCCAAGACAGGACTGGAGAGGGCCCCTGAGTGGGGGTGCCACGCATTTCAAAGACATACTTTTCCAAACCCAGGCTATTTGGCATGGAAGTTAGTTTTTAATTGCTTCACCTTCCAAAGGATTCTGAGCATTAGCTTTAATTAAGCTCTGATTAAGCTCTCATAGCTCATAAGAGTAAAATTCATCCTTTATCATCACAAACGGCTGCAGCTCCAATATCAGAGGGCTTCCCCGCAGGGGAGCTGCTTAATACCTTGTATCATGTTAAAACAAGACTTCTGATTCCTCATTAGGCCTTTTGGGGGTAACACTCCCCGAAAAGGATAGAAAGCACATGATTTGAGCCCTAGAATTCTGTTCCCCCTTCTTAGAATAAGGTTCTACTTCCATGTCAGAATATTTTTCCCAGGAACTGAGCACAACATCATTTTTCTTCCCAGCAAAGCCAGGGAAAGGTCTTTCATCTTACATCTGCAGCCAAGCGACTGCCTGCCAAATTTCACAGATTTACCTTGTGAGAAGATGTGGCCTCATATTAACAAATTGCATTTGTGGGAAACTTAATCACCTACGAGGAGATATGGAAGCAGGTGCAATACTTGGATCTATTAAATAATGTAGTTTTATGGTGTGTTTTATAGGAGGTGTCACACTGTGGCCTCGTCAGCAGGAACCAATATACCTTACTTTAACCCTTTCTGGGGTGCAGTACTAGAAATTAATGAGGCTGGCTTGGACCGGAGGGGTGAGGAATTAGTCTCCTTAATTAGTGTTTATACTTTACCTGTATCTCTGGGATCATCTCCTTCACACAAAGATGCAGGCCCTGGTTCTTTTCAGAGAAAGAATAAGCCCAACGCAATGAAGAAACTGGCAGATTTTCTCCCTCACACTTCACATCACCCATTTTGACACCTCAACTCGGCGTTTGGGTGCTGAGAGGTGATATGTACTCAGCCTTGCAAATAGCCAGTGCTAGTTCTCACCCAACGATAGAGGACACCAGTGTCATTTGTATTATGCACCAAGGCTCCAATGGATAAGGCTACCTGGTATTTATTTGTGAGGCTGATTTATGGTCAGAGTTTCCCACGGATATGCCTAGGGTAGGATTTAGGTCAGTAGACTGTGATTCTTAGCAAAAAATGAACAGTGGAAAAGATGCTGGGGGAAAAGCCAGAATGGAATGCTCTGGTCTATATAACTGCATTTCTAAGCCTTTGAGACTGGTCTTGAGCCTTCAGGCATTAACCTATGAGGGTTTGCTGGTCCCCTCTGTAGGTGCATCACACATAACTCTGTTAAGTAATCTCCCAGCATTTGCCAAGCCTTCCAATACCCAATATTAAAATGAAATGCATTTTGCTAGACTGTTAAACTGGCTTAACTTAGTACATTCTTACTAACTAAAATGTAACAGAAGCTTAAAATAAAGTTAATCTGATTATATTTGTATCTGCACAGAAGTGAACATTTTTACTTTTCAATGCAACCCACTCCTAGCCACAACTGCTTGAGAACCATCCCCCTCCGCAACAGACAGCCCACCCTGGATGGAAAGACAAGCATTCGTCCTTCAAAGAAAATGACTCACAGGTATTGATGTCACAGTTAGCACTCCTCACCTCTCTCTCTACGTTTTATGAACCACTTTCACTGAAGGAGGAAGTTTGCATATTTAGTTGTAAAACCAGCTTCCAGAAGCCACAAAATCTCCATAGTATTTTCTCTCATGAACAATCTCATGAGCCATGATGGTGAATCGGTGGACAGCCAGCATGGAGACCTGGCATAATGAACTCCTGTGAGATCTTAGAACAGAGATGGAAAATACAAGAGCACTGCAAAAAGTCCATGGGAAGATTTGTGTTATCTTTTAAATTCTATTTTTCCACAAACTTTTTGAAGTAACCTTGAATATGGAAGTCTGCATAGGAGCTCCTATATCCACAGCAGACATCACTAAACAACTGAAGCTCAGATAGGGCCTTAGAGTCCTTCTCAACTCCAGGTAGCAACTACCACCTGATTTGGAGTTGGCACTCAAGATAAACCTATTTGTCATGCCTACCGTAGAGCCAACCCATCTCCTTGACAGCTGGGATCTCACACTGTGTAATAATGCTGTGGCTCTAAAACTCTTGTTTTAGCAATGTAATGAGCACTGTGTCTCAGAGAGCAGCAGAAACTGTGAATTCAAGTTCCTGCCTGTGCTGGTCCTTGATGCTTTTAAACAAGTTCTTATTTACGTTTAGAGCCTCAGTGACAAAAGAGGGGTAACAATACTTAAGTTTCCACAAGCCTTGTCTGGGGGCTATATCAAACAAACCATAACAGCAACACACACTAGATAGATAGGTGTTATATGTATTTTTTTTTCCAAATTATTTCATCTCATCAATCTTGTAAAAGAAGTAAATGTAATTATTTCCAATCTGTTATTGAAGAATCTGATAAGGCCTAGGAAGCCACGCATTTTAGCAAGTCAAGCTAGGGGTGGGAGCAGGCAGTGAAAACTAACTCTGGTTGCAAAATAACCATTTTCTGTACACTCTTTAAATGTCTTGTCTCCTCAGAGTTTTAAGAATGCTGACTCAAAATCAATTTCAGGACTCTTTGAAGAGGTGCAGTATAACAACAAATAAAAGTATGAACCAATGTATATTAGGAATGTGGGGAGAAGTGGAGTTTGTGCTAGACTCATTGGCAATAAAAAGTCATAAATCCTAGGTGCAAGTTCATTGCTAATGAACATCCACCCAACATTGTTATACAGTTAACACATTGTCGACCAACCCAAACATCCATCCATCCAGACAAACAGCCTTCCAGCCATCTATCCATCCTTTTTCCCAGCCATCCACTCTGCATGCATCAGGCAGCAGTCTAGGGCCCAGGGATTCAAGGACGAAAAGCCCACAGTCCTTGCCGAGAAAGAGTTCATAAGGCAGAGGAGAAGCGAGATATTGAAACAGATAAAATACAACAGGATAGGTATGATAATAAACATAAGCCCAGAGTAGCATGGAAACAAAGAGAAAAAGGTGCCTGAAGAAGCCTTCCCCAATGTCTCCAGGAATAAAGGAAGATGTAAATTAAATCTTATAAAAAGAACAGAAGGTAAGTTGGAGAATGTTGGACAGAGAGCAGCTCATGTAGCAACCTACAGAAAGAAAGAGCAGACCCCAGATAGCTTGCATGGCGAGGTGGTGGGCACCTGGTGGGGACAGGCACCCAGTGGGGATGGCAGGTGGCAGTCTGGGTTAGAGCCCTTCTTGGAACGGGAATGGATCCTGCTGGGCTGTATCGTGCAGTGGGGCTGATAGAGGCTGCTAGCAACAAACTGGACACAGAACTAAAAACTGTGGGTGGGTCAAGGAATGCCTAACTCTGGACAGCGAGGAAGGTGTCAGATTGGGGGTGTGGCCACAGTTGGCTTCAGGGATGGGGAATTGACACGCACCAGGACCCAAGTGCGTAAAGTGGGAGAGGCAGCCTGTGGGGAGCTGTCCATGTCATAAACTAATAAAAGTGTTGGACAGACAAGTCCTGGAAGCTGAAATTTGGGTAACCAAGTAATCCTCATGGACAGGGACCACTGAAGACTGGCATCTTCCCCTGGGGCTGTGCGCTCTTCTGTCTTCAAGGGAAAGCCCCCCAACTCAGGACCCAAGAGAACCAGTGACTTCTGGAGACACTGCTTCCCACCCTAGGACAGGTTCTCAGCACCTCAACTCATTCAGACAATTTTACCTTTAAAAGCACCTGCCTTTCTATGTAAGAGAGAAAGAAACAAAAAAGCTTTTTAGACAATCTGTAAGAAATCACTTTATAAAAATAAACAAATAAATAAATGAAAAACAAAGCTCCTCATAGCATCCAGAAAAGGAACAAGGAAATTGTGCTCACCTCAATTGCCCAGAATAGCACTCAACCATTTTCTAGCTCTAAAGAATAGACATTTTTAAAAGATACTTGGTAAACTTGCTACTGGTACAATTTACAAACTCCGGCTAATTTCACACTAATCACTGTTCTAGGACTTAAGTAATTATCTAAGCAATGTTCTACCAGCCCCAAAACTAGCATCAGGGATATTAATGAGTATTTCCTATTAGTAAAAAGCAGGTGTCCACAACACAAAGAGGATTCTTTCCTTTCCTCTCTGGTTTGAGCGAGTTTAGACAGCAGGAAAGTACAGCATGAAAAAAGAACTATGATCATAATTAGAATTTGTTGTCTTAAGGTGGCAGATTTTAAATGACCGTAAAATTACTGTCCCTCTCCCCATCGAGAGGCGGTGTCCACCTTGCCTCTCCTCCCCTTGGTCCTAGGCAGGCTCCGGGACTGCTTTGATCAGTGGAATGTGGCAGAAACGATGCTGCCACTTCTCAGGCTCAGACCTTGGCAAACTGGCAGCTTCCATTTCTTGTCTCTTGAAATCCTTTTCATAGAAGCTCTGAGCTTCCACATAAAAGCACAGCTACTGTGAGACTGCCATGCTGGAAAAGCCACATGTCGAGGCTCCCACCGTCCTACCTGAGCTCAGCCTCCCAGCTGCCTCCCACGGCACCAGACATGACAGTGAAGCCATCTGGGGCCCTCCAGCAGCCCAGTCCATCCACCAGCTGAGTACAACTAAGTGACCTCCGTTGGTGCTTCTTAGAGCAGAAGAATCACGCTACCAAGCCTTGCCCAAATTTCTGTCCCACCAAATCATGCCATACTAAGTCTGAGGTCATTTGGAATGCAGTAGGACGTCACCAGAACTCATGGCCTAACAATCTGAGGAAAGAGAGCAATTTACTAATTAATGGTATTCTTTGCTTTAAGGAAAGGCTCAGTGTTTTTGAACTTCATCTCTTCTTTCTGAAGAATTTATACAGACATATAGTTTGCTGTTCCTCAGCAGCCTCCACGCAATTCAACAGACCTACTGTGTGCTCCCAAGTGTCACAGTTTAAGTAATGCCAGCTCCTTTAACTCGTCCTGTTTAACTATGGTTTTCTGGGCCTTACGCCACCCTCCTCTCCATCAAGACTTGGTTAGATGCCATTAGATAACGTGAAGAGGAAAGGGAGGGGACGGTGACGAAGGATGACATCCCTCTTTCCAAAAACGTAGGAAATGGGGCCTTCCCACTGAGAATCTCAGAGAGATGTCAGATCCTCTACACCCCTGTGAACCCGACTCCCCCAAGAGCTGATGTGCTCAGGAATGGCCACACGGTCTGGTCATGAACCCACATTCTATTTTTTCCTCCTTGGACATTCAAAAATGTCTTGATTCGCATATAGGTTTATATTGATTTAGCTCTAACAAGGTAAAACAAAATTGAATAAAGTGACTTATTTTTATGTGACTTATACCCAAACCCAAAATTCACAGCCACTGGAATAAGTGAACCCAATAATGGCCTAAAACCAGGAGATTCTGGTTAAAGATAAATCAGAAAGTAGCCATGGGTGTAGGGAGTCAGTCATGCTTTCCACCGTGGATGCCAGAGATCCCAGATCATAGTCCTGTCCTCTGGAAATGTGTCCTCGGCCCTCATGGGTGGTCACCATGGGTCAGCCATTCTCCTGGCCAGCCCCCATCTGCAAGGGCCCTTATGCCCCAGCTGGGGCCCACGTTTTTGCATAGACACTTTTATCAGAGCACTGTCCAAGACCCCAGAACACCCACATCCAGGAGGTCTCCGTGAGGTCCCAGACAGAATGCCCTGGCAGTTCATCTCCCCGGCATATCCTCACTGTCCTTTGCTGTGCTCAGCGCCACGACACAGCCCTCAGAAAGGGGAGGAGCACCTGGTTTGCCATCTGTACCTTTTCCATTGGGACAGAGATTCTTAAACTTAATAGAAGATGCCTTATATTATGAATCATAGGATTTAGTATGGATCTGAGTGTTTTCCTACCACAACGATACCTTTATTCTCCTACTTTTTTTTTTTTTTTTTTTAAAGATGACCGGTAAGGGGATCTTAACCCTTGACTTGGTGTTGTCAGCACCACGCTCACCCAGTGAGCAACCGGCCATCCCTATATAGGATCCGAACCCGTGGCCTTGGTGTTATCAGCACCGCACTCTCCCGAGTGAGCCACGGGCCGGCCCCTATTCTCCTACTTTTAATGATATTTTTTCAGTCACTTAGTCTCTACTGTTTCTGGTAATAAGGCTAATATTATCCATATTTCAAATCTGAACATCTGAATCTTCTAGGGATTTTCAGGGGACAGGCACACACTCCCACCAAGCATTTTCCTACCCAAAGCAAGCCCACTGAGGTTGAAGTGACCGTGGTGTTGGCCTGCAGCTGCCAAACTTGCTTCTTTGTACATCACTTTTACTGTAGACACAAGGCTGAGCTCATGAGTGTTATTTTTTTTGTCTTGGCGATGACCAAGAGTTCAAAAGTTAGGGCTCCGGTGCAGAAATCTGCCTTTTATGCTGATTACTAAAAAGAGATGCTAGGTGTCTTCAGTAGTATTCCAATTAGCTTTATCGAGTGCACAATGCTAAACACCCATATAGATCAACAAAACAGTATTCCTGACACCAAATTAAAAAACAGGTGTAGTACAATAAAACCTCCCTCTATGATGAAAAATGATAGGCTTCAGTGATACCTTTCTAGCACGTTCAGCAGAAAATGAAGGCCATTGTCTGGAAATTTTAAGCTTAAAAAAAAAATCCTGAGCTCACCTAAATTACCTAAATATTAGAAACATTATATTAAAGTGTTCTACTTCAACCATTTCTTTTCTTTAATCCTGGCTATCTCCTAAAAAGTCTAATTTAAGGACAACCACAGGATCTATGTATTCTGACTAGTGCTTAACATTTCACTCTGTTCGTGCTCGATGCACGTAAAATAGTAACACATACTGCACTGACTACAGCTTGCTTTTCAAAAATTAATATATCAGATAATTAGGTATCCAAAATATCACCTTCACTTTTAGTATTCTTATTATTAGCATTATTGCCAATAAAGTATGCCATTAAAATGCCATGACATGCTTGGCCCTGTGCTGAATTAAGAAGCAGCAAAGAATCCTGCTGAAATCGTGAAATTAAAGATTGGTCTCAGGCGTTACTGGTGAAGTGCAAATTAGTGCAACCCCTTTGGAAACTATTTGGCATTATCTACTAAGTCTGCACACATACCGTGACCCAGTAATTCCACACCTAGGTATATTTCCAACAGAAATATGCTATGACAGAATAGGCAATCTGTGGTATATTTGTACAATTAAATAATATACGGCAATGAGAATGAAAATATAAAAAATAAAATATGTTCATTAACTACAATATGGTAGAAAACATTATAACACAAAAGAATTGCAATTTAACATTGAAAGAAAATAGTCAGACATCAAAAAGTATATACTGTAACATGATTCTGTTTAGTTAGAGTTCAAAAATAGGCAAAACTCATCTATAGGGTTAGAAGTCAGGATGGTGGTTACCCTTGGAAGGAGGACAGTGACTGAATAGGGACATGAGAGAGTTTCTGGGATACTGGCAGTACTCTGTTTTTTGATCTGGGTATTGCAAAACTTCACTGAAATATACATTTGTGGTTGTCTGCATTATTCATTGCTGTTGTGACAAACTACTCAAGACTTAGCTGCTTAAGAGAACATTTATATCTCACAGTTTTTGTGAGTCAGGAACCCAGGAATGGCTTAGCTGGGTTCTCTGGCTCAAGATTTCTTACAAGGCTACAATCACCATGAGCTGTGCTACGGTCTTATCTGAAGGCTCGACTGGGAGAGGATTTTCTTTCAAGTGCAATCATGGGCTCCTCATGGATGCGTATGCTGAGAGCCTCTGATCCTTGCTGGTCGTTGGCTGGGGGCCTCTCCCAGTTCCTTGTCATGCGGATCTCTCCATAGGGACAGCTCACAACTTGTCATCTGGCTTCCACCGCAGTGAGAAAGTGAGAGAGCGAGACAGGGCAAGCAAGGCAGAAGCCAGAATCTTTTTGTAACCTAATCTCAGAAGTGCCATCAGGTGAGTCACTGAGTTCAGCCCACAGTCGGAGGGAGGGAATGGTACAAGGGCATGAATAAGGAGGCAGAGATCATTGGGGACAATTTTAGTTATGCCTCAATAAAAATAATGGGAAAAGATAATGCTTAGAGTCTCCAAGATGAAGCCACAGGGTCTGGCTACACATTTTTTGGTTTCACGTTGTCCTTCTCCCTTGGCTTAAGAAGTTGTCTATGAATACTCTTCTAATGCACTTTCTTGGGGGCTTTTCCTTCCTTAACAGAGACATCAAGATTCAGAATTTACTTTTTGACAGGGCACTATCTGACCAGAAGCCTGTTTGAGCTGCTCATCAAAGGCTCATTTGCAGCTATGAAGGCGAAGTCTGGACACCAGGGAGGAGCTCTGAGCTCTGCTGCTCTCACCTCAGCACCATGTGAGAGGCACATCCTGGAAAAGGCCTGGAAAACCCGCTGTCTCCTCTGTTAATATCTGGGCCACCTCAACTGGAATTTACTTTACTGTACATAAAAGCAAGCAGAGATTGTATGGCAGACCATATGTTAACCCATGGGAAAATAATACCCTTTAAACTTAAAGTTGATTATCTCTTTCATCTCTGTTGTGCTTTGGCATGGCTTCCCTGATAATTTCTACCAAATGTTGGAAGAACTTGTAATATCTGGCTGACCCATCACAATGATTTCCTTTGCCAAAAATGACTAATAGTCCCAAATGACTAAACTAGAGCCTGTTTAGGCAAGCGTCTACTTTTCAATGTATAGAAGGAGCTCTGTGATTCTGGTGCACACGTTGCTGTGCACCTGGGACAGGATAAGCATTTGCTGAATGTGTGAGCTTCCTAATGGCCATCTAATAAAGTGGGGGAGAAGTGTTACTCTCCCTGGAACCCCAAAGTTCAGGCTGCTCCGAGCACCTCAGTTACATTTTCCATGCCACTGAAATCCCAAAGCCTTTGTCTCTAGGCAGTTTGTTTCCTTTTTTACCATTCTACCTTCTAGAGTTGACCTAAGCATCAAATCCCAAATAGTATTAAAGGGAACAGGGGTCACGATGGGATGAGAATCAAACTCCACTATTGAACATAGCTCGTCTGAACACATCCCACTGTCTAGCTGCTCTCCCCTCCCCCAGAAATGAAACATCCTGACTTATCCTAACTTGAATTATCCTAACCAAATTTTCCCAGCAATTTACCTCCCATTTTCTCATGCCCAAGACTATAATCAGAAAATCAGAAACAACCCTTTTATCTCCTCATACAACCACCAAAGTAGCTTTAAAACAACTTTCCAGAAAACATTCAGTCACTTAGAGCTCCTTTTGTTGCTGGGATTGGGGTTTGGGATGAGGCTAGGTTTAGGAAATTTAGAGATGAAGATACAGAAAAAGAGAGAAGTTGAACTCTATTTTTCTATCTCAAAACCAGGCACCATGTACTGACCTTCCCACAAACACAGTCTCCAGCCGTAGACCAAACAACCACTCAAGGCAGTGAGCCCCGACTCTGGATGTGCCAAAGCAGAGGCTGGGCACTCAGCCTACCTGTTGGGAATGGTTAGTGAAAGCTGCTAAACCAGGCAAGAGAGTGGAAAAGGTAATTTCTAAAGTCACTTCCTTGTCTAAGAATCTATTATTACAAGATTCTGTATTTGATTTAACATTTCCCCATCAACACTCTGAGCTGAGATAGTCACAGTGTCATTTAGTCTGTCCTGTGACCAAGTTGGCTATCATCAATTGTGTTTACAGTGTGTGTCCATAAATAAGAATTATGTTACCTTACCCAGGTGAGAATTTAACCCACAACTTAAGCTTCATCAGTATGCCTGTCTAGCCAACTGTGTTTATAGATAAAGACAGTGTGCTCTGGGAGTGCCAATCATGAAAGACAGCAGAGGTAACAAAAAGAGAGAGACTTCCCGACTTCCCAATTTATAAGCTGGATTCCCAGACTTTTCCATAGCACCTGAGACCTAATTTCTAATGACAATTTCCTTCCAATTAACAACCATGGGATGTTGGTAAAAGCAGGAAAAATACAGATCTAGAAGCAAAGAGATGTTGAGGACTGGGCAACTAATAATAATCTAAGCTCCAAAAATGACTCTTAATTATATAAGTTGGTTGGAGGAGGCTGAATTTTCAAGAAACACTGCATATGCATCAGAAACATAAGTTCATAGGAAAACACGTGGTACTCTGTGTTACATAGAACCGCTCCTAGCTACCATCCAAGATATGGGTGAGCCTTGAGATAGCCAGGAATGAGAAGCCAGGGCTGGGAGGAAACGCTCAGGAGCAAGACAGCTGGAGCATGCACCATGAGATGGGGGCTCTTCCTCCATCACAGTTGAGAGGAATTCCTCTTTTAAACAGGAGAAGTGCTGGAGCCCCTGGGTGGAAAGGGCAGACCAGAGTGGGAGGCCAGAATGAATACAACCGTGAAGGACCTGGGCCCAGCAGGGGACTCTATAAAATAGAGAGACAGGGCATTCAAAAAAGGGAAGCACCAAATTGTCCCCTCCTTTAAATACATCCGTTTAACGTTGCTCCCCATTTTTCTCCCCTCTAATTACTTAACCAATTTTCTGGCTCTTTGGCCTTGGTCCTGGGGGAACGTGTTTCTCTCACTTTATCCACCAGGGGGTGGTAAAGAGTCTTCCGTGGTGCAGAGCCGAGCGGGGCCCTTGCTCTGGAGATTCAGCACACACAGGCTACAGCCCTTCTGGAGGTTACAGAAAAGTGGGATTGTCTGTTCTGTAAAGAATAAGGCATTACGGGCTGAAGATATAATTACCATCTGTGCCCTTGTGAGCACAGGAAATACCAGCCCTCCATAGAAAGAGTACATGTTCAAATTTCATCTCGTATCTGTCCCTTTGCCTCCCCTGATGTAATTTTTTGGGAAAAAGAAAGCCTGTAATTCCAGATATACAGACGTCTCATTTAGAATGAAATATAGATGTCTATTATTTCTTAGGACTTTAGTGTATGAGAACTATGTTCTCAGGGAAATCTTAATGAAAAGAATTGATGCTATTTAAAAAAATTAACAAAGGAAATTTCTTACATCTCAAAAGACTAGTACTGACACCATTTCTCCTTATATTAAATGCATTGGCACTAAGTTCTAAGAAAGGGTAGGGGACTGAGGGACTGGCAGCTGGTAGGGGGGCGCTCTGCAGACAAGCGCCCTGACACACGGACTTCATCTCAGGCTTGCAGAAGCTCTCTCCCTGCCCTCGCAGCCCTCCGGGAGGTTTCTCAGCATCTTTGTCTCCCCAGCACATCACCCCTCTACTTTAGCTCATTTGAATGTGCACGTTAAAAATGTTAGAATTGGAATTCTAGGTAAGGACAATAAGAGCAGATGCATAGTCTGGCTGTGGCTGAACCTTACATGGACCCAAATTGAAATTCGGGCAGTGCTGAGCACAAAAGCAAAATCAGCTATACAGCTCACCAGAAGGATTTTAGATTTGGATATTCAGAAAACTTAAGATAAAGAGAATAGCTTTCTTTCTAAAAACATAATAGTCACACATAGCAGGACCTATTTTCATTGACTTTTAGGATAATTTCCCTTTAACTCTATTACATTTAATTCTGCTTCTTATGTAGGAAGACAGAAGATGAGTGAAAAGCTATTTCAAAGTTAAATGACCCAGATCTGCTTCTGGATGAGCCTTGATCTCTTGGTGGTCTGGGTAGTCTGCTCTGTCAACCAACAACAATGATTTCATTACATGGTTGTTGGAATGCAGTATCATTGTAGCCTTCAAATGACAATTCATTAACTACTCTTTGGTCAGTATTTATCTCAAGAAGATAAACGGCCACTAGATACGAAGGCTTACAAATTCAAAGTTACACTTCCTGATTTGCAAAATGCATTATTCTCCTGATTGAATCACCTGAGCCAGGCTTAATTAACCATTTTGTAAGGCCATTCAGGTAACTTCTAAGTTTTTCCACATCACCTATATAATTTTTTACCTGTAGTAAGTTCTCAATTAAGTATAAATTGACTTTAATCTATTGGAAAGATTCATAATCCATATGGGAAAGACTGCTTCAACTCTCCTCCTTTACCTCAAACTAAAAGCATGCCTCTTCAGTTCTTACTATTTCTTTGCATTCTTCCCAAGGGCCACAGACTTATTGAGAATGAAAAATATTTGAGGTGAGATTTTCACAGTGTCAAAAAATGACAGGGCCCAGAAAATATAAGATGAGGGTTGAAGGCTCTCTGAGGTTCCAATGACATGTGCAGCCACAGAGAACCCCCTGCAGCCACCACCCAGAAAGACCAGATGATGCTCCAGGGACTCTCATTTGCACAGTCCCCTTCTGGAGCCCTGGAGTGGCCCTGGCATTGTCTTCACATGGTCATAAACATTTGTAAAATTTGCAAAAGGAAGATATTTTAACCACACTCAGTTAAATTATCAGTTTTCCCCCAGCCCACTTCCCTTTACGTCAGGTGACATAAGATCCCCACAGGCATTTTGGGGACCCAGGCAAAGGAAGGATGAATTGAGAATAGATTCACTTCTTATTTTGTTGAATACACTTACGTGGTTTGTCATCCCTTTTGCATGTAGTGAAATCACTGTCAACTGTCTCAAGCTAAGATCAACTCCGAGAAGAGTGGTAAGGGTGCAGGGCCAAAGACCTACAATGGCACGAAGGTGACTTATGAAGCCCCACACAGGAAGCATATGTGAGAAACGGGTTTAAAATGTAGAGGCCTGAAAGCTAGTCTGTGTAAACTTGTAAACTAAAGATTCAGTTCTTATCAATACCAAGTCAAAATGAAAGACCTCCTTTGTCAGACACGTATTAAACAGTATGGCGTATCTAGTTTTAAACACACCATGTGACTGTTTTTATGAGAATAATGTAAAATACAGTTAGAGAATTCTTGAGTTTAAGCACAGAGGCCATTACATCAACCTGTAAATGCACAGGTCTTATGCATCCCAAAGTGTCCGATCACATCTTCACAGTTTAATGCACATAATCCTAATAAAATCCAATAGTTCCAGATGAAATATCATGAAAATTCCCACTGATGCAGTGAAACAAGCTAAAGAAACAAGTGTTCCAGTGACAAACTCCTGCACATATCCATCCATAAGTATGTGCCATACTGGTAATTTGATTATGCAGTTACACAACTACCTATAACACAGCAGTAACCTAAAAATGCATTTGAATTGCTCTTGCTCATGCCTTAATACCAGACAAATTCTGAGATATTTTCAAAATGCTAGATGACACTAAAATTCAAACAAGACTGAAAAGAAGAGTCATAGTAGGAGCCAAAATGTAAACTAAAAGAAAGAAGACTGTAGAAGTTTAAAAATGTAAAGACTCTTTCAAGCATTTCTTCCTGCCTTGCTGTTTTCCTTCTACTTCAAACTGTCTTTTATTCTGGAATAATTCAGGCAAAATACCATTAAGTGGGGCCAACCGGGGTTAGCAGATGGAGGTGGGGACGGCAGCCCAGCATGGGGCATTGGGGCCTGGGCAGGATGAAGAGCGTGTCTGTGTGCTGGATGGAAGCAACCCCGTGTGGGCTGCCAGAGCCTGAGCAGTGGGAGGAGGGCTTCCCATGGGGTGGAGAGTGGCAGCACCCTAGAAAAGGGAATCAGAGCCCAAGCAGGATGAGGAGGTTCTTTACAGGGGGGTGGCATCAGCAGCCCAGGCACAGGCCAGTGGAACCATGCCAGGAAGGGAGGCTGGCAGGAGATGGACTGTGAACGCACCAAGGCAAGTGAGAAATGCGTCCCCACTGGAGAGAGTTGTGGCCGCAGCCCAGTGTAGGGCATTCCAGCCCAAGCTAGTGAGGAGAGTGTGTCTGTGGTGGGAGAAGGGTGGCTGGGGGGGCAGGACTGATGATGGGCGACCGGTAAGTAAATATGCTACAGATCATCTCAAATAGGAAAAGGGAAAAAGCAAGAATGGCCTGCATGGTCATTGGAATTGGAAGTATTGATATGAACTCACAGCTTTCCATATACATAGATAAATACAGAAATAAATATAAATATGTGTGTTTGTAAATGTATATATATACCTATATTTCCTCGCTCTGTCCACTGTTATTGACACCCTAATAGCAAAGAGCACACATTACACTCACATCGTGGTTTCTAAGTACCATTTCCAACAGAAAGAAACCAGGACTCCTTGGAGAAAAGGCTAATTCCAGGGCTGGGGCAGAGAAAATACAAGATAAGCCTGGATTATTTTATGGCAGAAAGTGAGGAAGTGCTCAAAGAATGATAGGGACACGTTGAAAGGGCACAAAAGCCAGCTGAAGAGATAACCACTGACCAAATCCAGTACAGTCTCATCATCAAAATAAATAACAGTAACAGACTATAACCCATTTAATAAGCTAGGGTCCTTGGTACTATAAGAATATATGTACATACACACATACAGAGACACATAAACAAACAGAAGTGTTTGTCTTATACCAACTAATGAATGTAGGAGAACTAATTGAATTAGAAAATAACCATTCAGCAACCATCATAGTAATAATTAATCAAGAAACACCAATGGATGCTAAAACTAATGTACGAAAGTTTGATGACAGGTAGGATATTTCATTGTTCCCCAAAGATGTCCCCACAAAACATATATTAATTACAATAGGAAAAAATGTTACTTAGTACAGAGACCTGGCAGACATCACCCTAATCAAATGATCAAAGTTAACACCAGCAATAATGAGACAAATCAAAGTCACATGCCACCTAATACAACGCAATGAGAAGAACACAGTGTCACTCCTGTGACACTCCTGCCATAGAGGAGTAACCTGAATAAAACCATGAAGAAACATTAGAAAAACCTAAATTGAGGAACATTTTACAAAAATAACTATCTTGCAATCTTCAAAAGTGTCAAGATCTTGAAAGCCAAGGAGACATAGGAACTGTTCCAGGTTATAGGAACTGTTCCAGGTTAAAGGACTCTAATGACATGAAAAATTTGAATGGGGCCTGAGAATTAGATGGTAATTGCATATCAATATTAATTTCCTGACATGGACGATTCTGTTGTAGTTACATAGACAAATGCCCTTGTTTGAAGGAAAGTTACTCTAAAATATTCAGGCAGTGATGGGATATCATACCAGCAACTCACATGGAAATGGTTAGGGGTAAAAGGTTTTTGCATTGCACTTTCAACATTTCTTTGAAATTATGAAAAATTGCTTGAAAGTTTGAAATCACGTCAAAATAAAAAGGGAAATGTCAAAACCTGTCTTATTACGATGGAAACTAAAACCTATTCATAGTCAATATCAGGAAAAAATCAGGATAGTCAAGAAAATATAGGTAATAAAAATGACAACAGAAGAAATAAAGAAAATTATGAGACCTGGTACATGCCCAACCAAGAAACAAAAATTTAAATATAAAGAGAAATAAGAAGCACGAAAAAAAAAAGATAAAAGTAACAGTTAATATTTCACACAGTTTTCCAGTCAACACAGCATGCCTGAAAGTCAGCAGCAGCTTTATTTGACAAATTTGTTGATTTCAGTTTATACTGATATTTCCTTATGAAACATTCTTTAATAAAAGACAATTTGGTTTTTAAAATCGTAATCCCAAAAATGTTTACAGAGATTCAATCAGAATAGACAATTTTTAAAAGACATTTCTCGAACAGATATTTTAGTAAATAAAAGTTAAATTTTCAAACTATTATGAGATCTTGGCTTGCCTGTCACAGAACTAAAGTTTTGTCACTGTTTCATCATTGTTTCATTCACTTTGTGGGTGAACTGTTTTCAACAAAACAAACGTTACATAAGATGGATTTGCAGACTGTATGAATATATTGAAATCTCTCAAAAGTCATAAAGATTCCACAAAGTTCAAAAAGGATCTGTTTACTGGACTTACATTTAAATAAAATTAAAATACACAGAACCAACATCTTAAATAACAGATAAGAAAAAACATTATTTTGAGTTTGTGTAAGAGTGGTTGCATTTACTACTTTTTTATATATAAAAGAGGTTTGCTCTTATGCAGGCCATACTGGAAAACAGCACTTTTCAATTAACACAAATATTGGAATTGCCAAGGTAATTGCTAAATCCTCTCCGCTTTTCCTGACCACTTGGAAGGACATGAATAAGAAAAAAACAAAATGACTAATTGATCCAAAATATTTCACAAAGAATTAATTAAAATAATGTGTACAAAATTAAGTCCAATTAATACTACTCTGTTATTGCAGAGACTACAATAGACATGGTTAATCATTTGGGGATAATTCTGTATACATATCCTAATGTAATATGCTATGAATAATCTATAATATTTTTGCCAACTGAAAACCATCTATCTGCATATATTAAACAAAGGACAACAAGACCTGAAGGATTATAATTTGCCACTGAATAACATTTGTGTCTGTCAGTCAACAATGAAGCTGTGAGAAGAGAGGATTCCGAATTCATTTTTAAAGACATTAATCAGTAAGGCACTTCAACTGCTGGTTATAATAAGATAATAGTATGAGACTAGCTCCTAATCTAAAGAAAATTTAGAAAAGAAGTGTTTAAGATGTTAGATATCAGACAGTGCAGAGCTCGAAAGAAGGGAAAAAACAGAATGAGTTTTGTTATCTCTCCAGCTTTCTGCCTGGAATTCCTCTTCGAGTTGTAGTGCAGGAAGGTTGTGCTGTAAAACAGAGTAGTCCTGCTGAGCTCCGAGGAATTCCTGAGCACTAAGGTGTCAAGATTTTGTGGAACAGGGTATTGCAGTTAAGAGAGCTGTGAAGAGAAGGGGCTCCAGAAGTCTGCATAAAGTTCCCCACAAGTTCTTGCATAAAAGGCAAACTGTGTGTACCCAGCTTGAGTACTGAGTACTCCAAAAGGTCAAGCAAAGAACAGCTAGCAGGAAAAAAACTACTACTAAGACCTGCAAACTGAACAGTTAGCAGAGCTCACTCAGGGCTGAAGAATGGTTGAAAACCAGTAGCTTTCAGTAGAGATCCCAGAAAGTCCATGCCTTAAAAGTAGGATTAATCTAGTCCTGAAATAAAGGGTACTCCTGATTCACCCTAACAATACTTCAAAACTAGGCTTGAAAGGATCCAAGTTAATGCTCAAGTGAATTAATTGCCTTCAAGGATAAATATTAACATCCTATTAACTCATATAACAAATTCCAGACACTCAAAAATATAGCAGCTATGAAAATGCAGAGTCAGCATACAATTAAAATTTACTAGACGTATAAAGTAGCAGGAAAATGTGACCCATAATGAGGAGAAAAATCAGTCAATGTAAGCAGACTAAGAAATGACAAAGATGGTGCAATATACCAGACAAGAACATTATAACAACTAGTAAAAACATGAGTAAAGATTTTTAGAAAAGCATACACATAATAATGAATCAAATTGGAAATCTTTATAAAGAATTAGAAAATACTTTTAAAAGCTATTAAATAGAAATTCTGGAACAAAAAATATATTTCAAATAAAAATAAAATTCACTGGATTTATTTAACAGCAAATTAGACAGTTAAAGACTGGGCAAAAAACCAAACTACTCAACAGAAGTCCGTGAAGAGGAGCCACTGCCCAGCACTTGTGCACTTCGAGCCCACCAACAATGTCAGTGGCGTGCCCATGTCCACCTACCTGAAAATGTTCTCAGCCAGCATCCTGGCCATGCATGTGGGGGCCGAAGTGGTACACAGGTACTACCAGCCCAACCTGACGATACCTGAAATTCCACCAAAGCCTGGAGAACTCAAAACAGAGCTTCTGGGGCTGAAAGAGAGACAACGTGAACCTCAAATTTTTCAGCATTAGAAACTTCAAAATACAACTATGCCAAGAATTCTGTGAATAATATTATGTCTTAAATATGTGCTTTTTAAATTTATTGAGTCAAACTATTTACTTCTCTTTAAGCACCTGGCAAAATAACTGCAAGAGGAGGTGCTCATTAGATATTAACTGGTACATTGAAATTTAATTATGGTTTGACCAACATTTCTTGAAAACTGCCACGTGCATATCACCAGCTTCTTGAATGTGGTTTGGAAGATATTCAGTCTTGAATATTATGTGAGATAGAGTATTTGCAATGTCCTCTGCCATTACAATTCTGGTTCACTTCTCTGAATATGCATGCCATTGACTGTAATTGCCAATGGGAATTATAAATTAAGTATAATAAAAAGTGATACTGACAATGAAAAAAAAGTACACAAAAAAATCCTGAAAAATGAACACAGCCTCAATAACATATGGAACAACATCAAGTGGTCTAATTTATAATTAGAGTACCAGAAAAAAAGCAGAGAGAGAAAGGACAGAAAATGTATTTGAAGTAACAGTGGTTGAAATTTTTCAATTTTTGCTGAAAAACTAAGCCCCTATTCAAGCATCTCAACAAATCCCAAGGAGAGTAAACAAAGAAATTCACACCAAAGCACATTATAATCAAATAGTAGGCAACTGATGGTAAAGAGAAAAATGTTAAAAGCAGTCAAAGACAAAAGGCACATCACATGCAGGGAGCAACAATGGGATTATAATTGACCGCTCAGCAGAAACAGTGCAGAGCAGAACACAGTGGAATGACACATTAAGGTGCTAAAGGCAAAAAAAAAAAAAAAAAAAAAAAAAAAAACATCAACCTGGAATTCTATCTCCATCCAACATTTCTTTCAAAATATAAGGAATAATATATATTTTTCCAGAGAAACAAAAGCTGTGAAAATGTGTTTCCACCAGACTTTCACAACAAGAAACATTAAAAGAAGGTTCCTCAAGCTGAAGGAAAATGACAGCAGATGTAAACTTGGATCTACATGAAAGAATGAAGAGAACCAGGAATAAGTAATGATAGAAATTATCTTCTCGTTTCCTAATTTATTTAAAAGATAATTAATTGGTTAAAGCAGAAATAACAGTGCATTGTAGGGTTTATAACATATGTGGAGGTGAAATGTACAGCAACAACAGCATAAAGTAAGGAAAGAAGAAAAATAGAGGTACAATGTTGAAATGTTTTTATGTGTGAAGTGGGATAATATTATCTGAAAGTGACTGTAATAAGTTAAGCCCTGATGCCAAAGTTAATATCCCTAATTTGTTAAAGCCCTGATGTGAGATGTGAAGAAGGAAATTGAATAGCAGGATGGCAGTCTTACATGCAACTATATAAAAATGCAAGTGGACTAAACATTCCAATTTAAACACAGATTTCCAGAATGAATAAAAAAGAAAGGCCCAATTGTAGGCTGTTTATATGAGATATTCAATAATATAAAGACATACATACCGTGAAAATAAAAAATGGAAAAGTTATAAATCACACAAACACTAATCATAAGAAAGCTGGAGTGGCTGTGTTAATATAAGATAAACAGAAAGAAAAGGAATGTTATCAGAGATCAAAAGATGAATAATTCATACTGATAGAAGAGCCGGTTCATAAAGGAAACATTAATTCCAAATATGTAAGCATTTAAAACATTGACTTGAAACACATGAAGCAAAAAAGGATAGAACACAAATCCACAATTATATTTGAAGATTTCAACATGCCTTTTTTATTCACTGATAGAACAAGTAGGCAAAAAATCCTTAAGGATAAAGCAAAAACTTGAACAACACTATCAACCAATTTGACCTAATTGACATTTGGAGATCATTAAAACCAACAAAAGTTAAATTTACTTTATTTTCAAGTATTCATGGATTATTAACCAAGATATGCCATATGCTACGCCATAAAACGAGTCTTAACAAATTTAAAATAGTGATCATAATATAAAGTATATTTTCTGCCCACAATGAAAATAAATTATAAATCAATAATAAAAAATATCACAGAATGCCTCAGATACTGGAAAAATCAAATGAAGCTTTTCTAAATAAGAAGAAATTGAAAGAAAAGTAGAAAATAGTAGAAGCTACATCATAATGAAAACACCACATGCTAAAACTTGTGGAATGAAGCTAAGAAAGTGTTTAGAGAAATATTTGTATTTCTAAATATTTTATTAGCAAAGAAAAAGGCTTAAAATCAATGATCTAAACTTGAACTTTACTAAGCTAGGGGGAAAAAAAGTAAAATCAAACCTAAAGTAAGGAAAGGGAGGAAACAATAAAGATAAAGAAATTAATTAAATAGAAAATGGACAAACTTTTAAAAAATCAATGAAACCAAATGATGGTTCTCAGAAAATATTAATAAAATTAATAAATGCTTAGATTGGTCAAGGAAAGAGGAGAGAAGACACAAATTATTAATAACAGGAATGAAAAAGGAGACATCACTATGGATTCTACTAAGAGGATAATATGCAATAAGAACAACTTCATGACAACAAATTCAACAACTTAGATGAAATGGACAAACACATTAAAAAGCACACATTATCAAAGCTGACTAAAAGTGACAGGAAATCTGAGTAACCCTATATTTTCTCAAGAAACTTAATTTGTAAGTAAAAGCCTTTGCACAAAGAAACCCAGACGAGTTGACTTCACTGGTGAGTTTATCAAACATTCACAAATTCTGCACAAACTTTCTGAGAAAATAGAAGAAAAGGAAATACTTCTCAACTTGTTTTATGAAGCCAGCAATACCCTGATACCAAAACCAGATTAAGACATTTTAAGACAATAATATTGTAGACCAATATCTTTCATAAATATACACATGAAAATCCTTAAAATAGGGTTTATCCAAGGAATGCCAAGTTGGTTCAACACTTGAAAAATCAATGTGTAAATCTACACATTATCAGAGCTAAGGAGAAAAAACATATGATCATCTCAATAGAGGCAGAAAAGGCACTTGACAAAATTAAACACCTATTAATGATTTTTTTAACTTTGCAAAATAGAAATGGAAGAAACTTTCTCATCTCTACAAAACCCACAGTGAGCAGAATACTTTATAGTGAAAGACTGAATTCTCCCCTATTATAGTTGGAAGTAAGGTAAGTATATCCCCTCTCACTACTTTTTTTTCTTTGACCGGTAAGGGGCTCGCAACCCTCGGCACAATGTCGTCTGCACCATGCTCAGCCAGTGAGCGCACCAGCCATCCCTATATAGGATCCGAACCTGCGGCCTTGGTGCTACCAGTGCTGCACTCTCCCGAGTGAGCCACAGGGCCGGCCCCTCTCTCACTACTTCTATTCAACATTGTAAATGGAGGTCCTCACTAGGTCAATAAAAAAATAATAAAAGGCATACAAATTAGGAAAGAAAAAGTAAAAATATCTTTATTCACAGATGGCATGACTTTTGCTTACAAAATCCCAAGGAATCTTAAAAAAAAAAAAAACCACTAGATCTAAAAAGTGAATTTAACAAGATCATGGGATACAAGGTTATTATACAAAAATCAGATGCACTTCTATATACTAACAGCAAAAATTTGGAAATAAAATCTTTTAAAATTCTATTTACAATCACTTTTAAAGCATAAGATAATTAAAGATAAATTTAATAAAATATTGAAAGCCTTTTACACTAAAAACTGTAAAACATTATTAAGGAAAAATTAAAGAAGACATAAATAATGGAGAGAAATACAATATTCATGTTTAGAAATTCTCAATATTGTTAAATACCAATTCTCCTCAAATTGATCTATATCTTCAACACAATTCCAATAGATATCCCAGAAGGGAATCATTATAGAAATTGACAAGCTGATTCTAAAATTTGTATGACAATGTAAAGAGCCTAAAATACCCTTGAAAGAGAAGAACAAAGTTGGAATATGTATCCAGATAACCTGATTCTAAGGCTTACTGTATTGTATAGCACAGTAATCAGGATGTTGGTGTAAAAATAGCTCTATAGATCAATGGAACGAAATGACAGTCCGTAAACAGACCCACACTTATATGGCAAATTGAATTTTGACCAAGATATCAAAGCAACTCGATGGAAAAAGAAAGTTTTTTCAGCAAATGGACTGAAACCACTGGATATCCACGTGGGAACAAAATGAAACCTGACTCATACCTCACAACATTCACAAAAATTAATTTGGGATGGATCGTAGACCTCAATGTAATACCTAAAACCATAAAGCATCTAGGAAAAAACATAGAGACTATGTGGAAGTTTCTCTTAATGTTCAGCATATGTATGTCCTATGAACCAGCAATTTCACTTCTAAGTTTTTATCCAAGAATAATGAAAAATACATGCACATAAAAAGAGTTGTACATGAATGTCAATAACGGTTTTCTCCCGAAGAGCAAAAAACTTGGGGAATATGTCCCCCACAAAAGAATGGATAAACAAACTTTGGTTACCTTCATCCAAAGAATATTCCTCAGCAATAAGAAGGAACAAATTATATATATATGCAATAACATGGATGAATCTTAAAATCATTTTGCTGAGTAAAAGAAGCCAGACCCACTCTATGGTTTCATTTAAATGAAACTTAAGAATATACAAAACTGATCTATGTTGATAAATATCAGAAAAATTGTTGCCTCTTGTGAGTGTGAGGATGGGCAAGGATTGACTTTGAAGGGGAATGAAGGATTTCCTGGGATGAGGAGACATTCTCTGTTAGGAAGACCACAGGTTCTCTCGCCTCAGGTAGTTTGCTCACAGGCATGCATGAGTCAGTTTTATGCTGCATACTCGAGAACAGGACAAGGCTCTATGCCAGTTCAACCTTTTTATGAGCTAACCTACCAAAAACAAACAATTAAGCCCCGACACTGTATCACTTCTACATTCTATACCAGTAGGAAGGTGAGAATGAAAAGCAGGACATGATGTTCTGTAAGGACAGACAGGTCTGGTGTTTTCCCCAATCCAAATGTGAGGGGTGGAAGAATCCAGGATCAAAGTCAAGCTTTTTGCCTCAGCAAGTCCTGATCATGTATCAGATGGGACTATTTCAAATACACCCAGAAAGACAGCTCTCAATCATGGTGAATTTAGCACAGAGAGGTTGATGCTGACGTTCCTACACGTGCATTTTCTGCGATTCCATGAGCTACTTTGACATTGCTCCTGGTTAGTGATAGTTGCCAAGATGTGGTGATTCTCTTTTTCACTCTGTGGAGCATTTTACTATCCATCAGTGACTTTCAGTTCTGTTAGTGACAGATCAATTTTATTTACAAACTGTCAAGGTCAACTTTCACAAATACTGTAGTCATAGCCACAACGCATCTGTCAAGGCAGAGCACAGTTGAGGGAGCAATTCATTTATTCCCATCTCATGGCTTGACTGTCCCTCCATGGAGTGACGTGATTCATTCACTTGTTCAACACATTGAGTCAGCATCTCTCACGTATCAGGCAAGGATCAGACAGACAAAATATCTGCCCTTAGGGAGTATACGCTCTAGTTAAGTAAGACAGATGATAAACAATTTAGTGAAATAAAATACATATTATGTTAGAGGTAAGTGCTAAGGAGAAAGCTAAATCAGACAAGCAGGAGGAGGAGGGTTGGAGCCCAGCACTGGGGTGGGTTTTGCAATTTTAGATGATCTAGGCAAGGAAGGCCTCCAGGAAGAGGCAACATTTGAGTAAATTCTTGAAGAAAAAGGGTGTGTGAGCCACGTATGTCTCTTGGGTAAATGTTTTCCAAGCTGAGGGAGGAGCAAGAGCTAAGTTTTGAGGCAGGAGGGTACCTGGCACATTCCAAGAATAGCCAGGAAACCGGGTGGCTGGAGCAGAGTGAGTACCTGAGAGAGTCCAGAGGCTGAGGTCAAAAAGGTAACTGGAGATCCGATCACAGGGCCACAGAGTCTCTCTAGGGACCTTGCTTTTGTCTGAAGCAGGAAGCCATTGGAGGCTTTTCATGAAGGAGCCATGTGACCTGATTTCCATGATAACAAAATCACTCCAACTGCTCTGCTGACTGTGACCAAAGGAGGTCAAGGGCAGAAACAGGAAGACCAGTGAAGTCCAGTATGAAATGCGATGAAGTTTAACTGGAGATTTCTTTGCCCCAACCTCTGGTTCTTCAGTTTGAGATAGGAGGTGCTCAGTTTCCCTGGGTTCAGGTTTCAGGACAGGCCTCTGAGTTTCAAGCCATTCTCCGAGGTCTCAGGCCCCTCCTCTAGGCCTTCCCCTGGAGGAAAGTTACTGCTGCTTGTTAGACCTATTTTTGGCACCAACATGGGGAAAATGAGACACAAGGGGCTGGCTTATGCAAATCCAGTAGCTTAGCATGCTCAATAGAGAGGGGTTAGTGGGGTAGCCGAGCATGCTCAGTAAAGGGGAGTTTATCCTTTGACCTTCCACTAGAGGTGCTAAAGAACACAAAACATTCTTGAATATGTCTGGTAAATGCAATAGGATTTGGCCAATGAACTTGCTCCAAAAAGAGACCAACTGAGCATGTGCAAGACTGTGTTACATAACAGGGAACCACCCTTTGGTTGAATATTCATTAGATAGTATGAATATGTATTAGATAGTGAAACTATAAAAGTTGAATCCCAGCAAAGGTGGGGCTATTGCTCACTCTCTGTGGGACCAGCCTGTGCTCTGCCTGTGGAATGTGTATTTCTTTCTTTTTGTATCAAATTTACTTTCAGCAAGTGGCTGCTCACTCTGGTGAGCCGGCTTGCTCTGTGTACTAAACTTTAAGGGTGAATTTCTTACTTTTGTGTTAAACTTGGTACGGCTCCTGCTCAGTCTCTGAAGCTAGGCACACTTTCTCTGTGAAGTCTGTATTTCTTATCTGTTACATTAAATCTGTTCTCACTTTCTACTATTTCTCTGCTCTTGAATTCTTTCCTGCAGCAGAGTCAAGAACCTGGTAAGAGGAGCCGGTGGGTGGCGCCGACTATCAGACCTCTCCAGACCCTCTCCTCTGGCATCAAGTTTATACACTTAAATTAAGGCATTGTCAAGGGAAAGAAAAGAGTAAAGCAATTCAAAACAAGTCTATCTCATTTCTTGGCAACAAGTCATGAAAAATTCTAAGTAGTGAAAGTACTACGAATTGCTCCTCTTTGCCACTCTTTCCTTCTCTTCTCAGTCAAGCTTTCTGCACTCATCTAAATGGGTGGCACTTTTGTCTTTACACATGACTGACGTCTAAGGTGAAGGAATGATTATACGACTTGGTGGGACTCCTGCTGACCTTCCATGGATCATGACTTAAAATGGAAAGAAAAGTTTCTTAAGAAGGGCCAAAGGGAGTTAGCAAAGGTGAATTACAAATAGGAATGATATTCCTAGAGGGGTGAGAGGGTAAAAGGAAATATTAGTACTAGTATCACTATTCCTGGGAGGCCCCTCATGATGGGATCTTGAAGTTTGAGGATACCCTGTTAGTTCTGTCACTGTGACTTTATACAAAATGAACAAGGGGAAACAGTTTATTTATTGCAGGTAACTTTAGCCACACAGGAAAAAGTGTCTTTATGGCTATAAGGTCATCACAGGATTTCCTGCAGCTGGTGTGGTGACTGCTCATTAAACAAGCTCCTGATTTCTGTCTTGCTTTATTACCTGTGGAGTGCATGTCTGTCACTGCTGGTGCTGCAGGCAGGGCATCTGCACCAGATGCGGAATCTATCGTAAGTGGGTTACAGGGTTGGCCAAAAATACAATGAAGCATTAAGAATGTCAGATACCAGCACAAGGCCATGAAGAAAATGCAGGAGATACTCTCATCTAACTTCATTGTTTCCCGAAGCATGATTGGGGCTTGAGGGGAAAATCCTCCCATTGGAAGTAAAGAGGTTTCTCTTTTCCTGGATTCCATCCACTGCAGGGGGTTAGTGGTCACATAAGTGGCTCCCACGAGCTGACCCTGGCAACCTTGATGCCCACCATCTGAGCTCCTCACACACAATGGGACCACCATCTTGCACCTGAACATACACAGTACTGGGGAACATGACAGATATTTCTCAGTTGTAGAACAGAAGTCCTTGGACTCACAAAATGACTCCACATGTTGCTTTCAGACTCTCTAGATATTTCCAGTACCTCAAATCCAGCATCATTAATACTGATTTTGAAAGTTAGGTGTAGGGCCGAGCCCGTGGCGCACTTGGTAGAGTGCTGCGCTGGGAGCGCGGCGACGCTCCCGCCGCGGGTTCGGATCCTATATAGGACTGACCGGTGCACTCACTGGCTGAGTGCCGGTCATGAAAAAACGACAAAAAAAAAAAAGAAAGTTAGGTGTATATTACAATCTCTTCAATACTCTAGGTCTGTTTCTTGGGAAGAAAGCATTATTTCAGAGCAAAAGAGAACAACACATACTTTGAGCTGATTTCCCACAATGTGCCAACTTCTCCCCATATTTCTTTCAAAATATTTATTGGTGTGTTTGAGGATAAGAAATGGCCCACACACCCTAACGCAGTAAGAGCTGGCAGTTGTTATCCTGTCATAGTCCCTCCAGAACTGAGTATTCACCTCCTGTAGTGGATTCGTACAATTTCATGTCTCCTGGGCTCCCATTTTGGACATAAGTTGGACTTTCTCACACGAGAAGCAGGGCTCGGTCTCCCTTGACACAGTTTCCAGTTCTCCGCCTCCTCACAGTTCCTCGCGGTGGTCAATCCGGACACCGGCCTCACACAACCGCCTCCTGGTGCTGCCTCCTACAGGACAGCTACATGCAACTGACTTGGCTTGCCTTCTGAACCCCATGCCCCACATGACTGCACAGATATGACACAGTGACCCCTCAGGCACACGTGCCTCCATGGAGCGTGCGCCTGCTTGCTCCAAACCCACCCACTAGAACTCCCTGCGGGAAACCTGCTCCGGTAACGCCCTGGACCCCCATAAAGGTTTTGCCCACAGATCCCTCCATCTCTCTCCTACTCCCCATCCGCTGGTTGATCGTGTCCAGATGGCTCCCCACTTCCCACTGGCCCTGCGAGTGGATCTGCACAAAATAAAACTCCTCCTCTGTGTCTCACCTGACCAACACCTGACCCTCCTCCTCGTCAGGGCTCTCCCAGAGACTGGCTACCTCGGTGGGAACAAACTGGACACAGGCCAGGCAAGAGCCACAAGGACGTCTGCCAGAATGAACAAGTTTCACGTGAGAGGGACACCTGGTCACAGGTTGTACACTCAGGCATTAGACTGTCCACCAGGATAAAGAAGTGTCCTGTGAAAGGTGCACTGTAAACATCCAGGACCAAACCCTGGAGCCCTGCCAGGGCATGGCTAGAGTGTATACCACTCTCCAAAGAGAGACCTCAAGGCCAAATAAGAGGAGAACACAAATACCTCCTTTCCCGTCTCTTGCCAAGAACAGATGTAAGGAATTAGGTCCCAATGGCACTCTGACTTTACTATCATTCTTTCTGCTCCAGAGTCAACTGTAGGTTGACTTTTCCTCTTAGGTATTTGCTAAAAGAAAAAGTAACAATCTTAGGCATTCAAACATGCAATTTATTACTTGTAACCAAAAATACACTAGTTACCAAGAGGAAGCATCACAAAAGGCCTATGGTGGTGTTGGTCCGCACTACCTTTCAGGAAGAGCTGCGCTGTTGTTGAGGGAACTCAGAGAATCACATCCCAAAGGTGAATGGACATACTAATCCATGTTCACTTTTCTCAAAAACTCCAACAATGTATTTGATTTCATCATTTTTATAGCTTCTGCAGATTTGGGAAATTTTCACTCAAAATAATCTCTGGCCATTTATCCATTGGATGGTCAGGCATGAGACACAATCTCTCCTCTTTTACCAGCAAGCTAGAAGGGGCTGAGAGTATAAACTGTTTTCAGTTAGCTCAGAAATTCCCATAGAGGTTGCTGCTCGCCCTGTATTGACTGGTGTCAGAAGCAGGCACTGCAAGTGATTAAACTAAGTCATATAACCATATCGTCCAGGGGATGAGAGGGTCTAGAGCAGCCCTATCCAATAGAAAGATAATGCAAGCAATGCAGGTGACTTGGAATATTCTAGCAGCCACAATGAAAACAAGTAAAAAGAAACCAGTGACAAGCATTTTATTAATATAATTCAACCCAATCCAAAATATTACTATCTCAATAGGTAAGTCAATAGATTTGTTTCCTATTGCTGCTGTAACAAACTACCACAAACTTAGTGCCTTAAAAACAACACAACTTTTTTATCTTGCTGTTCTGCAGGACACAAATTCAAAATGGGTCTCGCTGGGCTAAAATCAAATTGTCAACAGGGCTGCATTCCTTTCTGGAGCTCTAGAGAAGAATCTACTTTCTTGCCTTTTCCAGACTCTAGAGGCTGCCCACATTCCTTGGCTGGTGGCCCCCCTTCCACCTTCAAAGCCAGCAATGGCCACTGGAGTCTTCCTCACATGGCACCACTCTGATATGGACCTCTCTGCTTCATCTTCCATGTTCAGAGACCCTTGTTATGACATTGGGCCGACACAGATAACCCAGGACAATGTCCTTATTTAAGGTCAGCTGATTAGTAGACATAACTACATCTGCAACCTTAATTACCCCTTGCCAGGTAACAGAACATGTTCACGTGTTCTGGGGATGGGGACATGCATATTGTGCAGGGAGGGGCATTATCCTGCCTATCAAAATCAATACAAAATTATTAATGAGTTACTTTTTTACAGTCTTTTTTCATAATGTCTTCAAAGTCTTCAAAATTCAGTATGCATCTTGCACTTATAGCACATCTCAATTCCCACTAGTTGCATTTCAAGTGCTCACCTGCCACATGTGGCTGGTGGCTTCCACACTGGACAGCAGAGTTCTAAAGCAATGGTTCTCAACTTGGGCTGCACACTGGAATTCTCTAGAGAGCTTTTTAAAATCCCAATTCTCGGCCCATACACCATTCCCAAAAAAATCAGAACCCAGGCATCAGTATTTTCTTAAAAATCCTCACACAATTCCAATGTGTAGCCAAGATTGAGAACCTCCGTTGTAGGGCAAGAATAAATCTCGTTCTTTCTATGCTGTTGAGACATTTCCTCTCTCTCTCTCGCTCTCTCTCTCTCTCTTATCAGAGCTGTTTCCCTGGTGTCAACAGCTTAGTAGTTGTACCATCCTAGCCATTTAAAATCACAGGCACCTGGTGTGTGTGTGTGTGTGTGTGTGTGTGTGTGTGTGTGTGTGTGTGTGTGTGTGCACTTAGTTTTCAGCATTTGAAAACATAATACTCATTTTAACTTCTGAATCCTCCGTTTGGCTCTGAGATCCACTCACACGTGTTTACTTGTTTCCAGACACTGCCTGGATACCTGCTGTGTACAAGAAGTATGTCAATGCATGCTGGCTGCTTCCACCTATGGTTGGTGGGAGAAGCTGCAACAGAAGAACTGTAAGGTAACAATTCCATCCCACGGTGCCTGTTGACTGTCCTGGGGACACAGACTGTACACACACACACACACACACACACTCACGCACACACACACACACACACACATACATATTTTTGATAACACAGCATAGACATTGCTGGAGTTAGATCCAGGCAAATCCATTTTATTCCTGGACAAACAGCTCAGGATGAGCTCATGAAAAGAAAGAAACTACAAAACCTTAATAGCAACTTTTCTGCCAAGTCCAAGTGATGAGATGGTTCCTGACCCCTGAAACACCAAACCCCTTTGAAGTCTCCTGGAAACCTCCACTCTCATCCATCTGTCTCCCTTCCTGCCGCTTCTCTCTCTCTCTCTCCCTTGTGTCTTTCTCTCCCCTCTCTTAGGAAGATGGTCCCACATGATTTGATCTGCCTGCTTCCCACTGTCCTGCTTTCTTAGGGACCTGGATTATATCTGCTACCCACAGTTCCCAATTCCTCTTCAATTGTCCCTCTCACCATTTGGTACAAATCTCACCAAATGCTACTGTCATGCTCTTCTCATTTCCACACTTATTACATGTGTTCTCCAGAGAAACAGAACCAATAGGATGTGTGTACCTATAGAAAGAGATTTATTTTAAGGAACTTCTCACAGATTATGGAGGCTGGCAAGTCCAAAAACTGCAGCAGGGGTGGCAGGCTGGAGACCCAGGGAGCAGCCGATGCTCCAGTTCAAGTCCGAAGGCGTCTCCAGGCAGACTTCCCTCTTCTTCCTGGGAGGTCAAGATTTTGTTCTAGTCAAGCCTTCAACTGATTGGATGAGGCCCACCTACATCAGGGAGGACCATCGGCTGTACTGAATATCCATTTAAATGTTAGTCTCATCAAAAAAAAAAAAAAATGCCTCCACAGAAACAGTCACAATGTTTAACCACATATCTGGGCACCATGGCCCAGCCAAGCTGACTCATAAAATTAACCATCACAACCTCATTGAGCATCTGGAGGGCAGAGACTATGCCTTTTTCCTCATGCATCCCCATCTTGTTCCCCTCCCCCCCAGTGTACCAGAATGGCTTACCCAGGGCAGGCCCTCAGCAAACATGAGCTGAACTGAGCTCAGCCAAAGCACGCACAGAGGCCCTGGCTGTGAAAGGAAGCCAGCATTCTGTCACCCAGAGAAGGTTTGTGGGGTGCTGTTTGTCTGCAGGGCTCCTCTTGCCTTTGAGGCTCTCCTCTCCTCACTGCACTTGCCTATAAGTAGTATGAAATGGAAGGAAAAACCTCAAACAGAATGAATTACCTCTATTCCAAATCTCCTGGATGCTGATGAAAATGTCAAACTACAACTCGGGGGCTCGGAATGGCCAAGTATGCCCTTGACCAAGCAAGCCCAAGGACATTAAAGAGTGAGCCACTAAAGCTAGGTCTGGTTTGCTAACCTGAGACCTTCTTTGGGGCAGAGTGGCCCCTCTGGACTTCCCCATGGAGCAAGCCAAGGCCCAGGACAGTACACAAATGTGTATATGCAGACTCACAAGCGAGATGCCTCACCAGTGAGGAGGGAATAAGGAAATCGAGACCCACCCTGCCACACCCTGACACTCCTGGCATGCGGGTCACAGCTGAGTGGGCAGCGGCCTGCTGGCTGGAACGCTCTGGGGCTCGCAGCCACTGAGGGGCGGAAAGGCAATCACTGCCAGACCCCCATCCGAGAACGCCTTACTGGAAGACACGGAGCTCAGAGAGGTTCGCTTCCTTTTTTTCTCTTCCACTGAGGCCCGTATGGTTTCATAATGGCATTTTAAGCTAGCTGTTAATGTGGGTAATGTAGTTTGGGAAAAAGCAAAAAGGCCCAATTATAAGAATCGATATATTGTGCAGAGGAGAACAAAAGCCTCCATTAAATATGAAGCAGGGCTTCAGCTCCAACCAGAACTGGGCCAAACAGGGAAGCCGAAACCATCTCATGATGTGAGTGGGAGAGAAGGAAGGTTTCTCTGAGCACATTCACTTCTCTTTCCTACTGAAAATGCTGCAGCTTCACTGGGCAAATCAGACTAGCTGAGCACTCCCAGGCCCACCCAGCACACAGCACACAATGGCTCCTTTGTAAATATTTGTTGCATTAATGGATGAACAAATGAATGAGTCGGGTAACGGATGACAGTCCTGCCCTCTTTTATTTCCTTTAGGCTGGTATGTTCCAAGTGTGATCCTCTGATCACCAGCAGCACCAGCATCGCCTGGGAGCTTGTTCGTAAGGAAGCTTCCCTCCCCACAACTTTGGGGGTGGGGCCCAGCAATCTGCAACCCACCGAGCCCTGCTAGTGCTTCAGATGCATGCCAAACCTCCGCTTTATCAAAGCCCAGGTTGCAGCCAGGAAATCTACCACCCGGAACTACACATTCTTAGCACCGCAGGGCTAGTAAGGTAAGCCTGACATATCCCCTGACTCAAGGAGTCTTTTGCAACATTTCTTTGAACTAATGGTACTTACAGGTTCCATCAGAAAACTTTATTCTTTCCTCCACTGTCCCTTTAAAGGCAGCGCAAATCCAGCCGTGGTCTGGGGTGATCCTGGCCCCCTGATGAAATCTCCTGCAGGACTCATCATTTCTCCAACCTCCCAGATAATAAAAAGCTTGGGTCCATTTTAGCTCTAGGAGCAGTCTCATCTCAGTAATTCAGATCTCTACCTGAGTGTCAAATCACTTAACACCACACTCACATTCTCCGCTTCCCTCTAGCTCTGTCTTGCTGCTAAGAGGAAGCTGGAAAGGAAGGGTGAGCATCGCCACTTGCCCCTTTGTTTTCCAGCCCAGTTCCTCTATCCCCCTTCCTCCAGTCACCAAGCTGTTTCTAGTCTCTCCAGGGCAGAGAGTGGGCAGGGATGGGGAGGGTGGAATAAGAGAGGAGTCCAAGCGGTCTTGCCTGACTGGGACAGATGGGGTGGACACCCCCATGGGACCCTCCAACTTCAGCTCCTCTGTATGGGCTATGCCTGATGACTCATGATTTTTTACCCACCTCTAGTACCTGCTAGTACACCCCTCCTTTAGGGCCAACTCACCCCTATAGGCAGTGCTCTCTAGTGGAATCACAAAGCTACCCCCAGACTGGTACCACCCACTGCTGGTAGAACAAGTGTACCCTCCCCCACCTTCTCTTGGAGTGATGTCCACGCCCAAATAGTCCCCTTTCTGCATGCCCAAGCCTAGTAGGGGACGTCCAGCACAGTCTTTCACCTTCCAGACGTAGGAACAGATGTCGGCCTCTGGGTCCTGCATACCCCAGGAGACAGAGGTCAGCTTCCCCCAGTTCCTGCCACGACCCTCCAACAACTCTCCCTGAAGGAACCCTCTTGCTGATTTCTAACCTCCTTCCATAAATTCTTAGCTTTTGGTTACACAGCCTGGAAGGTGGGTGATGGGTGAACAGTGACAATACTCATTTTCAGAAACCTCCTTGGCCGAACCCATACAGTTATCATCTTAGTCAGCTCGGGCGGCTATAACAAAATACCACAGACTGGGTGACCTAAACAACAGACATTTATGTCTCACTGTTCCGGAAGCTGGAAAGTCCAAGATCAAGGCACCAGCAGATTCAGTGTCTAGCAAGGGCCCACTTCCTTGTTCATACCCTTGCTGTCCTCACAAGCCACAGGGAGGAAGCAAGCTCCCTCAAGACTCTGCAAAGGACACTAATCCCATTCACCAAGGCTCTACCCTCCTGACTCCATCTAGTCTAGTCACCTCCCGAAGACCCCACCTCCTAATACTGTCGTGTTACGGTTTGGGTTTCCACACGTGGATTTGGGGGGCATACAAGCATTCGGTCCCTAACAGACATGCCCACACCTTCCTCTGAATCATGCAGTTGGCTGGCATCCAGCCCTGTGGGATCTCAGAAATAGAGACGGCTCTATTTTAACATCCTTGTATACTACACATATAAAGAACTAATACTTATATGGTACTTCCCAGTTAACAAAGCGCCATCTGATGTGATAAGTAAGATATGTAATGGCTTTAATGGGAACCAACAAGATCCATACGAAACAAAGAGGGTTGTCTGAGACAGACAGCTTAGAATTTTAAGAGAATTAAGCTTGCTTTCTTTTGGGGATATTAGGTCGCAGATAGCAGGCATGCATAATGGTACAGGATTTGTTCAGATTCAGTCATGAAAGGCATTCTCCTCAAACTTCAACAAATAAGCCCTCAGGACAGGTCAGCCACTCCAAAAGGCGTCTGCTGTTCCACGACCTCGCCGCCCCCCCCACATCCCCCAATCTTTCTGATACCCCTGCTCCCGCCACTGCACCCCCACCTTTAGTATTTCTCAAACCTTAGAATTTACCCAAGGTCCTGTTTGAGACCCTCTTAAAACAGACCCTGGCTGCCAAACCATCACTTCGGGGAACCTGTGCTGAGGACTAAGCAGCAGTCTCTTTGGACTGTGTCTTAATGCTGCTGCAGTCTGAGTTTTTAATGCAGGGAATGGAGGAATACGTACCAATGAAGCCACGTCATGGTTCCTAATGGGGAGCTGACCATGCGCGGCCCATGGGCACTTTGTCACACTCTGACCTTTATGCCCTGACCAGACCTCAGACCCAGCCAGCTCTAAACTTCTGTGGAATAGAAAAACCCTGATGCTAAGACTTGAATGTTTGTGTCCCCTCCAAAATTCATGTTGAAACTTAATGGCTGATAGAACAGTATTAGGAGGTGGGGACTTCAGGAGGTGATTAGATCACGAGGGTGGAGCCCTCGTGAATGGGATCCGGTGCCCTTATACAAGGGCTCAATGGAAGGAGTCTGTCCTAGTGTCCTTCCACCTTCTTCCAGGAAAGAACACAGCATTCTCCACTGTGGAGGACGCAGCATTTAGGGCACCATTTTGGATGCAGAGATGACCCTTGTCCAACAAAGAACCGCCAGAGCCTTTATCTTGGACTTTCCAGCCTTCAGAACTGTGAGATTTATGTTCCTTATGAATTACCCAGCCTGTTGTATTCTGTTGTAGCATCACAAACTGACTAAGACACCTGGGGATTCCAATCTGTTCCCAAGACCTCACCCCCTTTCCGTCCCATCCCAGAGAGCAAGTGAATTGCCTCATATTGACTAAGTTTAAATAAAATTTCTGACGCAACTGGAATTCAGGACTAGTTTCTGAATCTGGTTCTGTAGACCCTGAAGAAGTTCATCTGCCCACCTGCACTTCAGGTGTCTCACCTGTGACTCCGTCTCCAACGTGTCATGACTCTGTGACCGACCATCAAGCAGACATCCACAGAAACTAATACAGAACTTTTATACTTAACCAGAGATTTCAAATATTGACAAATCTTGACCCTCACTGCCCAGTCCTTGGCCAAAAAACATTAAGTATTCAGGATAATGCATAAAGCTAATTGCTAAACAGCACTCCAGAGCTGGACTGTCCTTAAGGGGCCAGTAAATGGAGCATGTGAACAATTTTACAGCACGAATAAAGTTGCCTCCATTGTATACTGCATATTCTCCGTAATGCTTACAAACGGGTGACCTACCTCCCGCATGTCTGTCTTCACCACCCACTCACTGCTTCCCTGTAACTGCTTTGACTGCCTGGTACGGCCAATCTTGACCTCTAACTCCAAACACTTAGATACCTTCCAGGGGCCAGTGACCCTCTCCCATACTCACTCTCCCCACTGCACTCCATGGAAGCTCAACACAGAGTGTTGGCTGACTTGTCTGATACTTTCTGTGACTCCCCCCAGCCATTTTCTCCAAATTTCCATTTTCTAGAAATTTCTGCTGTCAGCTGTCTTCTTTCCCCCTCACGCCTCACACTCTTTACTTAGGGAACATCGTCTTCCAGAGCTATATTACAAACCATAGCCTCTCTCCTGAGCTCCAGTCGAAACTTTCTAAACCCCTCATCGGCACTTGTACTTGAATGTTCTTTTGGCTGCCTGGCATATGACCCCCTTTTATAATTGGGGAGACTTCCAAGACCTAACCAGCTTTGCTAGGACACAAAGGCTGCACCCCACTATAAATAAGATGAAAAAGCCAGATACTTTCTCAGCTGCCCTTGCAGACAGGTGTGGCCATGTGGCTTGTGCTGCTCAGATACACCTGTCCCTTGCACCTGGCATGATCTAAGGAAGTAGGGACCCAGGAACCTGGTCATAGTGGTGACTGCAGCAGTGGTCCTGAGCATCAGGAGGTCTGAAGTGCAGCATCCAGGGCTCAGAGGCCGCGCCAGGACTGAATTCATGATTTGAGACCTTGTTTCAGGGTGGGAAGCTCTAGACATGGTTCTGTAAATCTCCTGAAGATGCTGTAAGTGAATGACTCTATCTCTCTTCAGAAAATTCCTTTGCCTCTTAAATCAGAGTTGATTTTGGTTGCTTCCAACTAAGAATCCTGATAGTTTCTTACCCATCCTCTCAAATTAAACTTGTCTAAAATTGAATTCTGTTTTTTTCCCTTAAAACTTTTTATTTATTGTAACTTTCCTTTTCTTTCCAAAGGCATCATTCTCCCAGTCGCCCAGACTGTGACTTCAGTCATCTCTCTCTATTCTCACTCTCTCCAAACATCCCTTCGGCCAGGAGGTGCTGCTGGCTTTTCTGTGATAACGCTTTCCTTGTCCACTCCTGCTCTTTTGTCTGGCCACAACCCTATTCCTATAATTTACTCTCATTTTACCTAGTTTAGTATTAACATAGCAAGCAGTCTCCCAACTGGTCTCTGCCTTTCATTTTAAGGATGTATGGCATGAAACGTCCATCATGCTATTTTTTTGCTGTATTAGCCGCTGTTCAAAATCTAATGTTGGACAGGCCCTTTACCCTTGGGTTCTTTCTTCCACACACTCTGTCTCTATTTTTGCCCCCCATCAAACTCAATAAAGAGCTTAGCCCCTCTTTGGGTATCCCCAAATAAACCAAACACTGCAAAGTGCTCAGACCTTGAAGATGTTATCAGCGATGTGGAGCATGAGCTCGCACTGCACCTTTCTAAGCAAACATGTTAGAAGTGGATGCCAGACACCTCTGTTTCCTAAGTCCTTTCTTGGCCACAGAACCACCAGAGTTTTGTCTTTTTGTTTCCCTATCTGACCCTTTCTCCAGCTGACCCTCCAGCTACCAGAGCCGGATCCCTCTTCAGTTCCCTGCCCCCTGCTCATTATGCAGAGCATTGCAGCAGTGCTGCGCGCCAGCGTCTGGTGCTTATGCACCTACCCTCACGAGCCAGCTTGAAAGGCTTTACATTCCAGCTGGGCCCTGACAAGCCAGTGACCGTGGGCACATTGCTTACCTCCTGGTGCTCTGTTTACCTCCCTGTGTCTTTCTGTTCATCAGCAAGATGGGAATAATAATGAACCCACTTCATTAGGGTCGTCCTTAGGATTAAATGGGCGAATGGATGTAAAGCCCTTAAACTAGCACCTGACACAATACATGTGTTTATTACCATTGGCCCAGAACTTCCTAGGTATGTGAGCCAAACATCCTATCTTTGCTTAAGCAAATTTGAGTTGGATTCCTGTCCCCTTGCCATAAAAGACATAACTGTAAAAAAAAGACAAAGATCATCAAAGACACAACCATATGAAGTAGGTTTTATTTTTCTCACTTTTATAGTGAGTCACTGAAGCCAAGTAATACTATTTAGCAGTCTAATATATTATTTTTTAGCCTTCAGTGCCATTTTAGCCATAGGAAATTGGAAAATACCTATTTTATGGTTGTCATCAATATTTTGCCCCTTAGATTTTCTGAGACTGCCTTCCCAAAAGTAGTATAATTCCCCCCAAGCACCTGGTTCACTTACTTTTTCTTAAGTAATGTTGAACTATGAAATATTTAAACATATAGAAAAATACTAAAAATAACAGGCACCTTGGGTTTATTTCTAAAGTGCTTTCAGTTTGGTTTTTACCATAAGTCTTTAACCCACCAGGAATCTGTTTTTGTATAGAGGAAGAGACAGAGATCTAATTGCATGGTTTTCCACGTAAATAACCCATGGCAGATGCATCGTTTGTTAAGATAACACACTCTTCCTCCAATAATTTGTAATACCATCTTTGTCACTTGTTAGACCCCCAGATGTGGGTGGGCCCGTTTCTAGATTCTTTATTCTGTCACCTCATTTGTCTGTGCCTTGACCACCTGCCCTTGACCTTGCATTTAATCACGGCTTCCTCCTTCTCTCTCCCTTCCTTCCTCAGTTTCCGCTGCTTCCACTTTCACTTTGATTTCTGCTTCTGCTGCCCCCCCAAAAAAACTCTTTTGTTTTTTTTACTGTGTTTGAGCCTTTATTGTAATTTTCAGATAAGCATATCAAGTTTCATGAAAAATGTTATGAGAATTCTTTTGCTGATAGTGGGATTTTTATTGAAATTGCATTTATTTTATAAATTGTTTGGGGGAGAACTAAAACCATTGCAATATTGTCTTCTCATCCAGACATGTAGTACATTTTGATGTTTATGTTTTGATGTCTGGTGCATCTTCCTTTGGATTTTACAGTGCAGATTTTTCATTTTCTTCATGACAGTGTCACTTGGTTATTTGTGTGTTTGGTTTTTTTGTTTGTTTTTTTGTTTTGCTTTGTTGTAGTTACACAAGGGGACTCCAAAAAGTTTGTGGGGGATGGAATTGAAAGACAAAAATCAAGAATATAAATTTCATTTCTCAACATAAGCTTCATCAAGTTCAAGATACTTTTGTAAGTTATAGTAACAGCTATTTAGTCCATCCCTAAAGAACCAGGGACACTGGGAATTTAACCATGTCAATGCAGTCATTTTTACATTATTAACTGAAGAAAAATGGTTGCCCTTTAAAGATTTTTGTAAGCTCAGGAAACAAAAAGAAGTCAGAAAGAATCAAATCAGAGCTGTAAGGTGGATGCCTAATGATTTCCTGTTGAAACTCTTTTATGATGAGAGGAATGAGCAGAAGCATTGTCTTGCTGGAGAAGGACTTGCTGGTAAAGCTTTCCCAGGCATTTTTCTGCTAAAGCTTTGGGTAACTTTCTCCAGACACTCTCATAATAAGTAGATGTTATTGTTCTTTGGCCCTCCATAAAGTCAATAAGCAAAGTGCCTTCATCATCCCAAAGTTGCCACGACCTTTTCTCTTGACTTGTCCCCTTTTGATTTGACTGCCACTTCTTGATAGCCATGGCTTTGATTGTGCTTTGTTTTCAGGATTGTACTGGTAAAGCCATGTTTCATCTTCTGTTGCATTTCTTCAAAGAAATGCTTCAGGATCTTGATCCCACTAGTTTAAAATTTCTATTGAAAGCTCCGCTCTTGTCTGCAGCTGATCTGGGCACAACAATTTTGGTGCCTATTGAGTAGAAAGTTTGCTCAACTGCAATTTTTCAGTCAGAATTGTGTAAGCTGAACCAGTTGAGATGTCTATGGCACTGGCTATTGTTTCTGCTGTTAATCTTGAGTCCTCATCAATCAGAGAACTAATAAGATTAATTTTTTACTTGCAAATTGTTGTGAATGATCTGCTGCTGCAGAGTTCACCTTCAACATTGTCTCATCCCTTCTTAAAACAAGTTTATCCATTTGTAAACTGCTGAGTTCTTTGGAGCATTGTCCCCATAAACTTTTCAGAAAGCATCATGATTTTATCATTGTTTCACCCCAGCCTCATCATAAATTTTATGTTGGTTCTTGCTTCAAATTTAGCAGAATTCATGCACAGCAAAAGAAACAATTAACAAAGTGAAAAGACAACCTACAGAATGGGAGAAAATATTTGCAAACTATGCATCCCACAAGAGATTAATATCCAGAATATACAAGGAACTCAAACAACTTAACAAGTAAAAAAACAAGTAGCCTAACTAAAAAATGAATAGGCATTTCTCAAAGGAAGGCATACAAAAGGCCAACAGGTACATGAAAAAATGCACAACATCACTAAGCATCAGGGAAATGCAAATCAAAACCACATTGAGATACCATCTTACCCCAGTTAGACTAGCTATTATAAAAAAGACAGAGAATAACAAATGCTGGTAAGAATGCAGAGATAGGGGAACCTTCCTACACTGTTGGTGGGACTGTAAATTAGTGCAGCCATTATGGAAAACAGTAAGGATGTTCCTCAAACAACTACAGGTAGAACTGCCATTCAGTCCAGCAATCCACTGCTGGTATATATCCAAAGGAATGGAAATCATCATGTTGAAGGGACACTTGCACTCCCTTGTTTATTGCAGCTCTATTTACAACAGCCAAGAGTTGGAACCAACCTAAATGTCCAGAGATGGATGTCTGGATAATGAAAATGTGGTATATCTACACAATGGAATACTATTCTGCCATAAAAAAGAATGAAATTCTGCCACTTGCAGCAACATGGATGAACTTACAGAAACATGTTATGTGAAATAAGTCATGCACAGAAAGAGAAATACCACATGTCCTCACTCATAAGTGGGAGCTAAAAAAATAAACAAATAAATAAAAAAGAAAGAAAGAAAGATACAACTATCACAATAATTTGTTGAACTTCCAAAAGGAGAAAATAGAACTGAGGCCACCAGAGGTGGGAAAGGGGCAGGGGGGCGGCTAGTGAGAAATTGACAAAGGGCCACAAAAAATGATTACATTGAGTTATGCTGAATATAATAATTATCCTGATTTCAGCATCACATATTGCAGCAGGTATTGATATTCAAAGCAATGCCGTACCCCACAGATATGTACAATCAATTATGCTTCAGTGGAATAATAATAATAAAATAATAAATAAATAAAAGTTTTTTTAGACTTTAGCAGGATTCATGTTGCTTTGATAGGGGTTCTTTTCAAACTGATCTTATCCTTCTCAATGTTTCAGATCAGATTCCGTTCAGACATGTTACAACAAGTTAGTATGAGTTTATTTTGATGCAAAAAATTCTGCAATCCATGGATAGTTTTGTCATAATATGCATTTTCCATCAGCTTTTGGAAGACTTCTCATATTCCTGACAACCTTAGAGTCTGGAATAATATTGTGAATGTTATCTTTTTTAACATTACATCATCAGTCATGTTGGTACTGCTATTAAAAAATGCTATTAATGTCTGTGTATTGATCCATATCTAACAACTGCTGAATGTTCTTATTAGTTCCAACAGATTACCTGTAGAATGTCTTGAATTTTTCATATAGACATTTATGTCATCTGCAAAAAAAATAATTATTTGCTTCTTCCTTTCCAGCCCTTATTTGCTATATTCCAGCATCTATCTTATCACTCTGGCCAGGGTTCCTAGTACAATATTCAGGAGGAGCAGTAATAGCAGGTATGTATGTCTTGTCACCAATTGATTCTAATGTACCATCCTAAGGAAGTTCTCTCATTCTCTACTTTAGTAAATGTTTTTATCTAAATGACTGTTGAATTTTAATAAATGCTTTTCCTACATCTTTTGAGATGATCATTTAGTTTCTTTTTCAATCTGTTCATGTACTAAATTACATTAATAGATATATTATGTTACATCATTAATGTTAGATTATTTGTCTACTCCTTGATTTGGAGTGCTATTATTTTATTTAGAATTTTTTCTTCTATGTTGATGAGAATTGTATGTAATTTTCCCTGTTCATAATACTCTTAACCAATTTTTGTAACAAGATTATACCAATTTCATAAAAGGAATTGGAGAGAATGCTTTTATTTTATACTCTAGAACACATTGTATAAGACAGGAATTACCAGTTTCTTAATATTTGATGGGAGTAAGTAATGAAATAGTTAGAGATGGTAGTTTTAGGGGAAAATTTTTTTACTATCTCTTCAACTTTTCAAAAGTCATCAGACTACTTAGATTTACTATGTCTCCATGAGTAAGTTTTGGGGAGTTACAATTTTCTAGATAATCGTCTATTTCCACCAAGCTTTCAAATTTATTGGCATAGATTATCTCATGATTTCTTAAAATCTATATATTCATTATAGTTAAAGATTTTTTTTTTAATTTCTAATGTCATTTTTGGTACTTTCACTAACCTTAAAGTTCTGTCTATTTTATTAAGGGTCTTTTTCCCTTCAAAAAAATAACTCTTGGTAGAGTCAGTTTTCTCTGTTGTTTATTTTCCATTTTTTAAATTTCTGCTCTTACCTTCATTATTTCATCCTTTGAATTTAACCTGCCCCTATTTTTCTAACTTCTTGACTAGTAAGCTTAACTTGTGGAACATTTTGTTCTTTCTCTTTTAAACTATATGCTTTTAAGGACATGTTTTTTTCTCTAAATACTACTTTATCAACAAACTCAAAGTTTCAATATGTAGAGATTTTATTGCCAGTCATTTCTAAAGATTTTCTAGTTTCCATTGTGACTTCTACTGACTTAAATCAGAAGTGTGGTTTTCATTGTCTAAATGTACAGGTTGGTTAGTATCTTTCTTTTACCAATTTCGAATTATATTACATTGAGATGACAGAATCTTGATATTAACAAATACCTGCATGACATCAATTTCTTTTTTTTTTAAACTTTTATTTTGTCGATATACATTGTGGTTGATTATTGTTGCCCCTTACCAAAACCTCCCTCCCTCCTCCCTCTCCTCCCTCCCCCCCAACAATGTCCTTTCTGTTTCCTTGTGGTATCAACTTCAAGTAATTGTGGTTGTTATATCTTCTCCCGGCCCTCGGTTTTTTTATTGTGTGTGTGTGTGTGTGTGTGAATTTATATATTAATTTTTAGCTCCCACCAATAAGTGAGAACATGTGGTATTTCTCTTTCTGTGCCTGACTCGTTTCACTTAATATAATTCTCTCAAAGTCCATCCATGTTGTTGCAAATGGCAGTATTTCATTAGTTTTTATAGCTGAGTAGTATTCCATTGTGTAGATATACCACATTTTCTGTATCCACTCATCTGATGATGGACATTTGGGCTGGTTCCAACTCTTGGCTATTGTAAAGAGTACTGTGGTGAACATTGGGGAACAGGTATACCTTCGACTTAATGATTTCCATTCCTCTGGGTATATTCCCAGCAGTGGGGTAGCTAGGTCATATGGTAGATCTATCTGCAATTGTTTGAGGAACCTCCATACCATTTTCCATAGGGGCTGCACCATTTTGCAGTCCCACCAACAATGTATGAGAGTTCCTTTTTCTCCGCAACCTCGCCAGCATTTATCGTTCAGGGTCTTTTGGATTTTAGCCATCCTAACTGGGGTTAGATGGTATCTCAGTGTGGTTTTGATTTGCATTTCCCAGATGCTGAGTGATGTTGAGCACTTTTTCATATGTCTGTTGGCCATTTGTATATCTTCCTTAGAGAAATGTCTACTTAGCTCTTTTGCCCATTTTTTAATTGGGTTGCTTGTTTTTTTCTTGTAAAGTTGTTTGAGTTCCTTGTATATTCTGGATATTAATCCTTTGTCAGATGTATATTTTGCAAATATTTTCTCCCACTCTGTTGGTTGTCTTTTAACTCTGTTAATTGTTTCTTTTGCTGTGCAGAAGCTTTTTAGTTTGATATAATCCCATTTGTTTATTTTTCCTTTGGTTGCCCGTGCTTTTGGGGTCATATTCATGAAGTCTGCGTCCAATCCTATTTCCTGAAGTGTTTCTCCTATGTTTTCTTTAAGAAGTTTTATTGTTTCGGGGTGTATATTTAAATCCTTAATCCATTTTGAGTTGATTTTAGTATATGGTGAGAGGTATGGGTCTAGTTTCATTCTCCTGCATATGGATATCCAGTTATCCCAGCACCATTTGCTGAAGAGGCGGTCCCTTCCCCAGTGAATAGGCTTGGTGCCTTTGTCAAAGATCAGATGGCAGTAAGTGTGTGGGTTGATTTCTGGATTCTCTATTCTATTCCATTGATCAGTGTGTCTGTTTTTATGCCAGTACCATACTGTTTTGGTTATTATAGCTTTGTAGTATAGCTTAAAGTCGGGTAGTGTTATACCTCCAGCTTTATTTTTTTTTTGCTCAGCATTGCTTTGGCTATGCGTGGTCTTTTATTATTCCATATTAATGTCTGGATAGTTCATTCCATTTCTGAGAAAAATGTCTTTGGAATTTTGATGGGGATTGCATTGAATTTGTATATCACTTTGGGTAGTGTGGACATTTTCACTATGTTGATTCTTCCAATCCAAGAGCATGGGATATCTTTCCATCTTCTTGTATCCTCTCTAATTTCTCTCAGCAGTGGTTTGTAGTTCTCATTATAGAGATTTTTCACATCCTTGGTTAACTCAATTCCTAAGTATTTTATTTTTGGGGGGGCTATTGTAAATGGGCAGGCTTCCTTGATTTCTCATTCTGCAGGTTCACTATTGGAGAAAATAAATGCTACTGATTTTTGTGTGTTGATTTTGTATCCTGCTACTGTGCTGAAATCATTTATCAATTCCAAGAGGTTTTTTTGTAGAGGTTTTAGGCTGTTCGATATATACGATCATGTCATCTGCAAACAGGGACAGTTTGACTTCATCTTTTCCAATCTGGATGCCCTTTATTTCTTTCACTTCTCTGAATGCTCTGGCTAGTACTTCCAACACTATGTTGAATAGGAGAGGTGAGAGTGGGCATCCTTGTCTAGTTCCTGTTCTTAAAGGAAAAGCTTTCAGCTTTTCCCCATTCAGGATGATATTGGCAGTGGGTTTGTCATATATGGCTTTAATTATGTTGAGATACTTTCCCTCTATACCTAACTTATAGAGGGTCTTTGTCATGAATGAGTGCTGAATTTTATCAAATGTTTTTTCAGCATCTATAGAGATGATCATATGGTCCTTGTGTTTGACTTTATTAATATGGTGTATCACATTTATTGATTTGCATATGTTGAACCAACCTTGCATCCCTGGGATGAATCCCACTTGATCGTGGTGAATAATTTTACGTATGTGTTGCTGTATTCTGTTTGCTAGTATTTTAGTGAGGATTTTTGCATCTATATTCATCAAGGATATCGGTCTGTAGTTTTCTTTTTGGTTATATCTTTACCTGGTTTTGGTATCAGGATGATGTTTGCTTCACAGAATGAGTTTGGGACATTTGCGTCCGTTTCAATCTTTTGGAATAGTTTGTATAGAATCGGTGTCAATTCCTCTCTGAATGTTTGGTAAAATTCTGCTGTGAATCCATCTGGTCCTGGGCTTTTCTTTGTTGGGAGCCTTCTGATAACAGCTTCAATCTCCTTTATTGTTATTGGTCTGTTCAGATTTTCTACGTCTTCATGGTTCAGTTTTGGGAGCTTGTGTGTGTCCAGAAATTTATCCATTTCCTCCAGATTTTCAAATTTGTTGGCGTATAGTTGTTTATAGTAGTCTCGAATGATTCCTTGTATTTCAGATGAATCAGTTATAATATCGCCTTTTTCATTTCTAATTTTTGTTATTTGAATCTTCTCTCTTCTTTTTTTTGTTAGCCATGCCAATGGTTTGTCAATTTTATTTATCTTTTCAAAAACCCAACTTTTTGATTCATTGATCTTTTGAATTGTTCTTTGGGTTTCAATTTCATTCAGTTCTGCTCGGATCTTAATGATTTCTTTCCGTCTGCTAACTTTAGGTTTGGATTGTTCTTGTTTTTCTAGTTCTTTAAGGTGAAGTGTTAGGTTGTTCACTTGCCATCTTTCCATTCTTCTGAGGTGAGCATTTAATGCAATAAATTTCCCCCTGAATACTGCTTTTGCAGTATCCCACAGGTTTTGGTATGATGTATCATTGTTTTCATTAGTTTCAATAAATTTTTTGATTTCCTGCTTGATTTCTTCTTGGACCCATATGTCATTAAGTAGAATGCTGTTTAATTTCCATGTGTTTGTATAGTTTCCAGAGTTTTGTTTGTTATTAATTTCTAGTTTTAATCCATTGTGGTCGGAGAAAATACATGGGATAATTCCAATTTTTTTGAATTTATTGAGACTTGATTTGTGACCTAATATGTGATCTATCCTGGAGAATGATCCATGTGCTGATGAGAAGAATGAATATTCTGAGGTTGTTGGATGGAGTGTTTTGTAGATATCTGCCAATTCCAATTGGTCTAGAGTCTTGTTTAGTTCTTGTGTTTCTCTACTGATTCTTTGCCTAGATGATCTGTCTAATATTGACAGTGGGGTGTTCAGATCCCCTGCTATTATGGTATTAGTGTCTATTTCCTTCTTTAGGTCTAATAGAGTTTGTTTTATAAATCTGGCTGCTCCAACATTGGTGCGTACATATTTATGACTGTTATGTCTTCTTGATGCATCAGTCCTTTTATCATTAAGTAGTGTCCCTCATTGTCTCTTTTTATGGTTTTTAGTTTAAAGTCTATTTTGTCCAATATAAGAATAGCTACTCCAGCTCGTTTTTCTTTTCTGTTTGCATGGTAAATCTTTTTCCATCCTTCACTCTTAGTCTGTGTGAATCTTTATGGGTGAGGTGGGTCTCCTGTAGGCAGCATATAGTTGGGTCCTCCTTTTTAATCCAGTCAGCCAGTCTGTTTCTTTTGATTGGGGAATTTAAGCCTTTTACATTAAGAGTTGTTATTGAAAGGTGTTGATATATTCCTAGCATTTTATTGGTTGTTTGGTTGTCTTAGGTGCTTTTGTTCCTTGCTTTCTGATTTACTGTTTGGTTTCTGTGTATGTTGGTTCCTTAGGTTGTAGACAGCCTTTTTGTTTGTTTGTTTTCTCTTTATTGAGGCCATTTTTATTATACTAGTGGGTTTTGATTTTTCTTGGGTTTTTATGGCAGTGCTAGTTATTTTTCAGGAACCAAACCCAGTACTCCCTTGAGGATTTCTTGTCAGGGTGGTCGTGTGGTGGTGAACTCCCGCAGTTTTTGTTTGTCTGAGAAATATACTATTTGCCCCTCATTTCGGAAGGATAGCCTTGCAGGGTAGAGTATTCTTGGCTGGCAATCTTTGTCTTTTAGTATTTTGAATATATCATCCCATTCCTTTCTAGCTTTTAGGGTTTGTGATGAAAAGTCTGATGTTAGCCTGATTGGGGCTCCCTTATAGGTGATTTGACGCTTCTCTCTTGCAGCTTTTAAGATTCTCTCTTTGTCTCTGAGTTTTGCCAATTTGACTATAACATGTCTTGGAGAAGGCCTTTTTGGGTTGAATACGTTTGGAGATCGTTGAGCTTCCTGGATCTGAAGATCTGTGACTTTTCCTATACCTGGGAAGTTTTCTGCCACTATTTTGTTGAATATGTTTTCCATGCAATCTCTGTTTTCCTCCCCTTCTGGAATACCCATGACTTGGATATTTGAGCGTTTAAGGTTGTCTGATATCTCTCTCAGATTTTCTTCAATGTCTTTGATTCTTTTTTCTTTCTTTTTGTCTGCTTGTGTTATTTCAAACAGCCTATCTTCAAGTTCAGAGGTTCTCTCTTCAACTTCGACAAGCCTGCTGGTTAAACTCTCCGTTGTGTTTTTTATTTCGCTGAATAACTTCTTCAGTTCAGCAAGTTCTGCTACATTTTTTTTCAGGACATTGATTTCCTTGTACATTTCCTCTTTCAGGTCCTGTATACTTTTCCTCATTTCATCATGATGTCTACCTGAGTTTTCTTGTATCTCATTCAGTTTCCTTAGAATTAGCACTCGAAATTCCTTGTCAGTCATTTCAAGGGCTTTTTGTTCTATAGGATCTAGAGTTTGAGATTTATTAACTTCTGGTGGTGTACTTTCTTGATTTTTTGTACTTCTGGTATCTTTTTTTTTGATGTTTATTCATTGTGGCAGGGGGTTTCACAGTCCACCGGTTTGAGACTATTGACTAACTAAGATGTTGCTGTGGTTGCCAATTTCGTATGGCTACCTCCGTGACTGCTCAGTTGGCCTCTAGTGGCTTGTGTGTGTGGTTGCCTCTGGTCTTGGGCCTCTCCGGAGAGCCACCTCTCTGGTCAGCTTGGACTCTGCTGGGCTGCTGCATCACGGGGTGGTACTGCAGGGTGCGTGGTCTCTGCTGAGCTTCCACTTCCTGTGCAGGACTTCTCCCTGTTCCGTGCGCTCTGGCTTGGGCTGTTGGATCACGCAGTGGCGACCCCACAGGGTGTGTGGTTTCTATTGAGTCTCCACCTCCCTAGCCGGACCTCTCCCCGCTCTGTGCACACTGGGCTGGGCTGGGATGTGTCTTCTGCAGCCCTTGTATATCAGCTGGGCCTTCAAGACCCTGCTCAGTACCGCCTCACCCAGGAAGTCTACCAGGTTTCTGCTAGGCGCAGACGACCGGTCGCTCTGGGTGCCTTTGTAGCACTGTGTAGATTTTTCTCAAGACTTATCACCTTCCTCCTGGTATCGCGGTTATTTGTGTACTTGTCTTATCTCCCACACCAGAGCATGAGCTCCTCAGGGGAGGAGCCTGCAGCACACAGTTCACCTTTGAATCCCCGCCGCGCAGACCGAGTCCGGTGCCTGCCCACAGTCAGCTCTCCGGCAGGTTCAACCGAACTTGGGAATGCTCCGACCACACTATTCCTAACCAGAAATCAGTTAGGCGTTTTTCCGAACTGGTGGCCGCAGAGATGGTATCTGCCTCCCAGTAACAGGAAGTTTACCGGGGACCAGAGCCCAGGGTGTGGTGGAGTGACAGTCGGCCCAGCCCATACTTCCTTGCCCTCCCGACGCTGGCCGGGGACGCCCCATGCCACCAGCCCCGCCAGAGAACCGTGGAGGGAGTGGGAGGGGATGCCGGCCCCGTAGGCCCCGGGAAGCCCCGCGACGGGGCAGGCAAGTGGGAAGTCTCAGTGAGGAGCCGAACCGGGCAAGGAGGACAGGCTTGGCCGAGCTGGGCTGGAGCTGCCACCACATGAGAAAATGGAGGCAGCCCCGGGGCCAGTGAGTGGCTCGGTGGGGCAGGCGGAAGCCGGGTGGGCTTCCGCCCCCCAACCAGGGCCGGGCCGGGGGTCACTCATGGGGCTGCGCTGGGTCGGGTGGCTCCCTCTCTGCCTCTGCATTGTCACCATCCCCGTTCTCGGCCGCTGCCGCCTCAGGCTGTTCACTCGGTCCCACGGTGCGGCTCAGGCGCTCCCAGGAATCTTCTTTTATGCTGGCCTGAAACCTCGAATCCTGAATAGGGCAGCTGGCCGCCTTCAGTGTGGCCCTGGCCTCCGGGATCCTGGCAGCGTCAACAGCAGCCCCGGCGCCATGTTCCCTGTTTAGAGACTCGCTTTTGCAGCTAAGAAACAGTTCTTTTCCTGCTCCACACTTCAAAGCTGTTGCCTGTAAACGAGGCAGCCTCTTCTGCCAAGGGCAAAGTGGCAGTCACCCCCCACGACCGGCCACCAGCAGCAGTCCTCCCTTAAGGGACGGCAAGAGGAAGGTCCCCAAGTTTCCCGGCTGCCTGAGGCCCAGTGGCCGCCTTTTCCACCTCAGCTACTCCACACCAACCGCCGCAGCCACCACCATCTTAGGATCTCCCTCCTGATATCAATTTCTTAGCATTTTTGAGAACTGTTTTAAGGCTAATTAAGTAACCAGTTTTACTGTAAATGTCTTACGTGTGCTTAAAAAGACATTCTCTAAATGTTGAATATAAAGTTTTGTATATGTAATTCAAATCTTTCATATATTTATCCATTATTTGTGAACTTGATGTGCCAGTTTCTAAAAGACATTCGAATACTCAAAAATATGTAAATTTGTTTACATCTTTCTATAATTATATCAATGTTTGCTTTATATATTTTGATGGTATTTTTTTAATTGCATACAATTCAGTATTAGTCTGCTCTCTGGTTAATTATACCTTCTGTCTTTGAATAATGGCTATCTATCTCAAATAATTTTTTTTGCCTTAAACTCCATTTTGTCTGATAATATTGCTAAAGCTCTTTCTTTCAGTTAGCATTTCTCTGAGGTAGTTTCCATTCTTTATTTTTCAAAATTTTTCTCTCATTAATTTATATATGCATGTGTCTTATAAGTGGCATGTAGCAGGACTGGGTGGGATTTTCTTAATCTAATCTAAGAACGTATGGTTTCAATAGATGTTTCATCTTTTAGTTTTACTTTTTTGTAATTCTTGCTTCTTTTAACTTATTTCCTATTACCTTGTTTTGTGTTTTCTACTTAACCATACTTTTTTCTTATTTTTCTCTTCTCTTTTTCTTTATTAATTACATTTCTTAATTTCCTATTTTCTCCCTCTATTGAGTTGTAAGTTATGTGCTCAATTTTTATTATTTTGATGGTTTCATTTTAAATGTGTAATTGTTAAAAAGGGGAGGGGGACTAGAATTAATATTTCTACCTTTCTCCTAAATGATGCAAAGACCTTAGACCATTTTAACTCTGTTTCCATCTTATCTATTATTATTGTTTATGTTTTCAGTTTCACCTTCTTTTCATTTCCTTTAAATAGTCATGCTATTATTGTTACTGCTTTTATTGTCATTGTGTGGCAGTGATGGACATCTAACCCCATGTTTTTCAGTCTATTTACCATCTCTCTTATATACCACTCCTTGCTTTTGCATTTTTTCCCCTTAATTAGTTTATTTTGTGAAGATAAATCTTCAGAAAAGATTGTAAATCTCTCAGTTATAGTCTGAAAATATCTTCATTTTATTCACGCACCTTAGCAGTTGCTTCTCTGTACATGAAATTCTAGGTAAATGCTGATTTTTCCTTGGTCCTTTGAAACTGTTATTCCATTGACTTCAGGCTTCTAGTATTCCTGTTGAAGACATTGTTTTTCTGTAGGTCACTTTCTCTCTGATGCTTAACATTGTCTCTGATTTTAGTTCTAGGACACAATCTCACTACAATGTTTCTATGTGTGGGTTCATTTTTACTCAGCTACATGAGACTCCAAATTTCTTCCACCTGAGGCTTCAATTCTGGTAAAAATCTTCCATTATTATGGTATATGCCCCATTCTATTTATTCTTTTCTTCTAGAATTCCTATTAGATATACTGTTCCTCTTATTTTATTTTCCGTGCTATTAACTTTGCCTCCTTGTCTTCCAACTTTTTATCTTTTGTTGCATTCTGAGTAATTTTTAACTATATCACTCATTTTATTAATTCTCTTTTCATAATTGTTACTTGACAAATACAGAGAGTTTTATATTAGATAAATACATCTTTTAATTCTAGAACTTGAACTGGTATACCTTTTTAAATCCTCCTATTATTTTCTCAGGCTCTTTTGCTTTTCTTATGCTTTTCATGTTTTTTTATTATCTTAAACATACTGAATTTGCATTTTCTCTCAAGTGATCTGTTATCTTAAGTTCTAGGAGGGCCTATCCCTACAGTCTGTGTCTGCTGACTCTTGCCCATGGTGCATTACTTCCTCATCAATGCTCTAATATTTATGAGGGCTCATTTTTTCCTGTGAGAAGGCCTTGTGGTCTGGGTTATGGATGCATCCCTCCAGAGTGATTATGGCTTTGGCTCTGACACAACCACAAGGATATCAGCATCCCACGGTGAATTTCATAAATATATTTCTTAGTTTGGCTTGAGGTTATGACCACAGGAGGAGTGAAATCCCAAACTTCTGTGATGTTCAAGTTTGGGTTTTAGAAACCTCAGGAGAGACCTGTCTTTCCACTCACGACACAGTAGATACAAACAAGCTTTATTTTCCTGTTCTGATTTCCCCTTTTCCTGAGGAAGCAGCCCTTCAAAAGTTCTACCATAATATTGGGGCTCCTGAATTCCAAATTTCTGCCCCATACAAATCCAGGCCTTCATCTTCCATCCCCATCTGGGCAATAACACCCAAGCTCCTCAATTAATAAGATCAGCATACACTGCCCCTCCCCAGGACATCACAGCACATGTTTCCACCCATATCACTCTGGGTTTCCAATCTTTTCTCTTTGCTGGCACTGTAGCTTTCTTTTCCCTTTCTGAGCTATTAACTCTGTATTTAAAAGATTGCTTATTTGTCACTTTTTTAATCCACTTCTTCCAGGTGCTTCTAGAAGAAATGCTTCAGGTTGTCTCATTTCATCGTATTTCCAGAGACAAAAGTGCCCCCATGAATGCATGTGCTGGGTTTCAATCATCTCTAAAAACAGTATCATGGAAAAATTGAGAATAGCCCAGAAAAAAGCTGTTAAACTTTTTCACTCATAGTTCCCCACCAGTCCTCACTTGGTTTTAATCAAATCCCACAGACTTTTGTTGGGAAGCAACAGGTACACTCCATAATGATGCCAAATTGATAGAGAGCCTTTAGGGTGCCCATTCATAATAGTGATCATTTGAGAGAAACTTCTATACAGTTTCTAAGGAGGAAGTAAAATGAACAAAAACACCTTTGAGGGAAATAATGTTCTCGATACCAGATGTGAATTAGTGGTACAATAAACATCTGGGAGTCTGTTGCAATAATCTCAGCAATTGAAAGACATGTAAATGAGAAAGCATGGCGTGTCACCATGATGGGGAGGAATTAGAGAAGACTCCAGTGATTCACGCAGATGAACCTTGACCTTTCTAAGTTAAAATTCAGTCAGTGGAACCCTATCTTTCTTTGAAATTCCCTAAGCATATACTAAAATAATGGATTTTCATAAGAAAAATGAAACCAGCAAAAAGGATATTTTATTCCACACTGTTAGACCATCTCACTTTATTTCAGTGCCAAGAGAACATCATAGAGATGAAAAGCCTCTAGGCCAGACCTGTGTGAGGCCTCTAAACAGTGCTGTCCAAAAACCATGCATGTAAGTTTGAATCTTCCAGTAGCCAAATTAAAAATGGCAAAAAGAAACCGGTTAAATTAATTTTAATAATTTATTTTATTTTATCCAATATATCCAAACTGTTAACATTTCAACATGTAATCAATATAAGAAGTGTTAAGGAGATATTTTACATTTCTTTTCTGTACTCAGCCCTTGAAACATGGTCTGTGTTTTACACTAATAGTACATTTCAGTTTGGACTAGTCACATTTCAAGTGCTCAGGAGCCTCATGTGACTAATGCATTGGACAGTATGACTGTATTAACCATGCTTTCTTCTTTTCTGTATTCTTGATGCTCTTACTTGAGGTCACACTGACCCTGGAGGGACCGCATCTCCCAGGATTAGCTAATTCCTAGAGAGAGGAAGGGACTTACCTGTGAGCACACCTCTTACATGCAAACCACACCCAGAGCCCACACCCCCAAATGCCTCTGTTTGTGCCTTTCTCTCTCTCTGGGCCACTATCCCCCTGTCCTAATAACTCCAGGGCCAAGTACCTGACAAATAGGAGTAGCCCCTACAGTCGCGAGCCTACTGAAAGCATTAAACTGTCCTATTCTAAACCTGCTTAGCCCACTTACCTTGTATTGCCCATTCCTTCCCATGAAAACCAGAGTCCTTCTAGCATTTCTCTCATCTCTCTTTCTGTCTCTCTGCCAGCCCACACTACCCAGTACCTCCGCATGTGGCCCTATGTGACATGCCATGCCTCCAGTTTCCAGAGGACTCTGAGCATAGTAAAAAACTTCTTTTATTATGATCATGCTTGGGTATGCATGTCTTTCCACACCTGATTAAAACAAATCCCAGGTACCATTAAAACAGCAGTTCTAAACATCCATATACAGACACACGTTTTTAACAAATATTTTTATGCACGTTTTACTATTTCATTAGAAAAGAATCCTAGAAGTGCACGTTCTGGACAAGGAGAATACAAATGTTACAGTTTAAATTCATTGCCTAGTTGGCCTTCAGGAATTTGTGTTCATTTAAACTTCCACAGCAATGACTGACAGGGTCATCTCTCCATGACTGTGCTCTCTAATTGGGAACAGAACAGTATACAACTAAAGTACCACTGGAAAACAGAGTTTGACAGCCAGGATATATTATTTATGTTAAAAATGATGTTTTCTCTAATTAAAAATTAATGCATTCACAATGCATTGAAAGAATTAATAAAGAAGATAGCATTTGTTATCCAACAACCCAGGAATACCTGCTGTTAATGTTTGGATTTCTTTCTTCCCAGATTTATGCTATATCCCTTACTTACATTTGTAAAAAAAAATGCTGTCATGCTTTTAAAAAACACAACATTATAAGCAGGTAAATGCAAAGCACAGGTATGGAAAAGATTAAAAATTATAACAGAACACAATGTACAATTCTATGCTTAAAAATTAAAATCACAACAAAATCAACCATTTTATGCAAAAGTAAAAGCTTCCAAATCACTCATGAAAAAGTTGAAACTGTCATACATTAATAATTTTGGAAAAATATGGGAAAAAGAAGTATCTCCAGGTTTAGAATGTTTTGCAAGTAAGTTGCTCAAACTTTTAAGAAATAGAATATCCAACCTACAAACAGTTTCAGAGCCTAGACAAGGAAGCAGATAAGCCAAAAGGTTTCAAAAGCAAGAAACTCAAGAAGCTATAAAGAGACAAAATGTTAATACAGACCGTATCATTATTCTTATGCATGTGCTGTCACTGATATTCTATAAAAGGTCCTCATAACGATGTTATAGATTTATTCTCTCAAAATTATATTTTATCTATTAGGTCGACAAGTTTTTTGTTTGTTTGTTTTTAACTCTTTCTAATACCTGACCCTCACTCTTCAGAGCTGAGTACTACTCGGATATAAACTTGACTCTCAAAGAGATTCCACTCTTTGCAGGTTAACAGCGTGTCTTAGCAGCTCACTCGGGAAGGATGTTAAAATGGGGCTTTCGTTGAAAGATAAATTGGTTCAAATTTATATTCATTTCAAAACTTTCTATGACTTCTCTCCCGTAATAATAGAAATCCAGGGACTTTTTTTCTTTCTTACTTTGAAAACTTCTGAGTATCTAGTTAAAATATTCAGTATAATCTATTCATGATTATTAATCAACATTATTGAATCTTTATCCATTTCTTTCTCCTTTTAAAATCAAATTGTTTCATAAAATTTCCTGTGCACACTGTAATGATTTACTTTAGTTATGTGACAACTGCCTAGAGAACAGGGATTGTTTGTCTCCTTTACAATGTCATGTGTCTAACTCGGATATCGTTTACACCTAGCAGGTTAGACACGACATCAGTGCTTCACCGTACTAGTAATCTAAAAATGTCTATCATAAGAAATAATTCCATTCCACTGACTTAAAAGTCATTCATGATGCTAGGCAGAATTAAAGTCTTTTCTAAAAGGTACATTGTCTCTCAGTATTAGACAGAAAAACATCATCATGGATAAAATTACCTACCCCTCAAAAAATCCTAAAAGATTAGATTGCTTTTACTTCAAAAGCTCTTCATAAAGTTAATATCCTATCTTAACATTTTTAAATAATCTTATCTTTTATACATATAATAAATGCTTAGTCTATTAATGCTTCAGTGTTATGATAACATATGCCCTTTGAAATCTAGAGATGAAAGGCATTCAGCAGAGCAAATTTTTATTATTATATTTTACTTTTTTTCATATAATGCTGCTATTACCACTTCTGCTAAGAATGTTTTGAGACACCAAAAATAAAATTCAAAAAGGAGAACGTATGCTGAAGAGCTAAGCAGCTTTCTTCTTTGCTTTTTTCCACCTAACTCCAAGAGCTATATCTTGGAGATCATTTTATGCCTGGACATATAGGTCTACTCACTCTTTTAAATAACCGTTCAGTATTACTCCATAGCATGGAATGGTCATTAATGAACCCGTCTAGTGTTTTACCATTACAGATAATACTGCAGTAAACAAAAGGATATGCATATATTTTTACATATGAGTAAGTATTCCTACCAAAGAAACTTCTAAAAGTAAAATCGCAGATTCAAAGAGCATATAAATTTTTGTTATGAGGTCTTATAAGGGTAAATAGTATGAAAGTTCAGCAAAATATAAGAAATGTCTTATTAAATTCATTGCTATACTAGCCAAGAAAAAGGAATCTCAAAGGAAAAAACAATCATTGTGAAAATGAGAACCTTAGAGTAAGAGTATACAAACTGATTTTTGCCCTGACATTGACCCCCAAACTCTAGCAATCTAGTACCTCCATTTTTAGAGCTACATGGATCATGGAAAACAGGCAGTAAAACACAGGGTTCACCAAAGTCAGGATCAAATAGAAAATCCCCACATAAAGGTAGGGTCCTCGAAGGCCTAGAGGTTCCCTATATGGGTGAACAAGAAATAAACCTTCAGTTGGAAACTTTCTTCTCTTGACTTTTATACTTCATAGAAGACAAAATAAATGGCACTAAGAATTTGTAGCAACAAGTTGGTCCTCGTATAGGTTTGGGTCCCACATTCACACTACCTATGCAAACTAGGAAAAGTCTCGAATGAACAGCTTAATTTTCTATAGTCTAGGACAATGGGTGTCCCCAGGGAACTAGCAGAAATAAATGCAAATCCTCTATGAAGGAGTGTAATCTCAGTGCAGGCCTCAAAGCACTTCCAAAAATAAAATTCCAAAGAAATAAATTTATAGTTCAAAATCACCTATCAAAAACATACATGGAGAATAAGCACTATTAGTGAGAACCAGCAGGAAAAAAAATAGACAGCAAACCAATAGCATAAATATCTGGAATATAAAATTAGTATGTTTAATATGTAATGAGAAATGAAATTGAGGTTCAAAATATGAGCAAGGAATATAGGGTCTTAAAAGCAACTAAAAGACATGAAATAGGATGTAACAGAACCATTAGACATATAAAACTTAAGGATAACAAAAGCAGTAGTATATTTTAGCTAAAAATAAAACTACTGAACTGGAAATTTCAAAACTACTAAACTGGTTCATTCCAAAGAACCACTTCAGGAATGTACTCTAGGGAGACTAAAAGATGAAAAATATAGAGCTTTAGAGATGAGGAGCATAAAACAAGATCTTACATCCAATTGAAATTCCAAAAGCGATAATAGATTAATATTACTTAGAAAACTGGTATTCACAGAGATTATAACTGAGAATTTTCCAGAATTATTGAAAGACTCCAACTCCCATATTGAGAATAATTAAATAATCTTAAGCAGGATAAATAAAAAGTAATGGAGACCTATACACAATGCTGTGAAACTGCAGAACATCAAAGACAAAGAGAAGATTTTAGAAGCAGCTGAAGAGAAAGGATAGTTTACCTACAAAGAGAAATAGACTAATGGATGATAGAACACAGTGGGATAATATCTTTAATGAGCCAACCTAAAACTCAGTGTGTAAACTTAGAATTATATGCCCAGTGAAACTCTTTCAAGAATGAGTGATACAAAGACATTTTTCAAAGTTAAAAAAAAAATCTAAGAGATTTTATAATTAACAGACCCTCACAAAAGGTAATTATAATGTTCATAAGAAAAAAAATCATGTTTTAAAAAATAACTTATTGTCTAAGGTACTGTGCAAAACTAAGATAGTGTTTTAAGCTACTAGATAAGATGGATTGTTCCAGGACAAGCACAGGATAATTTTGCAAGTGATTTAAGAATACTCCGACTTTAATCCTCAAACTGAAATACTGCAGAAATGTTTACTATGATTTGGCTTTTGGTTCCTTTAAAACTATAAAGCACAATCTCAATTTTAAAATCAAATTTATACTATAATTTGATTAGTCAAAGTTTGCTCAAATTGGAAGAACTCTGAGTGTCTAAGACCTTCATTAAGTTTATGCATAATTTTCAACCTTTTACAAATATTGGCTACCATTTAATAAAGAAGGGAAAATTCTAATGTTTATAAAGATGCAACATACCTAAGAAGACTTTTTTACTACTCCCCCAAATATGCCTTTATCCTGATGGTCTTAGCTCATAAACTTGGTATTAAAATGTCTTTCTTAAAAGAAGGTTCTAAAGCCTAAATTCTTTCTAAGAATTCCTGTAGCATTGGACAAATAGACAAATTAGACACATATATATTCCCTCTTTTGTTATTTTTTCCCCTATGCATTAGTCTTGCCTCTCCACCTAAACTTTAAGCCCACTGAAAACAAGGATCAGTCTAGATTTCTTTTGATATACCAACTTAGCATCTAATAAATGTTTTGGCGTTTTTTTGCAATTGGTTATCATGAAGACAATGATAATTTTCAACTTTTTCTGTCCAAAGCTGCTCAAAACCCTTAATAATGATCTCCTCACCCATAGAAAGGTTCACAGGTGATCTACAAAAATATCCTATATCCTGCTTCCATGCATCTCTACTGCCCCAAACTCTGCCATGTCAAAACCACTAGCATCCCCAGTCCAATGTGTAAAGAGTTTGGAAGTCATCACTTCCACCCCCACAACAAGGAAAAAACTAAACAAACTGAAAAGTCAACAATTCTTCTTAGACCCGTCAAAGAACTGAGGTCACAGGGCAAACTGCTGCCCTCAAAATTGGAGAGACCAGCAAATACAGAGAGCCACAGCTTACCAGGGTAAGGATAAAAATTATAACAGACCTCTCTTCACAAACAATACAAGCAAGAAGAGAGTGGAGTGAAACTCTCGTGTTGAAAGAAAAAAAAACAACGTGGAATTCTGTGACTAGTGAAATCATACTTCAAAATTGAAGGAAAAATAAAGACTTTCTTAGACAAGCAAATTCACTGGCCACACCTGCTTCCCTGGCTGTGCCCTGCTGACCTCTGCCACACTGCCAGCTTTGAGTGCCCCCACGGGAGTCTCTGCCACGCTCCCAACACTGACAGTCTAGGTCTTATGGTGCCACAACTGTACAGTCTCTGGTGAAAACAGGCCAGAAAACATTCTCTCCTTTTGTAGTTAGTTGGCAGACAGTGTGGAAGGAAGAAAGGAGGTATTCTATGTCAGGTCTGCATAAGTCCCAAAGAGTCACAGAGCGAGTAAGCGTTTTCCACCTCACAAGTCAACTCTCTCACCCCCGTGGCATAGACACACCACCAGATTCTCTCTCAGTTTTTCTCAAGGAGAAGGAAGGTTCAGGGCAGCAGAAACAGTCCCAGCAAAGGCACAGAGGTGGGAAACCACCTAATTACTTGTGTGCTACCAGCACTCAGTCATTTAGTGAATATTTATTTGCCCAAAGCCTCTCTCTCTATTTTTTTCCTCTACCTAATTTTCTTAATTGTACTATAGTTGATGGTACATATCTGTGGAGTACGGGGTTGAATATCATTACCTGTGTGCAATATGATTCTCAAATCAGGACCATTAGTTTATTTACCATTACACAGTGTCATCGTTCTTCGTGGCCCTTTACCAGCTCCTCCCTTACCCGCTTCCCTTCCTCCTTTCCCAACTCTGGTAACCTCAGCAAAGCCTCTCTATTTAGATGGATATTACTGTTATTAGCAGTTAAAGATATATCAGTAGCTAATTGAGCCTTTCCTCCTGATGAAATAAGAAGAAACAAAGGGGAATCGCTTTTTTAAAACAGTTTGCTTTTGGAGGTGTGGAAAGGACCCTCCTGCAGGCCTTCTGGGCTATCTGGGATCTCACAGAGGGCAGCCTGCATGCCTCTGCTTTCTTCCAAGCCTTCCCCAGTGCACTCTGATCACTAAAATTTCGGATCTATATTGAGACTAATGACATCCCACATCTTCCTTTATCGTGTTACACTTCTGGAAGGTGTCGTGGTTTAAAGGCCTTCTCGCAGCAGTAGAATAGGCATCAGTAAGGTCTGCCAGAAGAATTAAAAAGCAAGCTCCCCTTGAATAAAGACGGAGAAAGACACATTCACTTTGCAGTCGGGCTGGAATTCCGAGGACGTCAGGAATTGAACCCCGTTCTCCCGAAGTCACCACGTTTACCGTGAGCAGACCCACGCCTGTTCCAGGTTAACTGGAGAGAAAGGGTGTTTCCCTTCGGTGGTCCCTGCAGCCGAGTTATCCCCGCACTGCAAACCTCGTTGCTCTGTGTCAGGTTCTGCAAGCCGCATTTCCCAGCTCTAGCCACCCGCTTCGTGTGTTTAATGCCCCGACTGCTGCAGCTGGCTGGTGGCCGGCGCATTTGAACAGGAACGACAGGAAGGGGGACCGGGAGCGGTCGTCGCCAAGACCACCCGCGCGCATGTTTGCCAGCGGCCACTCGAAATAAACGGAGCCCGTGGGGGACTTAGGCGGGGACGTAGGCAGGTCCCCCGCGAGCGGGAGCAGGTGTCGCCGCACAGCGCACGGGCGGGCGCGGGGACGGCGGGCGCGGCGGTGGCCCCCGCTGAGGACCCCGCCCTGGCGCCGAGCCCACCTTCCTGCACAGCCCGGCCGGGGCTTCGGGGCCGCAGAGACCGAGAGCAGCTTAAAATCGGAATTCTCCACGCTGGCATTTGAGCCAACAAGGTCTTTTTCAAGAAAATCATATTCTCCTGGGAAAGGAAAAACTGCAGTAATCCCCACGCTTTACAGTCGGAGTCATGAAAAACGGCCTTGCTTTAAAAAAGAAAAAAAAGAAAATTCCTGCTTTGCTTACTCAACAAAACATATAGGAAACATACTTGCTTTACAGTTTAAGTGCATTATCGTGTATGTTTCGTCTACAAGCCATGCTTTCACACATAGGCAATCTCTCATCCTTTGGGGAGGAGAAAAGGTAAATTCTTAAAAGAAGGTTAAATATGTAAATGCACTATGTTGAATTATAGTAATATATATTTTAATATGGGCATATTTAATAATATATAATATACAGCTAGGTATATACATAAGGACAGAGATACAGTGCCCTCTACTGGATTAAATGAAACTTGATTAACTTCTCCCTTGAAATAATTAATTTAACTTTCCTTAAGTGACTATCAACCCCAGAGTACAAGACTTAATGCCAGATGATTTTTCAGCCAGGTGATTTTTCACTCTGGCTTGTACTATTAACAAGCAAAACACCCTTGCACACATAATGTACCTTGATGAGGCTTGCTCGCTATGCCTCATCAATCCCTTTGATCATTCACGTTCAAAGGGATTATTCAGATTTACTCCACAAGTGCACCTGTGTTACTGTCTGTGGTGTTCGAGGACAGTGCACCACACAAAGTAAAGAGAAATTTGGTTAAGTTGAGCCATCTAAGCAATAATCCAAACTCTGTAATTCCTAAACTGAAAACAAACTTCCTTTATTGTGTGCTGTTTGAACTAATCAGATGTGATATTTTAAAAAGCAGATAAAGGTTCTAGCACAGTTTCCATGTTCCAAGAGTTGGACAATTCAAGATATTGTGCAAATTGAAAGGTATTGGTTTAAAAGCAACATATAAAGACAACTTAAATAATACAGAAATCATCATCCTGAATAATTTGCTCTTTGGTAATACAAAGACCCTGTAGAAAACACATCTGCTCTCAAATAAACTGGTAATAAAAGCTCTTATGTAGATTCTTAAAATTTTGAAATAGTAATGGACTTAGGGATTCTGTGGTATATAAAATTATTTTAAATGGTAGAAAAAGGCAATTTTAAACAGGAATAATTTGAAAAACTCCACATATTATAAGTTAATGTGTATGTAACATTGAGGGACAGCCAGACAGCTGGAGAACATTGGGGCAAGGATGCACTGTAGGAGACTTCTCTACCTTGGCACTGAAAACATCAGCATTTCCTTTCCTTGAGGAGACTCTGTCTTCCTCTGTCCTGACCTGCATCTTTCAGAAGCTGGACAGAGCTTGCTATGGAAGTTCACAACACAAAGTAAGACAGCAATCGGATGCCTGTCTCCTTGACGCAGGAAATTCAAAGAGAAGATGTCAAGCTGATTCCAGCCCCATCCCAACCTCTGCTGCAAAGGAACACAGGAAAGGAATTTTCCAGAGCCTCTCAGCCATCCCTATCAGTAACGTGTAACCTCCCAGACCGTCCAGGCAGAAGAAACGTGGCTGGAGGCGAGGTTCACCTTCCTGCCCACGTTTCCCAGGGGAGGCTCAGTATGGAGTATTTTAGCTCTACAGTCTGACCATGGCATGAAAGTGTTGACCCTCCTATGAAGCTCACTCCTGTCCAAGGTAGGAGATAGTGAGGAAAGGCCATGAAATCCCTCCCTGGGCAGTGGCTTTCACACTGTAATGAATACAGGAGCCCCATAGGATGTGGAAAATTCAGAGTCAATGGCTACTCCAGAGATTCTGGTTCAAAGGGTCTGGGGAAGGGCCCAAGAATCTGCCTTTTAACAAAACAGCCAGGTGACTAGTGCAGGTGATCCATGGACCATACATTAGAAACACTGCCTGAGGAAGTGAAGGGCCATATATTTAGCTAAATACACCGACATCTTAAACCCTTCTCCTTATGAGCATCCATCTTTTAATGAGATCCTCATGGAATAAAAACTCCTTTGTACTGATCTCTGTTTTTACATAAATAGTATCATAATAAATATAGCTATTACTTTGAAATTCAACCACATGACAGTAAACAGGACTTCCTGCCAGCGTGGACACCTGGGACATTTCACAGTCTCAGGCTGGCCCCTGCCATGATTTTCCATTTTATCCATCAGCTCCAGGAGTCGGGTTGTCAGCTCCTTCCTCTGAGCACTGCCTTCACCTGCTCTTTCTGACCAGATCCTTCTCTCTGCAGCGCTGCAGAATAAGCAACATCAGTGCTTTTCCCCAGCTCTCCTGTCTCCAAAAGCGCACAAGACATGTTATGTGTTCCTTGAGGCTTTATCACAAGCAATGAAGAATAGATGAGAGAAATCTCACAGTCTCATACAAAAGTCATTCTCCAAATCCAGTTTTCCTTTTAGCAGCTATTTTCTCTGCAACAACAATAACTATTTTATACCTTTCCTCTTTGTTTCTTTCCTTTCTTCTTTTCTTCCTTTCTTTTTCTTCCCTCCCTCCCCTTCTCCCTTGCACAAACTTGTATCGAGTGCCCACCATGTGTTATGCTCTCTGGGCTTGACAGCAGAATCCATACACATTCAACAGTGCGTCAAAGGCTGAGAAGCACCCAAGAATGGAGGTTCCTAAGTGAGGCTTCTCTAAAGGCTAGTCTGAAAAGAGTCTGGGAGAAAGGAGAAGGGTTGGCCCAGCAGACTGCGGAGAAAATAAATTCAGCAGAGAGAACAGTCCCATACAGTCCACTGAGAAATCAAACAACATGTCATATTCTGGGAACCCAGAAGTTCGGTAAAGTTGAAACACAGAGAACATTGGAGAATGCTGGAAAATAGACTGGGATGGTAGATGGGGTCAACTCACTAAGGCCGCACAGATCACAGTAGTGAGTGGGGATTTATCTTATAAACCATATGTAAATGACCCTATAATGACTTTTTACAACCTAGAAAGTTGGCAGTTTTATAAATTTAATAATTTAAGGTCCAAATCAAGTTTGGGTGGGGGAGATACAGGGAGAGGGGGATGTGGCACTAGTGACAATCATACCAGGACAGGAGGCACAAGCCTGGCTGGCCTGGACAACCAGATGACCACTCTGGCCACAGGGTGTCCGGGCTCAGGTGATAGAGTACCTTGACGCACGTCTTCCCCTCTTGGTGACAAAGTCTTCATCTTAAGGGCTTCACCCACTTTAATAAGTGGCTAAATACTGTAGGTAGAAATACTTCGGGGTGGAACACAGACGCACTGCTGCCTTTAAGCTCCTTTCTCTTCACAAAGAAAAGCTCTCCCAGGCATTTTCTTGATGCGAAAAACAGTGGCTTCTCGAAAGGAAGAATGGCATCTTTCGATATATGGTTGATGATGTTGAACACAATGTGACTTGATCGATCTTTTTTTTTTTTTTTTTAGTTTTTCAATCAAAAACAAACAATAAGAAGGATGGAGTTCCTACATGATCTTAAAGACACAAGGTATGTGATTTCTTAAGTACAAAGAATACATTTTTGAAAAGTATCTGCATTTTATATTAAATCAAAGTTCTGAAATATATGATTTGGGGTATCTAATAGTACTCACCTAATACTATCAATATCATCGGGAGAATCTGACTCTTAAATTGATTTAACGAGCCCGTGGGAGGGATGGGTCAGTCCTGGATTTGCTTCCGGAGGCTGGTGAGGCTGCAGGGAATATACCATGCATCATTCTTGGGCTGGAATGGTGCATGCAGCCTTCCAGCTGCCATATGGACTCAGCCATTTTTCTGCTCATGAACAAAATATCACAAATTAAACAAGTGTTGGGTATTGCTTCAGGGTTTAGAATAAAATATCTTTATCCAAGGACTAAAGAGTCTTGGTAGCAGACATATTGTGATGTTGTTTCCCTTTCAAAGCTCTTAATCCTTTCTACTGGTGAGGCCAGATGTGTACTAAATGCACATTAGCCAGATCCCACTCAGGGCCATGTCAAGGAGGAATTCAGTTCTGATAATGAGAAAATACGACCTCATCTGGATTTCAATACAATGTTCACTTTGTCCTGCTCTGACACATAATTTTTGTGCAGCCAATGATAAGAAGTGGTCTAGGAGCATGATTCACAAACTGGAGATCATGTTAATTTGCATACACCAGGTCTGGGGTGAGACCCCAGAGTATATTTCTAACAAGCTCCTAGGTGATGCCTATGCTGCAGGTCCACACACACTTCGAGTCCCAGGTACTATGAGTTGACTGTCCCCCCAAAAGTCCATGTGTTCAAACCTTGATCCCCATCATAACAAGGTGGGTGTTAAGGTGGTGGAAAATCCTATTATGGAATTTGAAAGATTGGGCCTTTAAGGGGTGATTGGATCATGAGGACTGTGCCCTTGTCGTGGATTAATGCATTCATGGAATAATGGGTTAATGGTTTAATGGGTTATCAGGGAGTGGTTCTGATGGCTCTCTAAGGAGAGCAGGTGAGCATGTTAACTCTCTTGCTCATGCCATTCCCACCATGTAATGCCCTGGTTACCACAGGACTCTGTAGAGAGTTCCCAGCAAGAAGACGGCCCTCACCAGATGTGCCCCCTGGATCACGGGCTTCCCAGCCTCCAAACCTTAAGAAATAAATTTTATTTCTTTATAAATTACCCAGTTTCAGATATTCTATTTGAAGCAACAGGAAATGGACTAATACACCAGGGGTGTAGAGTGTGTTCAGAAACTAATCATCAGTGTTTCTAAGATACTTCAATGCTAACGAAGACATCAAGCCAGAAGAATTAAGATATTGAATCAGTCCAGAATATCTGAGCTGCGTGGATCTCTCTCTTTGCACCCAGTATCTCAGGGCCTTCTGGGGGTTACACATCATCACAATTCTTACACAACCGCCCAGGCGAACCTTATTCTGGATCCTCACCACGGCCTCTTCCCCAGTGTTGTGCTCGCTTGCATTCTGCACGCTTTCCCATGCCATGGTGCCCACTCTTCTTTCTTTTCTCCATCTCCACTCTTCAACCCCACTTTCCACCTTCACCCAGAACAAGTGCTTCTCAATCCTCTTCCCCAGTCCCCTGCCCATAGAAACATTCTCTCAGGAGGAAATCCTGACCAATTCATCCACATGTAAAAAACACAGCTTAGTGAGGTGTTTGCCTCCACTAAAAGGAAGACTGTCTAGTGGTAGAATTCCAAACACCCACCAGGGGTGAGAAAGCAGTATTTCGGAGCATTGAGGCCTTTCGGGTAGTGATCTGGACCCACCCAGCATGCTTGAGTCTACTTCTTGACCCTTCTGTGGCCTTGGATCCCTCAGACTTACCCCTGAAGAAGCCTCTGTCCCCAGAGCAGTCCTAGAACCTGACCTAGAGCTACCACAGTCCATGCAGACCCCAGCCACCTCAGGACTGGTTTTATAAAGGCATCTGTTTACTTTTGATTACAACAGAATACTATAAACTGGGTAATTTATAAGAAAATATATTTCTTACAGTTCTGGAGGCTGGGAAGTCCAAGGGCAAGGGGATACATCTGGTGAGAGCCTTCTTGGTGGGGACTCTGCAGAGTCCTGAGGCAGTACAGGGCATCATATGGCAAGAGGCCAAGAGTGTGTTCATATGCTTCCACCTTTCCTTAGAAAGGCCCCAGTCTACTCCCATGATCCAATCACCACCTAAAGGCCCCACCTTTTAGATACCATATTGGGGATTACACTTCAACACAAGCCTTGGAGAGAACAAACATTCAACCCATAGCATTCTGCCCATGGACCCCCAAAGCTCATGTCCTTCTCACACATACATTCATTCCATCCCCATAGCCCCAAAGTCTTAACTTTTTCCAGCACCACCTCAAAAGTCCAAAGCCTCACCCATGAGCCTGTGAAATCAAAACAAGTTACCTACTTCCAAGATACAACGGTGGGACAGGCATAAGGATTCACGGCATCTGATGTCCTGTTGGATGTTATATTTCTGTTCTTCAGCTTGAATTGTCTAAATGGGAATTTCTAATCTCAAATTTATTTACTTATGTTTACAGAGGGAATGCATGGAGCTAGAAACTCCCCCTAAGTGAAATCTTCTAAGGGCTGTAGAACATCGGATTTTGCTATGACCAAAGGCAGCAGAGCCCTCTTGTACCTCATTGTTGGTGCATTACTTCTGCCAAATGTTGGCAAGTTGGGGGAAGCAAGAACAAATGGCAAACTTCTGTTTCTTCTCTTCCCTCCCTCTCTGTGTCCTCAAGAGCACTCCTGCATTCTAGCTCCATGGAAAAATACAATGATTCTAGCATCACAGGGGCTGGATTTCTGGAGTTACACCACTGGGGCTGAGTCACTGGAGATAGACTAAAACACGCTTGTTGCCATAGGTTGCCCAATCTGTCCACCATGTCATTTAGGAGATAAAGAAAATATTGAATTAGGATACAAGAGGACGAGGAATCCAGATGCCCAGCCAGTGGAAAGATCGGTAATGAGAAAACAGAGCTGACCTCTTTCAGCAAAGCTAGGAAATGGCAGGGGAATGTAAGAAGCAGCTGCTCACTTTTGGCAGTTGCAGTGAAGGGCAATGTCGCAGAGTGTCAGAAGACGGCATATTTCATTGCCGCTTCTCCACCGGCCTTTAATGATTCAGGAGCAGAGCCATCTTTAACGACACTTGGCGTGCTGTCTGGTTTAAAGGCAAATAAAATGTTCTCATTTCATCAGCATTTCCAAAGAAGGAGAATTTGAAAAACTGGAGAGAAAGGGATAATGGTCAAAATATGTCCTTCTCGTGCGCCACTTGAGTGTCAGTTTGTCACCTGGGAGGACCTTGGGCACACTCCTCTCCTCCGTTTTTGCTATGAAATAATTTCCTACTTTGCTTTGAGAACATCCACTAACATATGTTTAGATCCCCTTTCCACCAGAGTATCTAAATACTCTAAATAATGTAGAATGTAATTTGAATATAGAATTCTAAGTCAAACTGAGAGAATTTTTACAACCAATAGCCCTATCTAGGACCTTCCTAATTCAATAGAGAACAAACTTCGTGATCACCAATCATAACATTCACTTAAATGAGCTCTAGCCTTAAAGTGTCCTCCCCACAAAAGACATGTAATGAGCCATATGAAAATGTTTTCTCATAGTTCAGTGCTGTACACATAGCATGAATAAAGGGAAGGATGTGATGATTATCACATTTCATCAAACTCAAAGTAAATCAATTAACTACTGTTGTTAAATAAGTCAGCAAAAACATGGCAACTTATCGCTTTTACTTAATGTTCACTAGACCCAGTCTCAACAAAAGAATTGCAAAGTTTCTTTAATCGGCAGCATTTCTGTCATGACACACAATATAAAACATGGTATGTGCAATGGATTATGTTATACAAAATTGTTGATTTTCACCCAAGATGCTGTGATTCGGAGACACCTAGCTTGTCAATATCAATTCTGAGGTGCATCACAAGTAATTTATCACACTTAACTATTAAAATGCTTGAGTTTTTAAATAATTTGCTTTTTATTTTTGTTTCATAAATTGGTGTGTGTGTGTGTGTGTGTGTGTGTTAAAGTAGGTTCAAGGTTATTCGTAATAAAGTATCCCATTCACACTCCTTCTGAATTGTTCTCAAAGGAGAAAGAGAGAGAGAGAAACAGACAGAGAGAGAGAGAGAGGAGATAGTGAAGAAATAGTTATTGAGTCAAAATTTTGCATAACCAATGGTAAGCAACTATTGTAAATGTCATCAGTAATTGTGTATAAATGGGCTCCTCTGACTACCCATTTTATTCATGAGGCGATCTCCCATGGTATTCCCAGCTGGTATGTCCCAAAGGAAAGCCAGCCCACGACATCTGAAGGAGAGCTAGACCACCGTGGGCTCAGAAAGCCACCTGCCACTGCTGAGCAGATGGAAGGGAGAGAAGCCCACCAGGAAGCCAGACAGTCAAGCACATGATTATTGGCAGAAACTACACTATCTTTCAAAACTGACCAGGCTAGATTTTCATTTTAATAATACAAACTCGAAATAAAATATATCTGAGTAACTCAAACAATTGACTCCCACCGAAACTGAATTAAAGCAGAAAAGGACAGAACTTCTGAAACATTCCAGTTTTAATCCCCAGGGAGATTTGAAAAGTTTAGGAAGACAAACAGGATCATCAAAGGAATGATATGAGAACAAGGAATAAAAAATAAAACAGAAAGCAGATGGTATAATTTGTCTACCTAGAAAAATCCATAAGCATTAGCTAAAAAAATGTTTTTAAACGAGACATTTTGGTAAATTGAGTTAAGAGATAATTATAGAGTTTTGTAATCTTCTTGAATCCTTCCATAAAAACAGAAAATAGAATCACAAAACCGAAATCCTACAGATAACATCTACAACAAAATGAGATGCTATTCCCAAGAACCTCAAACAGGGGCAGGTGGGAACAAATCTAAGCAGCCTCACGGTCCATGTGGTATTAACAGCTGTGCAGGAGGGAGCAGAGGGAGCAACAGGCCACCTGTCAGCCTGGAGAACAGAAGAGCCCACAATCCCCAAGAAGTTCACATGCAGCCAAACGGACCCTTACATAAAGTCTGCAGAGAGGCTATTACAGACGAGTTCAGGGGATATGCTCCCGTGAGTCCTTCCTGGAAATCCACAGGAGAACAAGCTATGATCAACCAAAATGACTAGAGAGACCATGATGACAAGATTGGAAGGAATACAGCCAGCAGAAGAACACATGAAGTGGTGCCACTGGCTTCAAACCGAAAAACAAACAAAAAAAAAACAGAACGTGAGGAACTCTAGAGGAAAAAGACCTTAACTGTTCAACAACAACAAGAGCAGAAAAGGAGGGAAGGATAAACCTATGGATTAAAAGACATTTATGAGGCATCAAATAATTACAATGTGTGGATTTATTTATATCTTGAACCGAAGGAACTGTTAAAAAATAATTTAAAGACAATTGGAAAAAGGTGAACCTTGGATATCTAAGGATATTAAGGGATTGTGGTTAGTATTATTTAGGTGTGATAATGGCATTGTAGCTATACTATTTAAGGAACAGTTCATATCTTTTAGAAATATAAACTTAAATATATCTGGTAATTGCTCCAAAATAACCCAGAGGTGGTGAGGAATGTGCACAGTGTAGAGATAGCAAGGGACTGGCTGTGAGATATGGCTGTTGGTCTGGGTGGTGGGAGCACAGGGATTTATTGTATGTTACTTTTAGTTTTGTGTGTGTTTGGAGTTTTCTATAATAAAAGCTAAAAAAAACCAAAAGATAAATTTATTTAAAAAAACGAAAAACAGTAGCAAACTTTATTCTACAAATAACCAGTTAGGTAATATAATGAGGAGACGAGGCACCATTCTTAATAGCAACAAAAAATACATAAAACACCTAAAAAATTAACTTAAGAGATATAAAGATTAAAGGGGAAAATAATAAATTACAAAATTTGAATGGAAGACATAGAAGACCTTGATAAATAGACAGTTTGTGCTCCAAATGGAAAGTCAACATTTAAAGATGTCATTTATCCACAAGTTTATCTATCCATTTAATGCAATTCCAATCAACATTTTAACAAGATTTTTAAAAATTTGATTAATTAGATATAAAGTTCACCCATAAAGTAAAAGATAAGAAAATAATGAAGACATTTTTGAAAAGGACTAAAAAGAGAGGGCATATGCCTTACCAGTTAACAAATTAGATTATAATGACAGAAGCACCCACCACCCAGCAGAAGACAGGAGCATGCATGGGGTCCTAGGCAGGAGCTGAAGACAGTACCCCACACCAACAGAAGGGAAGAGCATGCCAAAAACACCACTTCCACACAGATAGCCCACCGCTGCCACAGCCATGGCTGCCACAATAGTGGCTCACAGCCACTGTAGCAGCTACAGCTACCATGCAGGTGGCCCATCAGCCACTCAACTACATTAACACGAGGAGAGTCACCAGCAGAGAGCACAAAGAAAAGAGGAAGTCTCTCCTTAAAGCCCACATCGGAATAACAGAAGAAGCAACTGTTCTACCAGATGACCAGACATCAGTGTACAGATACTAGAAATATGAAAATCCAAGGAAATATAACACAACCAAAAGAATACAGTAATTCTCAAGTCCCAGACCCTACAGAGCAAGAAATCCTTGAAATGACTGAAAAGGAATCCCGACCAACAATCTTAAGGAAACTCACTGAGATATGAGGAGACTCAGACAACATAATGAAATGAGAAAAAAAAAAAATTATGAACGATAAATGCTGCGAGGTTGCGGAGAAAAAGGAACTCTCATACATTGTTGGTGGGACTGCAAAATGGTGCAGCCTCTATGGAAAATGGTATGGCAGTTCCTCAAACAATTGCAGATAGATCTACCATACAACCCAGCTATCCCACTGCTGGGAATATACCCAGAGGAATGGAAATCATCAAGTCGAAGGTATACCTGTTTCCCAATGTTCATCACAGTCCTCTTTACAATAGCCAAGAGTTGGAACCAGCCCAAATGTCCATCATCAGATGAGTGGATACGGAAAATGTGGTACATCTACACAATGGAATACTACTCAGCTATAAAAACAAATGAAATACTGCCATTTGCAACAACATGGATGGACCTTGAGAGAATTATGTTAAGTGAAACAAGTCTGGCACAGAAAGAGAAATACCACATGTTCTCACTTATTGGTGGGAGCTAAAAATTAATATATAAATTCACACACAAAAAAAAATGGGGGGGGGAGAAGATATAACAACCACAATTACTTGAAGTTGATATGACAAGCAAACAGAGGGGACATTGGTGGGGGAGAGGGGGGAGGGAGGAGGGAGGGAGGTTTTGGTGATGGGCAACAATAATCAGCCACAATGTATATCGACAAAATAAAATTTAAAAGAAAAGAAAAGAAAAAAATCCAGGATATGAAGGAGAAAATTTACAAAGAGATTAATACCTTAAAAAAGAGTGTAGCAGAACTTATGGAATGAAAGATTCATTCAGCAGAATAAAAAACACAACTGAGAGCTTAAGCAGAAGGCTAGAACAAACAGAAGGAATTTCTGATCTTGAAGAGAGTCTTCTCAAAATAACACAGGCAGACAAAAAAAAGGAAAAAGGAATTTAGCTAGCAGACAACTTTAAGTGCACAAACATTTGAATCATGGGTGTTCCAGAAGGGAAGGAGAAAGGAAAAGGCATTGCAAACCTATTCAATGAAATAATAATGAACACATCCCAGGTATAGAGAGAGACATCGACTTTCAGATCCAGGGGCTCAAAGATCTCCAGATAGATTCAATCCAAAAAGATCCTCTCTGAGACACATTATCCTCAACTCAGCAAAGCTCAAAGACAAAGGGATAATCCTAAAAGCAGCAAGAGAAAATCATGAAGTCATATATAATGGAGCTCCTATCAAACTAACGGCAGACTCCTCAACAGAAACTTTATAGGTCAGAAGAAAATGGGATGATATTGCCAAAATACTAACATAAATAAATTAATAAATAAACCTGCCAGCCAAGAATACTATACCCAGCAAGGCTATCCTTCAGAAAAGAGGGAGAAAGAGTGTATTTATCAGACAAAGAAAAACTGTGGGGGCCAACCGCGTGGCTCACTCGGGAGAGTGAAGTGCTGGGAGCACAGCAGCGCTCCCGCCGTGGGTTCAGATCCTATATAGGGATGGCCAGTGTGCTCACTGGCTGAGCACGGTGCAGGCAACACCAAGCCAAGGGTTGTGATCCCCTTACCGGTCACAAAAAAAAAAAAAAAAAAAATTGTGGGAGCTCACCACTCACAACCAGCCCTGAAAGAAATCCTCAAGGGAGTCATCCATCTGTAATCTGAAAAACAATAATCACTACCACGAATACAAAAGAAAGAACAAAAGCCACCAGGAGAACAAAAATGCAAATGAGAAAGAGAAAGAAAGTAAATTTACCAACTCAAAAAACCAACAAACATCAAAGACAAATGATAAAAGGGGAAGAAAGGAACAAAAGATATCTAAAACATCCAAATGAAAATCAATAAAATGCCAGGAGTAAGACAATACCTTTCAATAACAACCCTAAATGTAAATAGATTAAACTCCCCACTCAAAACACAGACTGAACTGACTGGATTAAAAAGCTAGACCCAACTATATGCTGCCTTCAAGAGACACACATCACCTATAAAGACACACAGATATTAATAATAGTGAAGGGATGGAAAAAGATATACCATGCAAATGGAAACCAAAAACAGGCAGGAGGAGCTATTCTTAACATCAGATAAAATATACTGTAAATCAAAAACCAAAAAAAAAGACAAAGAAAGCCACTATATAGTAATAAAGAGATCTATCCAGCAAGAAGACATTACAATCATAAATATATATGCACCCAACACTGGAGAACCCAGATATACAAAGCAAGTACTATTAGGCCTAAAGGAAGCCATAGACCACAACACAATAATAGTAGGGGACCTGAACACACTCTCTCAGTGCTGGACAGACTATCTAGGCAATAAATCAACAGAGAAACACAAGCTTTCAACTATACTTTAGACCAACCAAACCTGGCAGATATCTACAGAACATTTCATCCAACTACTACAGAATATACATTCTTCTCAACAGTACATGGAACATTCTCCAGGATAGACCACATGCCAGGTCACAAATCAAGCCCCAGCAAATTTTTAAAAACTGAAATCATGTCAAGTATCCTTTCATACTATAACAGATTAAAACTAAAAATCAATAACAAGCAAAACTCTGGAAACTATACAAATATGTGGAAATTAAACAACATGCTCCTGAATGACCCTGGAAATCATAAAATTTCTTGAAACTAATGAAAATATAGACACATCATACCAAAACTTGTGAGATACTGCAAAAGCAGTACTAAGTAGGAAGTTTATTGCAGTAAACATATATCAAAAGAGTAGAGAGATTTCAAAAAAAAAAAAACAACCTAACGTACAACAGATAGAACTAGAAAAGCAAGAACGGTCCAATCCCAAAATTAGTAGACAGAAAGAAAAAATAAGCTCAGAGCAGAACTAAATGAATTAAAGACCCAAAAAATGAAACAAAATATCAATGAAACAAAAAGTTGTTTTTTTGAGAAGACAAACAAAATAGACAAACTATTAGCTAGTGTAACTTCAAAAAGAAGAGAGAAGACTGAAATTTAAAAAAATCAGAAAGGAAAAAGGAAACATTACAATCAATACCACAGAAATACAAAGAATCATTAGAGACTATTATAAACAATTATACACCAACAAATTTGAAAACCTGGAGGAAATGGATAAATTTTTGTACACACATAAACTACCAAGACTGAACAAAGAAGAAAGATAAAACCTGAACAGACTGATAACAAGCAGCAAGATTGAAGCAGTAATCAGCAGTCTCCCAACTGAGAAAAGCCCAGGACCAGATGGCTTTATTGCTGAATTCTACCAAACCTTTTAAGAGGAATTAACGCCAGTTCTCTTCAAACTATTCCAAAAATTGAAACAGAGGCCATTCTACCAAACTCATTCTATGAAGCCAGCATCACCCTGATACCAAAACCAGACAAAAGATACAACAAAAAAAGAAAACTATAGTCCAATATCTCTGATGAACATAGATGCAAAGATCCTCAACAAAACATTAGCAATCAGAATACAGTAACACATCAAAAAAATTAGACAACATGATCAAGTGAGATTCATTCCAGGGGTGCAAGGATGGTTCAACATAGACAAGTCAATAAACATGATACACCACATCAACAAAATCAAGGACAAAAACCATGTAAGTATCTCAAGAGACACAGAGAAAGCATTTGACAAAATTCAACATCCTTTCATGATAAGAACTCTCAGCAAATTAGGTATATAAGGAAAGTATCTCAACACAGAAAAAGACATATATGACCAACCCATAGCCAATATCATCCTGAATGAAGAAAAGCTGAAAGCTATTCCCTTTAGAACAGGAACTAGACAAGGATGCCCACTCTCACCACTCCTGTTCAACATGGTATTGAAAGTACTATTCAGAGCAATCAGGTAAGAGAAAGAAATAAATGGCATCCAGACTGGAAATATGAAGTCAAACTGTTCCCATTTGCAGATGACATGATCCTATTTACAGAAAAACCTAAAGACTCTTAAACTCTTAGAGCTGGTAAACGGTTTCAGTAAAGTTGCAGGATACAAAATTAACATGCAAAAATCAGTAGATTTTATACTCCAAAACTGAAGTAGTAGAGAAAGAAAGCCCATTTACAATACTCACCAAAAAAATAAAATACCTAAGAATCAATTTCACCAGAGAGGTGAAAGATCTCTACAATGAGAACAATAAATCACAACTGAAAGAAATTAAAGAGGACACAAAAAGATGAAAAGACATTCCATGCTCTTGGATTGGAACAAGTAACATTGTGAAAATGCCCATACTACCCAAAATCATCTACAGATTCAATGCAATCCCCATCAAAACACCAATGACATTCTTCACAGAAATAGGAAAACAATCCTAATATTTGTGTGGAACAACAAAAGACCCCAAATAGCCAAAGCAATCCTGAGCAAAAATATAAAGCCAAAGGCATTACACTCCCTGACTTCAAATTACACTACAAAGCTATAGTAACCAAAACAGCATGGTACTGGAATAAAAACAGACACTCATACCAATGGAACAGAATAGAAAACCCAGAAATCAACCCACATAGTGACAGACAACTGATATTTGACAAGGGCAATAAGAGCATACATTGGGAAAGGACATCCTCTTCAATAAGAGGTGCCGGGAAAACTGGACATCCATGTGTAGAAGAATGAAACTAGACCTGTACCTCTCTCCATATGCCAAAATCAACTCAAAATGGATTAAAGGCTTATATGTAAGATCCAAAACTATACATCTGCTAAAAGAAAACATATGGGAAATACTTCAGGAAGTAGGACTGAGCAAAGACTTTATGAATAAGACCTCAAAAGCACAAGCAACAAAAGAAAAAATAAACAAATAGGATTATATCAAACTAAAAACCTTCTGTACAGCAAAGCAAACAACAGAATGAAAAGACAGACTACAGAATGGGAGAAAATATTTGCAAACTATATGTCTGACAAGGGATTAATATCCAGAATATACAAGGCACACAAACAACTTAACAGTAAAAAAAAAAAAAAAAAAAAAAAAAAAAAACAATTAAAAAACAGGCAAAGGAGCTGAACAGACATTTCTCAAAGGAAGACATACAAATGGCCAACAGACACATGAAAAAATGCTCAATGTCACTAATCATCAGGGAAATCCAAATCAAGACCACATCGAGATATCATCTCACTCCAGTTAAACTGGCCATTATCAAAAAGACAGAGAATAACAAATGCTGGTAAGGATGTGGAGAAAGAGGAACCCTCCTACACTGTTGGTGGGACTATAAATTATTGCAGCCATTATGGAAAACAGTATGGAGTTTCCTTAAACAACTACAGATAGAACTGCCATATGATCCGGAAATCCCAATACTGGGTGTATGCCCAAAAGAATGGAAATCATCATGTCGAAGGAACACCTGCACTCCCATGTTTATCACAGCTCTATTTACAATAGCTAAGAGTTGGAACCAACCTAAATGTCCATTGTTGGACAACTGGATGAGGAAAATGTGGTATATATACACAATGGAATACTACTCTGACATAAAAAAGTAATGAAATTCTGCCACTTGCAACAACATGGATGAACTTAGAGAAAATTTTAAATGAAATAAGTCATGCACAGAAAGAGAAATACCACGTGTCCTCATTCACAAGTGGAAGATGAAAAAAAAAAAAACAAAGAAAGAAAGAAACAACAATCACAATAATTCCTTGAACATTCAAAAGGAGAGAACAGAACTGAGGCCACCAGAGGTGGAAAAGGGGAAGCGGTAGGGGGCTAGGGAGAAACTGGAAATGGCCACAAAAAGTGTTTACATTGTGTAATGAAAACATTAAAAATAAATAAATAAATACATAAATAAATAATACTTTCAATCTTTCACAAGAAAAAAAAACACATCATAATACTGTAGAAATTAAAACAATACATTACTATTCTGGCCCACATAAATCAATCAGTGAAACAGAATAGAGATTTTTGGAAACAGCCATAAGTGTTTATAAGAATTTATTACAGGATAAGATTGCATTTCAAATCAATGGGAAAAAGATGGATTATTCAATAAGCATTGTTGGGACAACTGGATCTCCATGTGAAAAAGAAAAAAATGTTAGATTGAAACCTCACAAAAGTACTTTCCAGACTGAGTAAATACATAAATGTAAAAATTAAAACTATCAATATATAAGAAATATGAGAAATTATTTTTATAATCTTAAAAGGTGTAAAGCTTTCAATTACCAAGACTGTCTACCACTTTAAAGAGAATGATAAAGCTCACTATGTACTGATATGGTACTAACTCCAAAATATACTGTTAAATGAAAAAAAAACCCAAAGTACACAAAATGTATATAGAATTTCCTGCCTTTTGAGAATACAAAAAGAGAAAAAATAGACATCTATACTTGTATTTGTCTCTATACAAAAATAAACTCTGGAAAAATACTAAGGCACTAATAATAGTAGTACCTGCAGGGCTGGTTGGGGGGCACAGGAGCTGAATGGACGGGCACAGGGTCAGGAAAGAGACTTTCCCTCTACATCTAATTTTTAATTTTTGAATTATGTGAATGCAGTGCTCATTTAAAAAGTTAAAGACATAGATTTGGTATAAAAAGTTAAAATAGTTTCACTATAACAGATATTATAAACAAGTTGAATTAAATAGACAAATGAGATTAGGAGGAAATGTTTGTCACCTGGATGACAAAGAGTTCAACTCCTTAATATACATAAAGCTCTTTACACTAAAGAAGGGGAAAACTAATCATCTGAATTTTAAAAAAAACAAGCAAAATATGTAAATAAACAATTTACCTCCCCCCACACACAAAAAAGCAACCCCCAAAATGCTCGAGGCCTTAGAGAAAGTCAAAGCTAAATAACATTTTTTTTGCCTCTCAAATCAGCAAGACTGGGAATACACAGCATTGGTGAGGACAGGTGAAACAGCCGTCACGGAGCTGGTGGTGGCAGTGTAAGTTAGTATGACCCGCCTGTCTTTAACCCACCCTCTCCACAAGCTGCTCCTGCTGAAATCACTAATGACCTCCACATCACAAAACTCAGGGCCACTCTCCAGTATGTGTCTTTCCTGCCACACCCTTCTTGCTTTGGTTTACGTGGCACTAGAGTTCCATTCGTTTGTTCAATGAACATATTTATTTATTCCAGAAATTGCACTTAGCCTTAGAGATAAAACAGTGAGCAAAAATGAACTTGGTCCCTAAGCTCAGGGAGTCTGCAGTCTGCAGGTTTTTCCCTCTCTCTGGCTTCTCCTGCTCAGCCTCCGTCTTCTGCTCCCACCCAGCCTTCAAGTCCTGGAGTTCCCCGGGGCCCAAGCCTTCTCTTACCATTTAGTCTCTCCGCCAGGGAGTCTACCTCCTCAGCCTTCATCACCAATTTGCATTGAATACCCCACTCTTCTGTACTCCAGATGGGTGTGTATTCACTCAGCTGTGCCACGGGCACCGCAAACTCATCAGTCAAGATGAGCTCATGATCTTACTGCCTCCCCAGCATGACCCTCCAATATTCCCTCACTCGGCAAACAGCTCCCCCGTCAGCCAGAGGTGCCTGCCAGAAACCTGCAAGGGATTCACACCTTTCTCTGCCTCAAACCTATGGCCAGTCAGTAGTCAGGTTGTTTCTATCCCACCCTTTAAATACATCTTGAATCCATCCACCTCCACTACCCCCTCCCTGGTCTGAGCCACCATCACCTCTACAGTGGAAATGGCAGTGGCCTTGTAGTGCTCCCCAAATTCATTCTGGCCCCCTTTTCCATTCATTCTTCACCCTGCAGCCACAATGGTTTTTCTAAATGCAAATTTGATCACTTCACTCTTGTGATTAACGTCCTCCGATGGCTTCCCGTTGCTCTTAGGGTAAAGCCCAGACTTGTTAGCAGGCCCTGTACTAGTTGGCCCCTAATCTGCTTGGCTGTGATGAAAAGGGGGGGTGGTAGATCTGTGTGTACTGACATGGACAATTATCGATGCTGTATTGTTAAGTTTTAAGAGTAGGTTACAGGATGATTCCATTTTTAAAAAAATTATATATATATATATTTTTTTTTAGATTATATATATATGTATAGTGTGTGTGTGTGTGTGTGTGTGTGTGTGTGTGTGTGTACATGAGGGTACTTTAAAACGTTCATGGAAAGATTTGTATTATCTTTCAATTCTATTTTTCCATGAACGTTTTGAAGTACCCTCATATGTATATATGGAACGAGGGTCTCCAAAGTGTTGATAGTGTTTTATTTGTAAAGTGTAATTACATAGGGAGAAGTCAACTTTCTACATTATATACTGTGTCACTAGATTATACAATAGACATGTACTACTTTGTATAATAAAAAAAAAAATTTAACTCCATTTAAAAATTTTGGGAGGAATTATGCATTTTTGTAGTGCTTCTGAGTTTTGATTTTTACAATTAATTCTGTCTGCTTTTTTAGTTGATCTAAGGAAGAGCCAGCCACCCATAGGTAAAGAAACATGATAGACAGGTGCATCCATATCTCAGTGGGCATGGGTAAGAAGGTCGCTACAAACGTGCTGATTAGTCACCTCCTGACTGTCATTTCAAAATCAAAGGTGGACAAAATGATTATGCAAATGAACTCAGCAGTAATATTATTCACAGTAATAAGAATATGTTGAAAATCGATAAATCTGCAAGTTGTAATTTTTGCATGAAATATGTTTTTTATTTGTGCTCATTCTTTAACAGCACATACTTTCTACCTTGTTAATATTGCTTATGGATGACAGCCTAGAAGCATCAAGTCTCTTTTTATAAGTTCAATCATTTTTTTGGAAATTGGATAAGCCATATTTTCTTTGTAAAAGGACAAGTTTTGAGATCTCTAAAAGGCTGATTCATTCCTCACATGCTTATAAAATATATTTTATGAATACCATAAAAATTGGAATGTTATTTTCTTTACTTCCCTGCAACATTTTGTGGGGATTCATCAACATTCAGAAATCTGCATGGCTATGCACGTTGCATGTGAACATCTACCACCACGTGTCTAGAAGCAGGAGAAAGAGAAAGGTTTAGAACTTCTGCTGGTCTAACAAGCAGAGGGCAGAGGGCAAAGCCATACATTCGGCATCTCGGCCTTAGCACCTGTTCTACTGCTGAGTTCTGTAAAGCCGAAATCCTCCAGCTCTTTTCCCTCCATCAGAATATAGTTGTAAAGCCAGCATTGCTAGATCAAAGCACTTACTTCAAAGGTCTTCCAATAGAAGACACATCAGATAACTACAGAGAAATAGGAGGTCACGCCCTTGACTCAACCTCAATCAGGAAGCTAGTGATGGAGCAGCTTCCTACAGAGATTTTGGAAAAAGCACTATGCATGTTTCATGCTCCCATCTGATACCCCTCGTCACCTGTCTGAATGCCTACAGACATGACGATGATTGTCCTGATTGGTAATTATCATAAATGGTAACGAACGTGAGTCCAGAGTTTAGGAAGGGCGTAGTATCATTTTTTTAAATCTCTGCCTGCTAGTATTAAAAATAAGTTGATGAAATGAACATAAAGCATTAGGCATCGTGCTTTCTCACAGCTGTACTACTTCTCAGCTAATATTCCATTCCCTCCAAAAGCGTCATGGGCGATTGTTTTGTCACCAGCACAATCTATTTTCCATCTCCTCCAGCTGCTTGTAAGTCCTGAGAGAGAAGGCACCTGGAGAATATATTTTGTTTTGTTTTGTTTTATTTCTGTGTTTATTGTTTTTTAAAAAATGAGGCCATTTCAAGTGGTGATGGTGGGAGATGGTGTCTCTTTGTTTGGGGGTTATTTATTTACTGGTTACTCACTTACTCTTTCTCTGGGCTCCGCTTCGGCACCCGAGTCTTGCTTGGTGTTGGACAGTTAGCCCTCTGTGGCTCTCTCAGCTCTACTTGCATACGGACACCAATCAGCAGTACCCCGATAACACATCAAGTGAGGGACCTCCAAATTTAGGATTTGACCCACACCCGGAACATACCGGACTTCATTTTTATCACCTTAGTCTTCACCCACCTGCCTGGCTCTGCTCTCTTCTAATAGTCTCTGAACAGTCACTGACGTGAGCTGAGAGTGGACAGGCCCCTCAGAATCACAGTCTCGTGGTCATAGTCGAGTTGGCACCACACAGCCCCTGCCCTGCTCTGGACCCACCCCAGGGTCACAGGAGTCCCTGGCAGCTTCAGTCCCTGCATCCTCCGTGTAGTCTGCTTTGACATCTATGTGGAGCCCTCTAAGATGTGTGGTCTCCTCATGATGAGCCAATAAAAACCCAAGCTCTGATCCTGTTCAGCATTTCCTTACCTCTGAAATACATGAGCCTCCCCCTGGGACTGAGAGGAGGAGAAAATCTAACATCAACACCCCCGCCAGAGGTGTTCATGAAAAGGCCCAAAACACACACCTCTCCCTCTACCCAGGCTACTTTCAGCTTTATGCTGGTCACAGCCCAGGGATGCCACAGGTGATCCTAGAATATCTAGAACCAGCCCAAAGTGCAGGGTTTGGGTGAGGACACCAGCCATCCAGTGGATCAAGTCTCCACGCCCTTCCCCTCCCATCTCTTGGGCCGTGGGCAGAGCAGAACAGCTCGTCCCCGTATACCGCAGAGTATGGAAGAAGCCACTCGCTTCACACACCTCCTACCCTGCAGTCCCCCTCGGCTCAGGCATATCCTGAGCAGCATAGGACAACTCGGCAAGGCCACTTGGAGGCTGTCCACCTCAAGGGCACCATGAGAGGAGCTATTACATTAAAAAAAAAAAAAAACGAGTAGTTTTGGCCACTCCATTTCCCAGTCCTCAGTTTCCCCATCTGAGAAATAAAACAGGAGAATTAAAATAAACAATCTTGGCTATAAAAAAGAATGAAATACTAACCAGTCTCAACAACATGGATGGACTTTGAGAAAATTATATTAAGCGAAACAAGTCAGGCATAGAAAGAGAAATACCACGTTCTCACTTATTTGTGGGAGCTAAAAATAAATAAATAAATACACAAACAAAGAAAGGGCAGGGGGGAAGAAGACACAACAATCACAACAATTCTTTGAACTTGTTAAGACAAGTGAACAGATATGATGCAGTAGGGGGGAGGGGAAAGAGGGAGGGGGGAAAGGAGGAATTGGTAAAGGGACATGAAAATCAACTACAATATATATTGAGAAGTTAAAATTCTAAAAATGAATAAATAATAAAATTAAATTTAAATTTAAAAAAAAGAATAAACGATCTTTAATATCATCTCCAGCACCAACCATACAGGCAGGGTCTGGGTGGTGGTACTGTGTGCCCGTGACAGGATCCATTTCTGGAAACCTGCTGGCCATCGTGCAAACTGAGCGAGAGAACTCAGTTTCAGCACTGACTCCAAGTTCTCTGTTATAACACTCTGTTATAAGTGAATAATCTCTATTATCAAGATTTTGCTACATATCTCTAATGCTAAGTTAACAGATGTTCATAATTTCCAACTTGAAGCACTGCAGAATCTTGATATTGTCAGAGAGAAAATTACATTCAGGTTTGTTTCAATAGACTGGAATATCGCCTTTGGAAAATTGGGTCTGGAATCTCTCTCCCTATCTTATCAGAAAAAAACATTTTGGGAAACAGTTTATCACAAATAAGCTGACTTGTACGTACAGTTAGAACATTCTGGCATTCGGGCCTTATGTTTTTAAGACTACATTTTGTTAATATTCTTTTCCTTAGTCAAATGTCAAGAATTATTAAACATTCATAAGAAACTTATTTTGATCCTTCGCTACAAACTGTTAAGTCTTGATAAGACTTATAACCTTCACATTGGAAATACTAAAATATGACCTATCTTTTCCAAATGTGAGCACAGTACAAAACAGTGAGGAAAACCCGCCAAAGCTTACAATGGGTCTGAAGACTCAGGTTACAAGGGGCCCTTATGAGATGAACTCTATAGAAAGGCCTTCATTTTGTCCCCTGTGTGAGCGTGGATTCAAGGCCAAGACACATGGCCCCAGTATCGACAACCTCACGACTGGCCAGATCCACAATACTATTAATCTGATTTGGGTTTAGAATAGAAATGGTCCCAAGGGGGCCCACTTTTGTACTCCTGTGTCAGCTACTCATGGGCTACAGCAGGTTGCTGGCAGGGAGTGTGGGTATAACCTCCCAATGTCTGTGGAGGGGCGGCTCCTGTTCACGGATGGGAACTCTCCAAATAGCTACAGCTGCCAGCTTCTAGTAGACAACTGTCACGGCTGCTGCAGGTTGGAGGCACCGGCCCAGTCCAGGTGAGGGGGACAGAGCCCCAGCAGCATTTACTTCACAGCTATATAACAAGACAACGTCTGGTGGTAGGGAAACAGGAGGACAGTTATCCCCAAAGCCAAATCGAACACATATCAGGACAATGGGACACTCTGAACACTTTACATTTAGGAATTTTCAGAGGGCATTGTTTGAGTGTAGGGAAAGAGAATAACAATAAATTGCCACCCTCAGAAACTGCCAGGTTCATCCATCAGTTTATTGATTCATAGAATATGTACTGCATGCCTGATGTTTGCCAGGCTAGACTTTGCAGCTGTATGGATAAATGAGCCTTACCCTTTATGATGAGGACGGGCATCTGAACAGATGGTAACTGTAGAAGTATGGGATGGGTAATGGTAGAGACATGGGAACACCTACAAAGAATTGCTACCTTTTGGGAGGGTTACTCTGTTCCAGGTGCTAGAGATAGGCATACACTATCTCATTGAATTGCCGCAGTGACCCAGATGAGCTCTATTATCCCCATAAAGCATATGAGGCAAACAAGGCCCAGAAAGGTATCTTGCCCGAGGTCGCGCACTTGGTAAGTGATAGATCCAATTTTCTAACTCGCGACTGACTCCAAAGTCCATTCTTCTGGCTAGACTCAAGCGGAGAGGGCAGCGAGAAGAAATGGGAATAGAACCTCTAATTATTTAACCTATAAATCCTAAATTTTGAAAGCTAGCTGGGAAGAGAAGATGGGACGATTGAGCACAGAAAACATCGTGCTTTTCTGCATTCTAAGCAATCGGCATATTTTATGAGCAATCTCATGAACTGCTACACTATGGTTTTGAAGGAGAAAAGTAAGGTCACGTGCCAACCTGATATGTCTCATCTGCTGAAGCCACGCAAAACTCTTGTGTACAATTTTTTTCTCTAAAACAAGGGATATATATTATCACAGCGGCTATCGCAGTGTCTGTGAATGCAGAACTGTTCATTATTTATACAGCAACATAGATGCATGCAGCAGTTTACTATATAGAGCACCTGCTGAACAAACAACTCCCTCCCCCAAAGGACTGAGAAGAGTACAGTATAGAACAATACAATGCAAGAAAAACATAACTAGACAGATAGAAGGCTGTTTGTGGTCTTCATGAACAGAACGCTTCATAGGACAGCTATCGCTCTCTGCTTCAAGTGTTCAATGAAGAGATTCTGTACATTGCGTTTGTAAAACATGGATTCGCCTGATCAGATCTATCTTTTTCATGCACTTCAGGAACCCAGTGAAACTGTTTCAAAATCATCTCCTCAGGAACCGAAGTGGAAGAAGGTGTCAGTGGTTTAGGAAATGGAGTTGAGAAGTAGATAGAAAAGACAAAATGGGATGTAAAAATTAATATAGAATGGGTCATGTTTTAGAAAGAATCTGCAAGAAAGGTCAGAGAACGGCTGTTTGTCTTATAAGAATGTAAGGCAGTAAATCAGAGTAAGGTCAACACGGCCCTATGCAAGTTATTTACTCTTATCTTGGCCACAGATTCAATCCCCGTGGTCTGCACAAGCAAATCACAAATGTGGCTTGTGAATCACAAGAGGAAATGGACCAGAGTGTGGCTTGAGCAACAGAAGTCATTGCTATTTTGGACAAGTTATTCAAATGAGTTTTTATGATAAAGGTGATGATGATGAATTAAGTTAGCTATTATTGGGAAGTTGTTTTAAACTGATACCACTTAAGTGAGCTTATAGATATTATTTTAAATGGTGTGAATGTACTATCAAAATACTCATTGGCCAACCAATAGTAGGGTGGCCATATTGATATAGGAGATGCTCTGTTTTTCTGGGTTCAGGTTTCAGGACTTGCCTCTGGGTTTCCAGCCACACCCTGAGGTCTCAGGCCCCCTCTTTAGCTCTCCCCTGGAGGAAAGCTTCTGTTGCAAGTTAGACCTATTTTCACCACCAATATGGGGAAAATGAGACCACAAGGGGCTGGCTTACCCCAATAGAGAGCACAGAATATTCTTGAATATGCCCAGTGCATGTGACAGGGTCTGACCAATGAACATGCTCCAGGAAGAGACTAACTGAACATGTGCCAGATGAAATGTTACATAACTGGGAACCACTTCCTTAATTGAATATTCATTAGATAGAGAAACTGTAAAAGCCAAATCCCAGCCAAGGGCAGGGTTGTTGCTCGCTTTCCAGGAGGTGTGTGTACTTTACTTTGCATCGAGCTTACTTTCAGCAAGGGGCTGCTCACTCTCTTGAGCCAGCCTGTACTTTGTACTGAACTTCAAGTACGTTTTTCTTGCTTTTGTGTTAGACTTGATGTCTGTACTGAACTTACTTTTGTGTTAAACTCGGTGTGGACCCTGCTCAGGCTCTGGAGCATGCTGCAGTCTCTCTGTGGAACCTGTTATTTCTTATCTGTTATATTAAACTTGTTCTCACTGTCTACTGTGACTTTGCCCTTGAATTCTTTCCTGTGGCGGAGTCAAGAACAACCAGGTAAGAGGACTGGGCAGATTGAGGCCAACTATCAGGCCCCCTCGACCCTACCTCCAATATCAGTATAATTTATTGTCTGAGGATGCTTTCATTGGTAAAAGGAGGCCCTATTAATAATCACCCCAGTACAATATGGGCAAACCACGACTGTTTCAGGCAAACATGGATATGTGGTCACCCTAACTATTCATGAGCTGTGTACAAAATGAGGAAATTAGCCAGGTTACTGAGAAAAATCTGTGAAACCTGGATCTTCTTTATTCATTTTCAGCCTTCAAGGAAGTTAGTTCCCCACCAGGAAGTGGGATACTTACAAGACTGCACTCCACAGAGCCTACTGGATAGCCACCAGAATTAGGTTTCAAACAAGTTTGAAGAGTGAGTTTGTCCTTGCCTACTGCGTTTCTCAACCACTTTTACTGCCTTCAAAAAAGCTTTGAAGAAAAGAAAAGAGAAGAATCTTTGAGATGTGTGTGAAAACCACAATGTAAAGGGCATATTTGGCAGTATTTCTGGCTCACTGCTCAGGGAAATACTACCTGGTGAATGTGAACCAACATTTATCCATCCAGCAACTCTCTTCCATCTTTACAGAAGACAATGGACTTGTTAAAGTATAGACCAGGGTTTCTCAACCTTGCCACTATCAACATTTTGGCCCAGATAATTTGTTGCAGAGAGCTGTACTGTGCATTGTAGGATGTTTAAAGATCCTTGGTTCTACACACTAAATGCCAATAGCACCCACCTCCCAGTTGTGACAATCAAAGTTGTCTCCAGACATTGCCAAGTGTTCCCTGAGGGGCAAAATCACCTTCAGTTGAGAACCAGTGGTACAGACCATGACCCCTTTTGACATTCCAACCACTGTCAACTTAGCCCATGCACTGAAGGATAGAAGATCCTTGGATCTTTCAGTTAGAAGAGAACTCAGAGGAAATAAATCCTCTCTTCCATGTATTCATTAAAGCATTTGTAACATCCCTGGCAGGTGATCACCCAGATTCCGCTTGGCTCTCCCAACATCAGAGAGCTCACTTCCTCATGAGATAATGTATTTAATAGTTAGATATTTTGAATATGAGAAAGTTCATTAATCCTGAGTGGAAATCAGCATCCCTGTGATATCCTCTTTTTCCGTGATTTTCCCAAGGGAGCTCTATGGAAGGTGACTCCTACTTCTTTTACCACAAAGCCCTTCTAATATTTGGAGTCTCCTTTTTTTCTAGAAAAGCTTCTCTATTTCCTTCAACATCACCTCCCTTAAACAACCATCAGTTTATCTCTCTGTATCAAGACTTTCCCAGTAATGAAAATGGTGATGGCAGTGAGAATGATGATGATGGCCGTGCTGATGGAAGTGCTGGGGTGATGCTGTGATAGTGATAGTGATGACGATGGTGGTGATGATCGTGATGCTGAGAGTGGTATTGATGATGATGATGGTGGTGATAATGGTGATGATGGTAGTGGTGATGATGGTAGTGGTGATGATGGTGGTGGTGATGGTCATGGTGGTGATGATGGTGGTGATGGTCATGGTGCTGATGGTGATGGTGGTGGTGGTGATGGTCATGGTGCTGATGATGATGATGGTGATGATGGTCATGGTGGTGATGATGGTGGTGATAGTGATGATGATGGGGTGATGATGATGATGATGATGGTGGTGGTGGTGATGGTCATGGTGGTGATGATGATGGCGGTGATAGTGCTGATGATGGGGTGATGATGATGATGATGGTGTGGATAACGATGATAGTGATGGTGGCAGTGATGGTGAGGATGATGATGGTGGTGGTGGTGGTGGTGGTGATAATGGCAATGATAGTAGTGGTGATGGTGGTGGTAGTGATGGTCATGGTGGTGATGATGATGGTGGTGGTGGTAGTGGTAGCGATAATGTTAGTGTATTAACCTGTTTTCTGCTGATTAGAACAGAATACCTGGAACTGGGTCATATATGAGAAAATAAAATTTATTTCTTTCAGTTTCAGAGGCTGGGAGGTCCATGGTACAGGAGAGCATCTGGTGAGGGCCTTCCTCTGGGTGGGAGCTCTCTGCAGGGTTCTGTGGAAATGCAGACAATCACATGGCAAGGATGGCAAGAGGTCCTTCATGTGCTCTCTTCATAAAGCCACCAATGTACACCCATGATAACCCATTAAACCATAAACCTATTACTCCATGAATGGATTAATCCATTCACTAGAGCACAGTCCTCATGATCCAATCACCTGTTAAAGGTCCCACCTTTCAAATACCATAATCAGATTTCCCACCTTCCTAATACTGTCACAATGTGTGTCAAGTTTCAACGAGTTTTGGGGGACATTCAATCCATAGCAGTTAGCCACCATTTATTGAGTCCTTCTCTTTGCTGTCTACTCTATATTCACCACAGTGCAATCCAGTGTACCAAGTGTACTAACTACCCCAAACAAAGTTGGCAAACTAATCTATCTAAATATCACTTCCACCACGTCACTCCCTGCTTCGCAAATCTACCCTGACTCTCTATTCAGTCCTGAAGGGGCTTTCAGAGCCCTTTCTGAGCTGTCTCCACATTTGGAAGCCAATAGATGGCTTCCACTGTTAAACCACTATTAAGTAGAGATTAGGTTCTCCACTGAAAGGCTCCAGTTCATCTCCCCAGTCTCTTCACTGTCCCCCACCCTCATGCCCATACACCCCATAGACAAATAAACCACAACTGCGCCCTGATTCTTCTTTCCCTAGAATGCTCTTCAGCTGCCTTTATGCCCACTCAGATCTTGTTCCTCCTTCAAAGCCAAGTCAAAGTCCTCCTTAACTCACTTCCAGTCACTCACATTTTCAAGTACTGCTTTGTGCCGGGCACTGTGCTGTGCACTGAGAAGCAGGACTCCCACCCCGCCTCTCAGATGACTTGTGACAAAGACAAGATGTAGTCATCAGTGAGAGTTCCCAGTCTTCCTCCTCCCACTTCCAGCCCACTCAGAACAATTCTGTCTGGCCAGTTCAGATTCTTTTCCTACTTCATCCTCCAAAGAGAGTTCTGTCTTTGCCAGGCTTGCTTCAGGGGCTTTGTGAAGCAGAATTAAGAGAATGGATAAAGGAAACAAAGATAACAACAGCTACGAAAAGAGGTTAGCACAAGTTGTGGGTTGGGTGTCAGGGAAGTTAGGGGTGTTATGTTTGGAAGGCATTAGAGCAGCCACAGCCATCAAAGGCACTTGGGGAATAGAGAAATAGACTTTTAAAAAGTTTTGCTGTAGGTTATAAATTAGATCACCTTTAATGTTCTTCCTGAGCCACAGGACACATTTCTAACTACTTTTGTTTACTAGATTGTGCTTATTTGAATGCAACAGCATAAAAAGCTCAGGTGAGATGGTCCTCAGTTTATGTTTATGTTATATTTATCATCTAAACTGGGACACTTTTGAGAGTAAAAGGGGGAACTATTAATAATTATTCTGGAATAATAGACATAAACCAGGACTGTACAGGGTAAACCAGGATGTTCAGTTACCTGAACTACATTCATAATAAAATCTGGCAAAGAAAGGGATGGGAGGTGCCCAGGACATCACTGGGCCCAGAGAATGAGCATCTTACCCAGAGGGTGGCAAGAGAGAAGAGAAAAAGTCTTTCCAACTTCATGAGCCTAGAGTGAACCTTCTCTTTTCTGAATCAGAAAACCTGTATCACCTGTTAAGAACTAAACTCCAACCTGTCTCATGTTATTTGCTATTTTTTTCTAGTGTTGACAAAGAGCAAAAATAATAATAAAATGGAAAATGTTAATCTTTTATATCATTGAAAGAAAAGAAAATCATTCTTATCACTCTTTTATATCTCTCACAATTCTGGGGAGTGTGGGAGATACAAAAATAGAGCACATCTTGTTGCCCTAGGCCAGGGGATGTGCATCCGTTTTCCAATTATTCTGTAATGGCCTTTGAGCAAATGCTCAGTGGTGGGGCAATAGTATAATGTCAATACTTTCAGGCAAGCAAGCAAGCATTTCTACTTCTGATTAATAGACAGGAGAGTAAACTAGAGTCACATTTACCAGGCTTCCCCAATCATCACTTAATATCCAACACATTTATACACCTGCGTTGCCAAGTGGAGACTATTTGTCTTCAGCTGCAAAAAAGAAACGCTTATTACACTCACCATCCCTTTCCTCCATCCACCTCCATGCTGCTGCTCCGACTCTGTCACACTAGCTGGCTTGAGTAAAGAATTTCCAACACTGTTCTGTAACAGTGGGGAGGGTCCAAGAGGAAATGGATAGCTCTCATCCAGTGAAGTTCATTGTGATGCAGCACTTCAGACAGCAGAAAGTCCACCCCATAAGAGCCTTAGCAGCTCTTCTGGGGCAGCAACTTTCTGGCAGGAGGTAGATTTTGTTGCAAAGTCATTTCTTTGGGCCCTTTAGAATACAGATGGAGTGGCAAAAATTGAGAAAGACCAATGAGGCATGCTGTAGTAAGTGCCTGCATTTCAGACAGGAATGCAAGAGAGGGAGCCTAAGGTGACCTTATGATTTAGGCATCAAGTTTACCCCAGCTTCTTGTCCTCTCACCTTGACAAACCTGAGGTACAACCTTCACTGGTTGGTCAGTTCCATGACAAAATTGTTTCTTGGGCCCCCAATTGCATGACTATTGCTTAAGACATATTTCTGGGATGCAATCAGTTTTCCTGATATTTATTTATTTATGTATGTGTATTTATTTAATATAATAAAAATCAAGCATTATATTAAAAGAAGGAAGAAAGGAAAGATGTTTCATTACAATCAAGATCAGGCTGAAAAAGCATCGGCAACAATTCACTGAATTCCACGAACAACAGAACCTTTGATAAACTACTGGTCCAGTCATACCATCCCCACCTTCTCTCCATTTTATTCCTTGAGAAACATAAGGGATGGCAAAATAAGACAGATCCTAGTCTCTACACTCATTAAGGAGTTCTACTTCAAAAGAAAAATGAAAGATACACAGTAATAAAACACCTTCCTACTTTTCTACCAAAGCACCATTATCACCACCACTGAGGCAGACTATAAATTTCACCTCAATATTAGCTCAATTCAAGGCATATTATAAGTAGGAACAATTGGCCACAAATTTTTGGTACACTGTATACTGTTTTATGGTTTCACCAAACAATTAGGCCAGAGAGAAAAGCTCAATAAAGTTCTGGGAGTCTAAACACACATCTGTCCTCTTAGTTTGCTGCTAATCCATAGTTTATTATTGTTTAGATAACATGTAAGTGGAAATAGTGATTTCCTTTCTATAACTATTCTAGTGATGGTGGTTACTTCCTCACGAGCAGAAACAAGAATTTTCTTTTAGCTGCTTACCTGTGCATAAAATCTCACTCAGACGTGCAGCCAGTATGTTTCTAAAAAATGAGGTAAGAGAATATTTCGCTTTAGGTTAGTCTAGAAGAAATAAAGAAATCTAAAGAAATAAATGTTAGACTTGGGGCAGCCTTTGCTAAGAAGACATCTGTTCCCATAGCTGAAGTTTCTGCAATCCACAGTTCCTCATAGTTTCATAATATAAAGATCAGCTCATGGGGAAAATATCCAAATGCATTTTCTAAGGCACTTATAATTACTGTCTTTCCTACAATACCAGGCAATACCTTGTTTCCTACAGAGATCAAAACACCCTGAACAATGAGTTGTATACAAGCTTTAATTTTTAGGATTTTGTTATGTTTGTAAGAATCCCCACAACAGGTATTACACATTTGCCTGCTTTCTTAAGCAGAATATAATGTGTGTATAATACTGTCATCAGTAATTGGAAAGGCTGCCAAGAGTTATTGCAAATACGAGGGTACTTCAAAAAGTTTGTGGAAAAATCGAATTAAAAGATCATATCAATCTTTTCACAAACTTTTTAAAGTACCCTCATAGTTCCAAGGGGGCAGGACTAAAAGAAGCAAGAGACCTATGAAATTCAGTACTTGGATTCTTATGTGGGAATCACACAGACCACCTTTGGGATTTGTCACACTTCTGCTGATTCAAGTTTGTAAAGTCTCTGCAGAGAAAGACATTTATTCTGAAGCTCAAATACTGAAGGACCCATCCGTTGCCACCCAAGCTCACAAAGCAATATGCAGAGGAGTCACACAAGGGAAAACCATTCTGCTTACCATAATTAGGCAGAGGAGCAAACCCAAGCCGCTGAGGACTAGGGAGATGAAGTAGATAAGAGAAGTGCTTGGGCGCAGAGCACTCGTGAGAGCTGCAGATGGTGGAGAAGAGCGCGCTGCCTGTCTAGAGGCGAAGCAGCTAGTCACGTCCGGCTAATTGGGGTCTGGCAAGGTTGTAAGCCCCACTGCTGCCAGCTGTCCTGACTTTGCAGAAGCAGCTAGGAATCTAAATTGTTATGTGACACGTCCCTGTTATTAAAATACTATGCAGAATAAACAAAAGCTGTCTCAAGTCCAAGGTGAACTGAGGGCCATCTTTTGTCTTTTACACCTGGTATAAGGGATTGGTCTCATGCTCTTCCGTGGATCCTACTGAACTCATGGAGGGAAGCTGGTCACTGAGTTAAACCACGAGCAAGCCCCACACTTCTGCTTTGTGCCTCTGGACCAACACCTACAACAGAAATAAATCGATCCAAATCAGCCCTGTTGCTCCAGTCTCCTAATGTCTCTGGAGCCCATTCCCTTTTTCCCTAAACACGGCCACCACTGTCCTTTCTTACCTGCTGCCTCAACAGCCTCCTGCATGGACCTCCGGCCTCTCGCCCCTGCCCCCACACAATTCATGAGCCTATCATTGCTGCAGACAGGTCTCTACTCTCATCTGGCCCCACCCTCCTCTGAATCCCTCAAGGGCTTCCTGTTGGTCTTGGAATGAACTCCAAACTCAGGGTGGCGTGCGCAGCCCTGCCTCTGCCCAGCTCATCTGGTCCCACTATCCCCTGTACTCCACCCACCTTCACTCGCCATGCTTTCTTAGACTCACGCATGCAAGCGACTTCCCACCGTGGCTCTCTATTTCAGGTTTTATTTTCTCCTGGAATGTTCTTCCCTTGGCTCTTTGCCCAGCTGTCCCTTTGCTTCCTGTAGGTTCCAACTTCAACATCACCTCCTCAGGGAAAACATCCGTGATCCCCGTGGTAGGTTGAATAGTGGCCCCATAAAGGATATGTTGAAGTCCTGACCCCGGGTACCTGTGAATGCAACCTTGTCTGCAAATAGCATCTTTGCAAATATAATCAAAATGAGATGAAGTAATCCTGGAATACAGTGGGCCCTAAATCCAATATGACTGATGTCCTTATAAGGACAGGAAGATTTGGAGTCACACAGACATGCACAGGGAAAAGACGGCCATGTGAAGACAGAGGCAGAAACTGGGGTGATACAACGAGCCAAGGATTGCTGGTGACCACCAGCACTGGAGGAGAAGCGAGGAGGGGTCCTCTCTGAGGCCCTGCCCGCACTTTGCTTTTGAGCTTCTAGCCTCCAGAACAGGAAGGTATACACTTCTGTTGTTTTAAGCCACCAAGTTTGTGGTAATTTGTCATGGCAAGCCTGAGGAAACAGACACAACCTCCCAACCTAAAGTAGCTTCCTCCTGTTAGTTCTTCTTCATGCTTTAAGAAGGTGTGAGCACCTTTCACGGTGTGTGATGATCGTTGGCGTGTCCACGTGGACCAGATACATCTCTCCCGCTAGACCATAAAGGCACGACATCAGAAACATGCTCATTCTGCTCACCTCCATACACACAGATGGCACCTGTCTTACAGAGGATGCACGGTAAAGGCTGGTTGAGTTCTATAAATTGTGCTTTAATATTTCATATTCCTTTAGGCTCTTGAGATGTGTGGAGAGGTTTGTCCTAAAACTAAATAGTCCCAGACAGCCAGCCTGATACTTACTAGTTCATCTGTCCTCCCAGAATCACGGATAATGCTGGAGAGAATCTTAGAAATCACCCAGCTCCCCACCACTACCAGCCCCCACTGGATTTTCAGGTGAGAAACTCGTGCCTTCTCTGTATGCTCCCAGCTGTCACTTCTTGCAGCTGTCAGTATATTCGTGCTTCTGAACAGCAGCCATGTACAGCTCCAGCTGCCTAGCCTGGAGGTCCAGAGGCGGCTTTCCCTCACCTGCAGAAGCCAGCACATGACTCCATGACAGCTATTCACTGCTCAGTGGCATTTTGTTTAGTTAGAATAATAGGATTTTAAGCCTGGAGGTGTCCTTAGGCATCATCTGAAGAACCTCATCCCCTCATTTAATTGAGTGAGAAAAGTCTCAAGCTATATACACTTAAGTGTAGCAAGACTGATTGCCATGAATTACCCAATTAACTACTCCCAATGAGTTCCCCTAGATATTTCTGAGAATTTCCCAAAGGCCCGCCTCCAGTGGGCCAGGCACATACCCCTCTGTTCCTCTGTTCAAACACCACGCTGGGGCTGGCCAGATCTGTGGTGGTCCCAAGCACAGCCCTGTCCTTGTGCCTCTCCTGATACCTTCTGTTGACCTCTCGCCTTCTTTATCCCAAATGTGGGACATCATTCCTCACAATACAGCAGATACTGAGCTGTAAGCTTTTAGCGAGACTTTCCTGCTCAGGAATAATAGAAAGAAAATACAACACAGAAAACAATATATACTACTGCCTCTGCCCACAACTGTCCAAGGCTCTGCCTGGCCCCAGCCTGCCTTCCAGGGTCAGAGAAGCTTCTGGGCTCACACCACCAGTGGCAGCACCTCGGGCTTCCTCAGAGCTCAGCCCTGTGTGCCTCCGACCACAGAGAGGGCAGGAAGCCATTCCTTCCGCTGAGTGTAAGTCCCTCCTCAGCATCTGCTCCAAGACTAATGCCCTCCAGGAGTTCCATCCCTTTGAAGGGATCCCCACCCCAACCCTCAGCAGTGACATCTATATTAGTCTGCTCAGACTGCCATAACAAAATGCCACAAACTGGGTGGCTTAAAAACAGAAAGTTATTATTTCCCAATCCCAGAGGCTTAAAGTCCAAGATCAAGGTGTCGGCAGGGATGGTTCCTTCTGAGGGCCGTGTGGGAGAATCTACTCCGGGCCTCTGACCTAGATTCCCGTGGTGTGCTGGAAATCTTTGGTCTTCCTTGGCTTATAGATACATCACTCCAGTCTGGACTCCGCTGTCACATGACTGCCTTCAAATCATCTTCACTATGTTCATGTCTGTCTCTGTGTCCAAATCTCCCCTTTTTATGAGGACACCAGCTGTAACAAATTAGAGCCCACTCTAAAGACTTCATTTTAACCTGATTACCTCTATAAAGATCCTATTTCTAAATAAGGTCGCGTTCTGAGGTACTGGGGATGAGGACTTCAACATACATATCTTTTTGGGAAACACAATTCAACTCATAACACTCTATAACCCCAGCAAGACAATCACATCATAGTCTTGTATCAATCTATTTCTTGAAGTCTGAGTTATTCATTTTGAAACAGTGCCTCATCAGCCACCAAATCCAGATTCCACCACCTTGACCTCATTCAAATTCTTTATTCAACTCTCCCTCAAAAAAACCTTAGGGTCCAGGTCCACCCAGGGTTATGCTGTTTAACACACACACACACACACACACACACACACACACACACACACACACACACACACACATAATGCTTTGAACAGTGACCGTGTTTATCAGGGGTTTTGGTTCTGATTACCTCTCCCTTTACCCAAGCTTTTGAACAATCGGGTACACACAAGCACACAAAACTGAATGGGAAACAAAGAGCTTCATCAATCACAGCAAACATCTGGCACCTCATAGCAAACCTCTAATAAAAACTGCAGTAGAGAGAGATGGCTTCAACTTGAGGCCTGACGGGTCTCACACTTCCCACTCCAAATTTAGATCTTGGGTTTACACACCACACCCACCTGCCTGTAGAAGGAGACAGAGAGATGAACAGGCTGCCGAGTGGGTTCCAAGCTCAGGTACACAGCAAGTTGTCCTCCGGTGGAATCCAGGCCAACCTCAGAAGGCTCCTGGAAACACAAAGAAGGACCATCACACAGTGTAAGAACTGACCAATAGCAAAGGGACCTGACCTACTTGCGAGAGGTGACCCCAAAATACCAGGTTCCAAGGAACCAGCAGGGAGTTGAGTGGCAGAGGGAAAAAGTGGTGCACTATGTCTGAGGAGAACCCAAGGTCTGAAAGTGGAGCCTGAGGAGGTTTGCTCTCTCCTCAGTTCCTCGTCCTTCAATGAGCTCTTTCAATACAACACCACACTTGCTCTTCTCAACAACCTGCATGCAGTAACTTTGTACCTATCTCAGAAGTAAGGAAACCGAAGCCTAGAGACACTAAATAACTGTAGCTAGTTTACAGAGCCAGGAACTTTAGGAAGAAAGCCAGAACTCAATACGTCGGTCTGTCTGACTCCAAGCTGTGACCCGGAGTGTAATCATTTTCATTTTGTGTTAATGAATGATTCATGTTGGTCAGAAATTTACTGGTTGTGATTGATGACGTTGGATTTACTGTTTTGCCAGGGCTGGAAGGATTAACTTCCAAAAGTTTATTACCAGGGGCCTCTTTGTACCCACAAACAAAAAGGAAGTTTATCTAAAAAGTTTTTGCAAACATTGCACTGGAGCCCAGCCTCGCACCAGGGACAGAGAAGGGAGCCAGGATGTCCTTGTGGTGGCTGCCCTGCTTCCAGCTGAGCTCTCCCCATGCCTTTATCACAAAATAATTGTTGGCTCTGGTGGCTGTCCTAGCCTCAGTATCAGAATTGTCTCTGTGTTTGAGAAACATAGATTCTAGAAAATGTAGTCACGTTTTTCAGAATTATAGTTGAGAAAAATATATATCTGATAAAAAAGATACTTCAACCAGACGAATCAGTCAAACTTATTTTTTAAAAGATCATGGGATACTTTCAGAGCAGGAAAGATGACACCATGCAGGCTCTGTCAGGAGAAACAGCGGCTCTTTCCTTTCTGTGGCCACAGGGTCTTGATGGGCAGGTGACACTCTGAGTATCTAGTGACAAATAGGCACTTCATAAATGCCACTGTTAAACTTTCTTCTAGGTGTAAAATAAATTGATGGAATCAAACCATATTTCATTGAAATAAGTAGTTGCCAAATTTAATAAATTCCCTGAAAACGGCTAATAAGGTCATTCTAGTTTTCTAAATAACTAGAAAAGATGAATGTTGACACGTTCGGGCTCTCATCTCTGTAAATGAGAGGGCTGCCTGCATGCTGTGGGCTCAGCAACCAGCAACAAGATGGCAGGAAAGGCTGAGCGAAGTAAGCCTCAGTGATTGAAAGGTTAAGAATAAGCATCATCTTGCAATACACCTGCACTGGCTGAGGTTTTTGCAGGATCTCCCAGGCTTTTGAAGGGAGGCTGTTCTCTTCCTTCATTGGGAAGGAAGATGCTTCCGCTGGCCTGGAGATTTCAAGATAATTTCAGGTTAAATATTATCAGGCTCATCCACCCAAATGTCTCCATCCCAGATGTCAAGGTACCACTCTTTCCCTACCAACGCCCTAACTTGGACATAGGAAACTGATCGAGCATACGCGTTCATTCTGCTAGCTCTGACACCTTAAAATTAAATTATGGGCCTCATTTTCAGCACAGTCTTAAATAAGACTAATGAATGTAAGGGTCCCTTTAAATAAAAGTGTCTCTTTAAATATTTAACTATCCAATATGGCAGCCACCAGCCACTTGTGTCTAATGAGAACTTAAAATGTGCCTATTCCAAAATGAGATATGCTAGAAGTATAAAATACATACTGACTTTGAAAACATAATACACAAAAAATGTAAAATAACTTATTAATAAGTTTTTATATTTGTTACATTTTGAAATTATATTTTGGATATAATGCATTAAATAAAATATATTTTTGAAAATCATCTTACCTATACTTTTTAATTTGTGACAATTAGAAAATGTAAAATTATATATGTGGTATATATATATAATGTAAAATTATATAAATATATGTTATATTTACATGGAATAGCACTGCTTTAAATGCTGCCATGGGGGCAATCAGGCTTTCACAATGTGCCTTGAGTTAAGAATCGACTAAGCTGAGGATGTTTTCTTTTCTCAAGGATTCAGGCAGTGTAAAAAAGTCAGTCGATTCCAATATTCATTTCTCAAAAGAGAAATGTACAGAACTTTACAGTACAAAAACTAAATCTTCATGTATGCAAATTTTAAAGAATCATTTAAGAGGTCAAGGAATCCCAGGATGAAATACAGAATATGACAAAAGAGTCTAATATTTTTCAAATATATGAAACAACCTCACTGAAAGGAGGCAAGGGAGAAAGATGCTGACCTAAGTGACTTTGAACTGAACAGAGTCTGTACTAAAAGCAAGAAGAACTGTACAAAAGCACTGTACTCTAGTTTAAAAGTTGTTTCCCATAGGAGTAGGGGGTGAAAATTCTGAAACCACTATATGTGTATTCTAAACTGAATGATTAAGTAAATAGGTGGCAGAAAGTGGGAGCCAGGTTTTTACCCATTGGAGTGGGAGGTTACAGAGCAGCAAGGAGAGGAGGCTGGAATGATCCGTGGTAACAAAGTAGAGTTGGAGACATGAGCATGAACTTGTGTTTAACTTAATTAGATACAGATGGTTACAGATCAAAACATTTATGAATATATATATATGCATATACATTTTTATATGTTTTTTGCTCAGTTAGCTGAGAGTACCCAGAAACAATAATACCTCAGTAACAACAAGCATACCTAGTGCCCAGATCTGGGTTCCTAAGATCATTCTTCAATAAAAGAAACCAGAGCTCTTTGGAGAAATTGCTGACTCTAGTACTGGGGTGGAAAATATTACAAGATGAACTGGGAGAATTTTATAGTGTCAGAAAGTAAGGAAGTGCTCCTATCAAAGAAAAAGGCCCACAATTATGGAGTATGTCAAAGGGACACAGGAGCCAGCTGAAAGAGCTCCCAATGGCCAAAGCTAGAACAATTTGAGCAGGAAAATAAATAAAGTAGTATTGGATTAGAACCCAAATCATAAAGCAATTATCAATGAGTCCACACTGGCATAAATAAATGATTGAGTAAATAAGTAATTGATGGAGAAGAGACAAAAATCCTATCCAGAAGAATTCCAAAAAACTTATGTAGTTACTCTCAAGGATGTGGAGCATAACACCCCTCTCCAGAAGTGCAGGCTATACAAAGTGACTTCCTTCCAAAAAATAAAGGATAGAAAGGGAGACAAAAAAAGTAACTTTTCCATGGAGAAACCTAACAAACACTACCTCAACCAGGTGGTCAAGGTTAACATGTACAGTGGTACATCATTTCTTAGCTCAGACTGCAATAACAAAATACCACAGATTAGGTGACTTAAACAACAAAAATTTATTTCTCATAATCCTCCAGATGAGAAGTCTAAGATCAAGGCACCAGCAAGTTTTATTCTGAGGCCTCTTCTCTTGTCTATAGGCAGCTGCCATCTCACTGTATTTTCACACGACCTCTTCTTTGTGTGTCCTCAAGGAGAGAGAGCAAGCTCTCTGGTGTATCTTTTTATAATGGAACTTATAAGGGCATTAATCCCATGATGAAGGCCTCACTCTCATGACCTCATTACCTCCCACACACACCATCTTCAGATGCCATCCCCTCATATGGTTCAACATATAAATTGGAGGGGACACAAACATTCAGTCCACAATGGTCATGTTCATAGTATTCCCTTGATGTAACATGATTTTAACTTAATTTTTATAGTCTTCTTCCACAAAACTCAAAACCACAGCCTACTCATGAGAAAAACATAAGTCAAATCTAATTTGAAGGACCATATATAAAATACCTGACCAGTACTCTTCAAAACTCCAAGGTCATCAAAAACAAGGAAATTGTGAGAAACAGCCAGAGCCAAGAGGACCCTAAAGAGACATGACAACTAAATGTAATGTGGTATCCTGAATGGAATCCTAGAACAGAAAAAGGACAAGAGGTAAAAACAAAGGAAATCTAAATAAAGTATGAACTTTAGAAATTATAACAAATATACCACATTAAACTGGGTGTAGAATACATGAGAACTCACTGTACTATCTTCACAATTTTTTTTGCAAATCTGTTAAAAACTAAAACTGTTCTAAAATAAAAAGTTTACTTTTTAAAAAAAGACCCACATAGAAATTATAGAAATTCTTCAAGAACTGTCTTCCAGGACAATGAATAAAATTTAAAACTTAATGAATCCATTTAACAACAGTGTAGACACAGATAAGGAGAGAATTTATGAAATGGAAAACTGACAGGAAAAAATCTAGAATGAGACATGGTAAAACAAAACAATTGAAAATATAAAAGATAGGGTAAGACATATAGAAGATACAGTGAGAAGGGACCACAAAAGACTCATAATAGCCAAAGCAATCTTGAGCAAGAGGAACATAGCTGGAGGCATCACACTACCTGATTTCAACATAGACAAAGGTATAATAATCAAAACAGTATGGCACTTGCATAAAAACAGACATGTAGACCAAAGGAACAGAGTAGAGAGCCCAGAAATAAATCCACACACTTACTGTCAATTGATTCCTTGATAAAGGTGTTATTAATGCACAATGGGGAAAGGATAGTCTCTTCAATAAATGGTGTTGGGAAAATGGTATACCCATGTGCAGAAGAATGAGACTGGACCTTTGTCTCATAGCACCTACAAAAATCAACTTGAAATGAATTAAAGACTTAAACATAAGACCCAAAACTGTAAACCTACTGGAAGAAGATATAAGGAAAAAGCTTCTTGTCATTGGTCTGGGCAATGATATTTTGGATATGACCCCAGAAACACAAGCAACAAAAGCAAAACTAAACAAATAGGATTGCATCAAATTAAAGAGCTTCTATGCAGCAATAGAAAAATAAACAAAATATAGAAACAACCTACAGAATGGGAGAAAATATTTGCAAGCTATACATGTGCTAAGGGGTTAATATCCAAAATATATAAGAAACTCACACAACCTAAATCAAGAAAACAAATAACCCAATTAAAAAATGGGCAAAGAACCTGAATAGGCATTTCTCAAAAGAAAACATACAAACTGCCAACAAGTATCAGAGAAATGCAAATCAAAACCACAGTGAGATATCGCCTCACATTTCACCTGTTAGAATGGCCATTATCAAAAAGACAAAAGATAGCAAGTGTTGGCAAGGATATGGAGAAAAGGAAACCTTTGTACACTGTAGGTAGGAATGGAAATTGGTACAGCTATTATGGAAAACAGTATGGAGGTTGCTCAAACCATTAAAAATAGAACTTTAGATCATATTGGGTTTTTTTATTTTTTACCTTTTTGGCATTTTAATTCTCTTTACAATAAAAAAAAAGAAAAGAACAATATGATCCAGCAATTTCACTTTTGGGTATATATCCAAAGGAAATGAAATCAGTATCTAAAGGAGATATCTGCATCCCAAGTTCATTGCAGCATCATTCACAATAGTCAAGATATGAAACCTATCTAAGTGTCTATCAAGAGATGAATGGGTAAATAAAAAATAAATAAACATATATATATATATATATATATATAAAATGGAATATTATTCAGCCTTTAAAAGGAGGAAATCCTGCCATTTATAACATGGTTGAACCTGGAGGACATTTTGCTAAGTCATGTAAGCCAGACACAGAAAGACAAATACTGCATGATCTCACTCATATGTGGAATCTAAAAATGTTAAACTGATAGAAGCAGAGAGTAGAATGGTGATTCCCAGGAGCTGGGGGGAGGGCAGGGTGGAGAATGGATAATGTTAATCAAAGGATATAAAATTTCAGTTGTGAAGGATGAATAAGTTCTGGAGACCTAATGCAAAGCATGGTGATGGTGACTGTAGCTAGTAATACTGTATTGTATATTTGACATTTGCTAAGAGAATAGGTCTTAAATGCTCTCACCAAATACAAAAAAAAAAAAAAAATGGTAACTACATCAGGTGATGGATATGTTCACAAGCTTGATTGTGGTAAATCACTTCATAATATGTGTGTATATCAAAATATTGCATTGTATATCTTAAATATACCTAATTTTTGTCAATCATACCTCGATAAAGCTGGGTAAAAATAAAATGTAGAACTAAAAAAAAGATACAATGAGAAGATCTGATATGTGTGAAATTGGAAAAGAAGCAATAATTGAAGAGATACTGGCATTAAACCACAGACTCAAGAAGTTTTAAGGACCCCAAGCAGATTAATTATTTTTAAAAATCCACACCAAACTGCACATGATAAAATAGCTGAAAATTAAAAATGAAGAAAAAATTGTAAATGCATCTAGAGAATAAAGACTAATAGTCTTCAAAAGAATAACAGGAATAGCAACTGACTTCTCAACAGAAACAACAGAAGCCAACAGACAATGAGATATTTTTAAAATGCTGAAAGAGACAAACAATCTAGAATTATATACCATAAAGGACATTTGAGGAAAATATCCTTCAAGAATAAAGATGAAATATTTCCCACTTTCAGACAAACAAAAACTGAAAGAATTTGTCATTTGAAAACCTGCACTAAGAAAAATGGCCCCAGATGGAAGATCTGAGATGCAAAAAGGAATGAAGAACAACGGAAATGAGAAATATGTAGATAAATATAAATAAATGCTAAATGTATAAAACAATAATAGCAATGTCCTGTTGTGTTTTTACTGTAAAGAGAATTAAAATGCCGAAAAAGTAAACAATAAAATAAAAAATGGCAGACTGGATCCGTGAGAGAGTTGTATTGCTAGACCAATACATAGCAGTGGATTTTTTCTGACCTAGAACGCAGGGATGGAATTTCCTAGCAGCCCTAGCAACTAACTGCTCTTGCAAATAATTTAAAGGGATGTTCTTTAAGATGACAGCTTCTGGAAAGTCCGCTTATGATGGACTGACAGAGGGAGCTGCGGAGTCAGCTTGTGTACTCTTCAGCCAGACCAGGGCTGTATAGCAAGGTGAACTGAGAAATGAGGTTGGTGCCAACCAGGCTTAAAATTAGACATGGTCTCTTTCTGGCAGTTTTAGGGAAAAGGAGTTTTGCATATTTATGCCTTAATTATGCAGACCTACTTTCAGGGTTCCTTTGGCTCAATTCAACATGCAGATCCAAAGAGCACCGATGGTTTTCTTCTCACCTGAACTATGTGTTTCTTTAACTTTAAACGAAATTGCTTAACTAAAGGAAATAGGCTCTTGGCAAGAAGTTGGCCTACAACAGGCATTCTTGCATGGACTTTATTCTTTGTGCTGCATGTTCCCACTCCTAACCACAGTATTCAAGAAAATCCCCACTTCACAAAATATCAAAGGTGAAAACAGGCTTGGAAATTACATGGTAGTCCTGTCCCCTCTTCCGTTTTTCAGATTAGGGAACTGCAACCCAGAGAAGTGTGGGGCGGCCAAGGTCATCTCAGTCCTGACAAGCAAGGCCTGCGACCCAGGCTTCTCCACTCTCGTTCACTGCTCTTCCCACTCCATCTTTTGCCCAAAGATGATACGTGATGGGCTTTTCAAATTAATAAAAGAAAAGAAGGAACGTTCTCCAATGCCACTTTCAACCACGGATGTTGCTTCCAGTGTTCCCAAATAGTCAGCATGCGTTGGCAATCATGGATTGCATGACCGCTTAATTAAAGAACTAGAAAGAACCAACCCTGCATGGAGCCCGGACTGCAGAACGACCTGTAATTCAAAAGATAACAATTTTTTTTAAAAAACCACACTTAGCAACTGTTTTCGACTATTCACACCCCCCCCCCGAATTATTTATGTACAGTACGTACTAACTCTGCTCCCCTCTCACTTCTGCCTTTGAAAAAGACACACGTCCGCGAGGGGAGGTTGGGACGCAAGGGAAGGAAGGTGGAGAAGAAAAGGCCCTCGGAGGTTGCAGTCCCAGTGGCCCTACCGGCGACAGGCCCGGGGCGCGGGCACGGGCAGCTGTGCGCACGCGTGCTGGACCGCAGGCGGCTGCACCCAGCTTTACTGAGCCCTTCAGCGCTGCATCCTCCCCACGGCCAACGCCCCAAGTTCGGGGTGACAGGGGATGGGAAGAGGAGGATCCCAGGGCACCCTCAGAAACGACGTTTTGGAAGGTCCCGGGTGGGTGAGCAAGAGCAAGGCAAGGACGTTGAGGACAAGAAACCTTGAGCCGCCCCCCTAGCCCGGGCTCTGCAAGGGTCTGAGCGCGGCGGGGGCGCTCAGCTCCGGACCGGGGAGGGGACGGTGGGGTGGGCTGGCTCTGCTCGGGGGACCCTGAGGGGAGGGGCGGAGCCGTGGGCGGGGCCTGCTGGGACCAGAGGCCCCGCCCCTCAGACCAACCTGTCGCCCTGTCATTGGAGGGCGTCGGGGGCGGGTCCGAGGGACGCCCTCCTCTCGCCACCAACCCCCGCCCCACCCCCTGCCCGCCCACGTTTTCCGCTCTTCCTGGAGCCTCCGAGCTCAGGGATAGGAAACACCCTGGGCCCCCACCGTGTCCCTGGACGCCGAGGAGGCGAGCCCCCTGCCGCCCCGCCCGCGGGCTGGTGACGTCACCAGGGGCGGGGCGGCGGGGCTCCGCCCCCGGGGCCCGGGCAGTCAGTCACCTAGGTGTCTGCGGCTCCTGCGGGACCCGGGGAAGGGGCCGCTCAATGCAGATGCTTCACGTCACATAGTGCTGCAGTCAGACCCCCTGCGGCTCCCCCTTAGCCCCTCACCGTGCAGACTGTCCCACTCCCCTTGTTTTGCACCTTTCTCTCCCTTTCTGTCTATGCATCTCCAAATGGTTAAGAATGGGGACGCCTAGCTGGGCTCATGAGTAGCAAGCTGTCTGCAGAAGCAAATTGGATGCCATATCTCCTTAATCATTTCGCGATTCTGCTTATTTGATCGTTCTCTCATGTAGTTTCGCAAGATGTGGAGGAGGTCGTTTTCTTGTCTTTTCTCTGCAAAGGCTTAATTAAAGTTGGCCAATGCCTTCTTATTATAGAAGCTAAGATTCAGGCTTTTCTCTTTCTTTTTTCTTTCCTTTTTTGTTTGTTTGAGTTTGTGTATGTGTGTGTGTGTGTGCTGAAAAAGGCGTTTAGAAAGGAAATAGGTCTGATTAGTTTTTATTCTTAAGCTATCGTCAACACCTTGCACCAAGCACAAACGCAACTGCAGAAGCACTTCGTTGCAGAGTAGGCTGCGTCTACACAGGGTGTGTGCTCAAGCCTCAAAAGACAGTGCAGGTGTGTGTGGGTCCGGGTGTGCGTGTGCGTACGTGATGTACGTGTGTGCGTGTGTATACGACCCAACGAATAACCCCAAGAGGCGCATCGAGATCAGAAAGAAGCCCGCACACGAGCGCTTGCCTCGGAAATTTCCTAAAGATGAATGTTAGTAAATCGCTAGTATCCGAAAATCGTCTTCGAGGAGGCCCCTTCCCCCCAAAACAGGTGTCGCTGCGTGTCGTGCAGCTGCCTCTCGCCCTGGCGTCGGAGGCGGTGAAGCTCACAGAGGGCACGCGGTGTATATTCCAGGGGCCCCCCGTGTGCAGACCGAAGCCCCGGGGCCTGGGTGCGTGCGCTCGCCCGCGTGCAGCGTGTGCAGGCGGGCACGGGGGCGCTCGGCTCGACTCGCGGGCGTGCGCGCGTGTGCGAACGTGTGCTCGTGCCAGGGGGCCGGGCTCTGTGCTCACGCGCTGCAGGCTGCGCCCGGAGCTCAGCTGCTGGGTTGGAGGAAAAGAGGGGAGGCAGGTGCAGGGGGCGGGCGGCCGAGGGGAGCTTTCGAATTAATAGAGCTGGCTTAGCTGTTCTTCCCTCTCCCGCTCCCGTTCCTTGAACCCCCCCTGCATCGTAGGAAGGGGGCTGGCTTCGCTGCTGTGCTGCTGGAGGAAGGGGAGCGGGTAGAAACAATCGAGTGGGCGCGCCAGGACTCCCCGGCTCCAGGCGGGGACGGGAGGGGGAGCCCCCGTTCTGCGCAGAGAGGGGGCGGGGGGGGGGGGGCCCGAGCACAAGGAGGAGGCGGGGGGGGGACCGCGGGGACCCGGGAGGAGAGAGTTCGTTTGGATCGCGCATTAATTGGAGCCATCTGATTAATTCGAGCTTCTGATGACTATAAATGGCGATTCTCTAGCAAGGTGTCTATATTACAAAAAAAAAAAAAAAAAAATCGTTCCGTGTCATCCCCCACGTCAGGCCTGCTCGTGGGCGTGAGGCTGTACTTCCTCCGCCCCCTGCTAATGGAGTGAACCATTCGCAGCTCTTCCCCCTCTCCTCTGTCTCTCCCTCTCTCAGCCTCTCTCTCTCTCTCTCTCTCTCTCTCTGTCCCCGTCTCTTCCCCGCTCCCTCTTTTTCTCCTCCCTCTGCCTTCCCGGTGCATAAAGTCTCTGTCGCTCCCGGAACTTGTTGGCAATGCCTATGTTTCAGCTTTCCCCCGCGTTCTCTAAACTAACTATTTAAAGGTCTGCGGTCGCAAATGGTTTGACTAAACGTAGGATGGGACTTAAGTTGAACGGCAGATACATTTCACTGATCCTCGCGGTGCAAATAGGTAAGTGGCAGCCCGGCCCGGCTTTGGGCGGGCGGCGGCGGGAGGCAACCGGCTGGCCCGAGGCCGCCCCAGGGTGCGGAGAAGCCGGCAAACCCCTGAGGGTGGGGACACTGGCTCCTGGGGACTCGCGTGTCCGGTTGGGTGTTCCTAAAGAAAGAGACTCCAAACGTTCGCAGGAATTGTGTGCGGACGGCAGTTCTCTAGAGGCGGTTTTCCCCTTTTTCCAAAGCGCGCATTCCTTTTTGCTTCCCTCTTTGGGATTAGACCAAGCTTGGTGCGCGCTGGGACAATGCTTAGTCCCTACGATACTACAGGATATTATTTTGAGGGGTTGAAAGGTGGATGCAGGAACAAGATGGCTAGGCAGCTAGGACTGGAAAGTTTATGTGCAGAAAGCAGAGATTTTGCAGGGCTCAGACTGCTGCATTTAGAACTTTGTCATTCTCCCGTTCCTCCTCCCCTCCCCCCATATTTTAGCTGCAGCGTTTGCACCGGGCACCGCAGACCCGGCTGGGGGGCAAATTGAGAACGATTGGGAACTTCGGGCCACATATTTTAACATGCTTACCATTGAGGAGGATAAATTCAGCCAAATATTTGTGGATATACCCTTCTAAGCACATTTGCCTGTTACTTTACTCATCGGCATCTGTTATTTTATCCATAGGAAAGGGTTAAGAAGTGTTTGCAATGTGTTATGTTTATTTGGGGTTGATTATGGACGGATTTATTGAGTCCCCATTTTATGTTAAGGAATGTTGAGTCGCAGTTACGCTTTCAGGGAGCTTTTTAAAGTGCACATTTTTCCATCTAGAATGAAGAAAACATTATGGGAAGGGGCAGTAGAAAACTCCCTTCTCTGACGCTGGGTCAGAACAATAATTAATGGGGTCTAAAAGTGAAAGTGAAGCAGGTTATTAATAGAATGGACAAGAGAAAAAAATAGAAACTCTTCAAACGGGTTTTCTGGAGACAGAGGGAATTGTAGCCTCCTGTCATTTCAGGCTGTAGCATTCTTTGCAGATAAATCCTTGCAGTATTGGGGGGTGCTTTAGGGAATTGGTTTGGGACAAGAGAGGGAATTTATAACATTTTTCCTCATGAGAAATGTTGAGAAAACAGGGTTTAGAGTTCTCTGGACATTAAAACGAATTCTTTGCAGTGGGATTTTTATGCATTTGATGTGATTTTAACAATCTAATTTTTTGCAAAAACATTACAGGGATTTTAGAGCGTGTGGATGTGGGATGTTTGGCGTTTTCCTTTAATTCTAAGAAATGACTTAATGCTTTGAATCTGGTTGTTTTGAATCTTTGACATTAGTGCAAAGAGCTGCAGTAAAGAACATTTCTAATGGCAGCAAATTCCTTATAAATGTTGAAAATAAGTGAATGTGGCGTTTTGCAATTAGCCTGCGAATTTTTAGAGAGCAGGAGACAACAGCTGTTTTTGAGATAAGGATTTTAATCGGAGGTTTTGGGGTCTCTGTTTTCCTGGTGAAAAGTAACCTTACTTTGAGAGGCTTAAAAAAAAAAAAAGGTGGTTGTGCATGAAGGATGTTTTGAACACATTAATTCGGCCCGAAAAGGACTATTTGTGGGCTGTGGAATTGAAATTGAGCGTATTTTTTCCCGAACGTCTGCCCTTTCCTGCACCAGAACCTCGGTCTTTATTAATTCATGGCTGGGAGCTGTCCCAAATCATTGACATTTGACAAGAAAAGTGGGGGTTGGGGAGGACCGCGGAGTTGCAGAGGGTGTTGAACGCGAATGAAGACGCTGCGGGAGGAAGTTTGGAATGAATGAGCGGTCGAACGAGTGAATGAACGGATGGAACCGCACAAGGTGCGGACTGCAGAGGGGACAGGGAAGGAGCTCGGGTCGCCCTCCCGAGCCTTGTTGAAGTGGGATTAGGGGAGGACGACTAGGGACGCGCGACCTGCGACCTGCCCGGACGCGTGCGCCGGCAACATTGGTCCCGCCTGCAAGCTGCCAGCCTCCCAGAGCAGGCTAGAGCCCGAGGAGTCACAGTTGCAAAAGACAGAAATTTTCACGACTTCTTATTTTACACACGCACACAGCCACACATGCGCGGTGCGTAGGGTCTTCTCCAGCAACGCCTGGGAAGATAACGTGACAGGAGCGCTTCCCGCCCCCGGCATGCCCCAATTCCCCCTTTAAAAAAAATTGCCAGTGCATCTCAGAGGCTTCTTTTACGCCACCGAGTTTTGGGGGTGAGGAGCGACCGGGGGCAGGGCAGGGTGGGCTGCGTTGCGTTTCGTGTCTTCGCTGCAAAGCCGTATTTGTAACATGCATTTCAGAGCAAGATTTTCATTTTCACTGAGTCCTGTTAGGACGAAGATTCGTTGATTCGTGACGTTCTCTGACAGTGTTCGAGTTGCTCTTGCTGTAGTCGCAAGAGTACTTAACGTTTCGTGTAAGGAGAACCGGGACGTTTGTTTATGCCCCGGCCGGCCGGGGTCGACCTTAACCTCGGTCCCTTCCCCAGAGCTTCCCGTTCCGGATTAGAAAGCGCAAGGTCCGCCTCGCTCCTGCCGCCGCGATTTGCAAACGGTGCGCTCTCGGAGGCTGCTTCGGCTGGGTGGGTCGCCTTCCCCGCGCTCTGCGTCTGGCTGGGCGCTCGGGGACCGGCCGGAGCGAGGCGTCCGGTCCTCCCCGGGCACGTTCACTCACGAGCCGCGGCGCCCGCAGCGCTGCGGAGGAAGGGGCCTGCGCCCAGGCTGGTGGGCGCCGGGGGCCGGTGTCGATCCTGAGAACACTCCCCCCTTATTCCTCTGCCCGCCCCAACAGCGCAGATCCGCGCTTCCTTCGCGCCCCCCTGGAGCCCTGGGAGCCTGGGGTGCTTCGGGCCGCTCGGTATCGAGCCTCCGGCCGGGTTGGTGGCCCTCAGGATGGAAAGAAATGGCCACCGCAGCGTCTTCGGCCTGGAGCCTGTGTCTGGTCCGGAGCCTCAGGAGCGAGGGTCTCGGTGCGGCCTGGGTTTCCTGCTCCTCCTCTCGCCTCCCCGTCTTCCATCCCCGGTCCCCTCTGGAGGGAGCCCCGAGCTAAAGGCCACGAGCACCCCCCTTCCCCGCCCACCGCGCGGCAGCGCGCTCAGCAGCAGGGCTGGGACGTGGAGAGGAACGGTCTCACCCCGCTGCTGCCGGGAGCGGTGGCAGACTTTGCAGGGGTGTTGAGGGTGTGTGCGGAGCCGAGCGGCAGAGAGAGGCGGTGGGGAGCACACACATCCTTGACCCCGTCCAGCCTCCGCCCCTGACCACTCGTCCCCGCTCCTGGGTCTCAGAACGCCTTGGCTGCCCTCTTTCCAGTGGGGCGGAGGAGGGTCTCACTGGGAACACGGGCAGAATCCGCAGTGGGCAATCGGTCTTACAACGCCACAGTGCATTGCAGTGACTGCTGGTAGCTTCCAGAGACTTCACTTATTCACGCATCCATTCAGCAGGGTTTGCTGCGTGCCCACCCTGGCGCCGAGCCTGAGGCTCGTTCGCGCGTTGTGTGTGTGTCTGGGGGGGGGGTCATCTGCGTGACCCCGCGCTGGCCGCCTCCCGCCCCGTTCTCGCCCCGCAATCTGCTGCCGAGACCCCCTCTGTCACCTCTGAAATTGAAGATTGCATTGCAAGAGCGGTGACAGGGCTTGCTTGGGGAAGCGTTGGGAGCGAAAGAGGGAGTGGAGAGAAAGAGAAATAAAGGAAATAAGGGAGGTGAGCAGAGGGGGCGACGGAAACAAAAAAATGGCGAGAGGCAGGAGGGAGATCCACCCACCGCGCCCGCTCGCACAGACTTTCTGCACTAGACGCGGCGTTCGGGGCAGGTCAGTCATTCTTGGGCCACGTATGTCATTCACCTTTAGCACTGGCGCGCCCCAAGGCTGGGCGTTAGGAGGGAACGCGGAATGGGGCGAGGCCGCGCGGAGTCGGGGACGCGCGGGCGGGCCCTGGGGCTGCAGGGAGAGGTCGTGGTGCTACTGACTGGTGTCCCCTCCTCCCCGCAGCGTACCTGGTGCAGGCCGTGAGAGCAGCGGGCAAGTGCGATGCGGTCTTTAAGGGCTTTTCGGACTGTTTGCTCAAGCTGGGCGACAGCATGGCCAACTACCCGCAGGGCCTGGACGACAAGACGAACATCAAGACCGTGTGCACGTAAGTGTCCTCTCTGGCCAGCTGAGTTTCTGTTCTGGGGGCTGTCTCTGCTGCGCTCAGCGTTCGGCGCCAGGGCGAATCCTCACATTCTTGCCTTCTAGCTCCTATTCCCAGGCCGAGGCTCCGGGACAAGCCCTCTGGCCTCAAGGCCCAGTCCCCTAGGTTAGAACCTGCACTGCCCAAGGCTACCCCTCGACCTGGGAGGATCATTCCACGAGGGACGGGCCCATTCACAGGTCCCTGCAGCCTCACAGGCCAGCACAGAGATGTGTACACCCAAGGCGCTGGGACCTACGGCCAGGGGTCAGGAGCTGGGAGCCCTGCCACCGGTTCCTTATGCTGCAAAATCTCTCTACTTTGAGGCAATCTTAATCGTTATTTTCTCTTTCTGCATGAGTGGACTGCCGAGTACTATCTGAAGAACAGTTGATTTTGGTTTGAAGAATATTTTGGGTAACACTAGATTTGCCTAAAGTGGAGGTCACTTGCCTATTCTATTTTCCCTGATAAAATGCCCTTCTGATACACACCAAGAAAATATGGGTGCAGGGGTGTGGTTTTCCCTGTTTGAGGAGAGAAGCTGAAATGTTTTATTCCATGCCAATGACTTTGCCCAAGAAGGGCATGTCCAGGAGGGCTGGTGACTATTTCTGCTGAGTTTGTAGGGGATTCTGAGGTTTGGGGTAGCCACTTTCCTTTCTTCCCCCACCCCTGCCTGTATCTGCAAGATCTCCCTGGCCCAGGGCACCTAAGGGCCCAAAGAGGGAGGAGAAAAAATTCATAGTCAGACCCAGTGTCATTTTCTCAGAGCTTAGCTGGAAGGCTGCTCCCACTAGCAAGTGAGGTAACCAGCAGAGCCCTACTGCGGTGGACCTGCGACATTTTGGCTGCTGCAGACCTTAGAAATGTCCCCATCCTCTGCAACACACACTGTCTCTTATTTTTCAAAAACCAGGTGTATTCCCCCATCCACACAATGGTTCGTCCTTCTGATAATGCCAAGGCAAAAGGTGTCCCTTTTTTCCAGAGGTTGGAGTGACCATTTTCTGTGCCATCCTTTTTATACTTTTTATACTTCCTCTCTCCCTAATTGGGGGGTGGGGTAGGATGGGGGGTTGCTTATTTGTTTAAATTATGGCTAATTAAATGGGGTCAGTTTTGCTACACACTTTCCTAAATGCCTAGAAGCCAAGGCAGCTAAGTGGCTGGTTCCTTCCTATCATAAAAAGGACAAAAGGCACTTAATTCCAAATGTCTGATGGTTGTTAAGAATGCACCTATGAGGCATGACAAAAGGTTACATATACAGTAGCTCCCAAGTCCTTCATCATTAACTAGAACTTGGTTATTCTGAGCTATTTTAATTTTTTAGTAGGACTTTGATCCTGGAAAACAGAAAAGTGCCTCTCCCTGAGGTCACAAGCCACAGCTGGGTTCAGGCCCCATTCGGTTGGTGGTGCTGGCAACACAAAGCTGAAGCCCACCTCACCCTAGCCCCAGCTGGATGTCCCTCTTCCAGGAGGGTCCTGTCCCCACCTGGGTATGCAAAAAGAAGGGAGCGATTTAGACATCCTTTGGGAGGTGCAGTAATATAGAAGCTCTGCGGGACAGCTGTGCTCTGGGCCTCCTGGTGTTTCTAAGTCTTGCTATTTATTACAAATTGAGGAACCTGGAAGCTCTGCTCCCTAAGACCCCCAGTCCTCATAAATTAAAGACTCGCGGGGGTCATTAGAAAACAACCTGAGCTCAAGGCAATGCAACAAACGTTTGTCACTTCATTATTGGCCAGGAGATGGGGTGGGGGTGCAAACAAGGATAAACCAAACATGGTGCCTGCCTTCAACGTGCTCACCATCCAGGCGAGCGAGAGGATAGGCGACAGAGGAGAAACTACAACCAAATTGCATGGAGGGCAGACGCTGATGACCTGGTGGCGCTCAGGGCCCGGGCAAGGTGGGAGCCAGCCCGGAGTTACCGAGACACGCAGATCGACCCAGCTCCGAAAGGAGACAGCGCCCCAGGAATCGATCACGGGTTGGGATTATATTTAGTCTCGGGATCTATTTTGGGCTTTTAGAAGAAAGGGGGACAATTAAAAAGGACAGGTTGGAGGAAGGTTGTGGGGGCGGGGCTAGGAGCTGAGCCTGGGTGGAGGAAGTGGCAAGCTGGGCGCGGGGCTCCGGGACCTGAACGGGAACTGGGGGACAGGGAGCGAGTGGGTGGGCACCGCGCCTGCCCTGCAGTCCCGGCCTGGGGACGAGGCGCTGCACCTCGAAGGCCGTGGCGAGGAGGTCCCGAGGGACCCAAGTCCACGGAAAAGACTGGGGAGGAGGAAAGAGGAGGAACCCAGCGCGCAGGCCTGGAGCAGCGAGGTCTGTAGAGGCAGGAGGCTGCAGAGCTGGCCCCAGGGCTCGGGACCTGACACTCACCGACCCCGGGCCGAGCGTGAGCCGGAGACTGGACAGAGAGGCGGGAGGGGGCGCGTGCCGAGGAGCAGCGAGGGGAAGGGAAGGGGAAGGAGACGGGAAGTGGGGAGAACGGGAAACAAAAGGAAGAGGGGTGGCGTGGAGGGAGGGAATGAGGACTGGGGGGGGTGCCGCGGCGAGGAGCGGGGGCGACAGAGGGGCGGGGAGGGGACTGTGAGAGCCGGGGGAGGGCCGCGCATCGTGCAAGGAAGGGGGCACTCATGGGCGGCAGCTTGCAAGGCTTAGCACTGTTTTCCTAGCTTTCCCCGAGGAGGCCGAGCAATCTGTTTGCGCAGGCCGAGGTGCCAGCGCGACGCAGCGGGAGGGGAAACCAGACAGAGGAGGGGGTGGCCCCAGTCCTCGGACGGCGGCTCCGGGGGTGGGCGAGGTCCCGCGCGTCCCGACCTCGCGCGGCCCCGGCGCCAGGGCGGTGGAGAGGAGGTGGGGAGGGGGCGCCCCGCGAGGGGAGAGGCGCGGCCCGGGGTCCTCCCGGAGCCCCGAGTGAACCTGCTTCTTCTGTTTTGTCCTGTTCCTCGCCAGATACTGGGAGGATTTCCACAGCTGCACGGTCACAGCCCTTACGGATTGCCAGGAAGGGGCGAAAGATCTGTGGGATAAACTGAGAAAAGAATCCAAAAACCTCAACATCCAAGGCAGCTTATTCGAACTCTGCGGCAGCGGCAACGGGGCGGCGGGGTCCCTGCTCCCGGCGCTGCCGGTGCTGCTGGTGGCCCTCTCGGCAGCTCTAGCGACCTGGCTTTCCTTCTGAGCGCGGCGCCGGCTGTCCCCCCGCGCCCACCCGCACTCACCCCGTGCTCCCGGAAACCGAGAGGAAGATCCATTCGTTCTTTGGGGACCTCGTGATTCTCTGTGATGCTGAAAACATTCATATAGGATTGTGGGAAATCCTGACACTCTCTTTAATTTCGTTTGATTTCTTGTGTTTTATTTGCCAAATGTTACCAATCAGTGAGCGAGCAAGCACAGCCAAAATCGGACCTCAGCTTTAGTCGTCTTCACACAAAAATAAGAAAACGGCAAACCCACCCCATGTTTTTATTATTATTATTATTATTATTATTATTTGTCAAAAGAATCTCAGGAACGGCCCTGGGCCACCTACTATATTAATCATGTTAATACATGAAAAATGATGGGCTCCTCCCTGTAGGAAAGTGAGGAGAGGAGAAGGCCGGGGGAATGAATTCAAGAGAGATGTCCACGGGCGAAGCACATGGTGAATAATTCACGCTCACGTCTTTCTTCCACACTATCTTGTTTTGATCATTTCCACTGCACATTTCTCCTCAAGAAAAGCAAAAGGACAGATGGTTGGCTTCGTGTCTTAAGGCTAGGAGTGGGAGAGGAGAGAGGTCGGGGGAATCTCTGGTATAAAGGCAAAGGCTGCCAGAAGAAAATGCTGCTAAGGTCACTGAGGGGTTAGCTTTACCTGCTGTTGTCCATGCATCTTTCCAAGTCCACTGCCTTTATTTCCCCCCCTCTCTCTTGTTTTAGCTGTTACACATACAGTAATACCTGAGTATCCAATGGTATAGATCACAAAGGGGGGTGATGTTAATGTTAATCTACAATATAGTTAAAAAAAGATTTTGACATAAAAGAGCCTTGATTTTAAAAAAAAAGAGAGAGATGTAATTTAAAAAGTTTATTATAAATTAAATTCAGCAAAAAAAAGATTTGCTACAAAGTATAGAGAAGTATAAAATAAAAGTTATTGTTTGAAATGGGGGCGTCGTTTGTTTCCTACCCCAAGCCTGCTTTCTCGGCGGAGTTCTCAGGGTGCCTAAAGGGACACATGATGCCAAAAGGTAAATTCACCTGTTTACAAATTTTCTAACCTGTCCTCTTCAAGCCGATGCCCCCTCCCCTCCCCCCCCACACACCCCTAGGACACTTTGCTCCTTCCTTGAAATTCCGATTACTTAAAGAAGAGAAAAGGGAAATTGTTTTTAAATTAATGAATTAAGAAGCAGAGGTCCTTTCTAGGTGCGGTTGGGAGGAACTGGGCTTGAGCACAGCTAAGAAATCACACGCAGACAGAATGCGGAGCCTGGGCCGCTGCCCCCGCCCCAGTGGGGCCGGAGCCCTCACCACGGTCCCTGCAGGCCGGGCCCCCACCACGGTCCCTGCAGGCCGGGCCCCCACCACGATCCCTGCAGGCCGCGCCCCCACCACGGTCCTTGCAGGCCGGGCCCCCACCACGGTCCCTGCAGGCCGAGCCCTCACCACGATCCCTGCAGGCCGCGCCCCCACCACGGTCCCTGCAGGCCGGGCCCCCACCACGATCCGCCTCTTCCTCTGCGGTGAACAGAGGCAGCTTGCGAAGGAACCGCCATTAAGGGCTCCAGCAGAGGGGCCGACGGGCTGTGTTCCCTTGGCAGGGATCAGGTGAATCCTTTCATAGTTAATAAGAGAGCACAGCTGAAATGGCGAGGAGACGGGGCCCTATTGATCTGCCGGTGGAGCCGCTTCCACCTCTCCTATTTATAGGCTCCGCATGGCCTTACGGAGGAGTAAACATTCCAGAGTAAACAGGAGCCCAGGAGACGCGGGCCGGGGGCTGCGGGCTGGAGTAGGCTGGGGCGGGGAGAACTGCACGGAGGTCCTGGGTTCAGTGAAATCCAAGTCGGATTGGAGAAGGTGGGAGTGGGAGGGCGCTGGGGGGGGGGTCCTGGGGTACGTGTGAGGGAGGGCGGAGGACATAGGAACGCTGAGCAGGCTGCGACAGGTTCCCGCAGGCAGGAGCCCCCGCCCGCGGCAGGGAGGGTGCGCGGGGGCTCTGAAATGCAATGTGTAAACAATCGCTAGTGTAACCGTTCATCAATCAAGCTCAGTGGGTCGCAGCCCCATCTGCATCCCCCCCACGGATTGAATTCCTGCAGCACATGCGTCCCTGCGCCCCGAGCGCTGGAACCTGCACCGATTCTTCACGGCAGCACATATTACAGCTGCGCGGTCACGCGCGCGCCGCGCAGGGCCACTCCGGGGCATCGTTTCAGCCGCCACCCCCCAGCCCCCCCTCTCCGACGGGTCCCCGGTTCTCAGTCAAAACCAAAAGAAGATCCGCGCTGCCTGCTCCGGGAGGTCACCGATCCCGAAACGCTCATGGTTTGGGAAGATACTTGGGTTTTTCCGTGTCGTTTCAATGGTTATTTTCGGTCTACCAATAAATACTGTGACTCTAACCCAAGCTCAGCCACCGGAGCTCAAATTAAAACGTCTGAGTCTATTTTAAATGCAAATCTATTGAACGAGGGGGAGGAGAAAGAGGGAGGGTCTCCTCCCGTCACGTTTGCAATAACAGCGCGCCGCCGCCTCTCGGTCTCTTTTCCTCCCCAAACTGGGGGCGAGCCAATGCGCACAACCGGGCCCCTTGCCTGCCAAAACAAAGCGAGGGGATGTGACAACCCCGCGACTCGCCGAGGACGCTGCTCCCCTCGCAGCGCGGGCTTCCCACCTCGACATCCACCTCCTGGAAGATCTAGGAGGAGGCGACGTGGCGGGAGGGGCCGACGGGACGCGGGGGCGGAGGTCGGGAGGGCTCGTTTTCTGTCCCCAGGGCCCTTCTCCGGGAGCCCCCTGCTCCTTCTGCGGTTCCCGCTTCTTCCCAGGTCGGGCAGCCCGAGAGGGAGGGCGCCCCACGCCGTACCCTCCCACGGTCCCCACTGCGCCCGGTCCCAGATCGCTGGGGACTCTCAAAACCTCGGTGCCCTGTTCGGGTCACTCGCCCCGTCCCAGGCCGTTCGCGTGCGCTTGGAGAGATCTTCAAGGCCGCCAGTCTCAAAAACGCAGACTCGGCATCGGGTGCGTTAGAGAACTTTTCTTCTTGCGGTGACTCTTTAGATTGTCATCACGCCGTCGTCGACTCTAATTTGCTGTTTAATCATGATGACATCTCCATGTGTTCGTTGATATGATTGTTTTTAAGCAGCAACGCGGGAAGCCCTGTTGCCAGTTCAGGGAGACGACATCAACCCGAGCGAGCACGTCCCGCCGCCAGGAGCGGAGCTGGGGGCCGGTGAGGGACCGAGCGGGTGTCGGGCCCAGCGGACTCCGCGTCGCAGCGGCCTCTCCAGCTCCGCGCGCCGCCCGCGGCTCTCCCTCCACGCGGCCCCCTCGCGCTCACGTCCAGCCCTGGAGGAGCTGCTAGGAGGGGAAGGGCCTCCTTCATTCCAGCCCCTCTCCGAATAGACTCGAGCCACGGAGTGTCACGCGAGTGTAATGTCTGACAACCCTCATGTGACGATGTCAGAGGGGCCCGTCCCAGAGCCCGGCCTCGGCCGAGGAACCGCAGGGCCGCTGGGAGGGGAAAGTGGAGGGGAAGAGGAGACTGGCGAGAGAATGGGGGCGCGGGGAACCAGATGTCGAGGGCGAGTTAGAGGGGACAGAGGGAGGCAACCGTCTGAAACACAGGAGACGACAGAGCCGTGGGCGAGAGGTAAGGGACAGAAAGGAAACGGGGACTTATTTTCATTCAGGCCTCTCGGAGAAGCAAATGAACACAAGCACCCCACAGAGTCTCTCTCTGCAGACCCGTCTGAGGGGCTTCCACGCCGGGCCACAGGCGACGTGGGACCTTGGTGCTGGGAGAGCGCCGGGTGGCAGCTGTCGACCCGAGCCCGCCCCAGGAAATCGACTGCGCCAGGCACACGGGGCCAGAGGCTTGCCCCTTCCCGAACTCTCCCTCACATCCCAGCACAGCCGCGTCCCCTCCTCCGCCTCCCACCCCCGCCTACGGAGGCTCTGCGTCCTGGTGGCGCCAGGCAGGGCGCGGGTGGTCCCGGAGGGGTCCACTTTCTGGGTCGATCTGTCATCTCCCCATCGCACGGGCCCCACTCCTTTCTCCTTCCATACACAGCCAAGGAAATCAAGTCGTCGATCTCCCCTCGCGCCCCCGCGCCTGGCCTGAAAACAAAGGCGGGGAGGTGGAAGGGACAGGCAGGGACTCAGCCGTGGAGCCACCAGATTAGACCCCGGAATCGCCCCCCATTTCCATCCCGGGGACCTGGGCACTTTGTAATGCTGTCGCCTGTGCCCCCCCTAGGCCCACCCCAAGGAGAACAGAGTAGAGAAGCCCCCCAGGGGCTGCGCAGGGCGGGTCAGTGAACCCCTCAGTACCGCGGTTTCTTCGTCTGTCAAAGGAGGTAGCTCATCCCTACCTCACGGGGATGTAGCTGGTAGCAAGTGACATAGCACAGGTGAAGCACTTTGGTGCAACATGCCAATAACCGAGGGCTGGGTGCTATTAACCTCATTTTCTCCTGCTTCGGCCCAGGCCGAATTCGATGGATCTCGCTGAAGTTTCCAAAATAACCTTGAGTAGAGAACGTCGTTCTGACCTTTAGCACTTTGGGCCAGGTTTTCTTTATAGTCTAGCAGTTTAAATTCTTCTTGCTACAGGCTACCCAGGGCCACCCTCTCTTCGGCTCTTCTCAGAGGATGCTCTAGACAAGCTCCTTGAACGAAATCAGCTGCTCACCGTGACTGCGCCCCCGACCACCCCGCCGGCTCCAGAGCACGAGCCCGGCCCGACGCCCCGCTTCCCTCAGCTGCCAACGCCCAGCCCGAGGCCCGGAGTTCTCCAGTAGCTTCCTCCGCAGCTTCTCCCTCACTCCAGCCGTTTATATTAAAGTCCTCTCCCAACGTTAAAAAAGAAAGAAAGAAGAAAGAAACGTAGTTATTGTAACCAAGGAAGCAATGTAAGTATACATAGAGGGAAAAAATTAATCCTCCCTTCACTCACAAATGTTAATTGATAGCCTTTCCCCCACGCTCATGTGAACATATACTGACAAGCCTATATGGAGAGTAAGTCTTAGTTTTTTTCATTTTTAGAAAATTGTGATACATGTTTCTCTGCAACCCGAATTGTTCAAGATCAAAAGCCAAACAAATAGCTCCTTCTTTTAAATTGTTACACAATATTTCATAGGATGGCTATACCACAATCTAAAACAAAAATTTTTTTCCACCTATTGATGGACATTTAGGTTTTTCGAGGTCTTTTTTTTTTTTTTTCTTTTTCTTTCTTTCTTTCTTTTTTTTTTTTTTTTTTTTTTTTTGGTCTACAATATTGTCATAAATATTACTGTTCAAATAACTTCATGTACTGGTATTTTTATTTCTTCAATGAATAGATTCCCCAAAAGTTGTATCGCTGGACAGAAAGGTATGTATGTGTGATTTAATTTGAAAAGCTGTTGTTGGATTACTTTCCCAAAGGATGTAGAGTGCCCATTTCCTTGCATCTTTGTATGTAACTGTGTGGTAACACTTTTTTGTCTTTGTCAACCCAGTAGGTAACCTCTCAGCTTTCTGGAAGGCCAGGCTTTCCTGGCACCGCATTGGGGTCTGTGAGTCCCTCTCAGGCCCTGATTACCACCAGAGCGTCCTCCTGCACTGGAGAGCAAGATCCAGCAAGACTTTGGGTCCCTCTCTCCAGGGGGCAGTGACTTTCATGCAAAGTCAGGCAAAATTAGTCCTGGAAAACCCTAATCTAATCCACAGGCTTTATGGGCCATGCAGGGTGAGCTCGGCAGTGATCATGGGCGGGCAGAGGCGGGGCTCAGCCGTGGGTCCCCCACTGCTCTTGCAGCTTCCTTGGGATGCTCATCCTTCGGCAGCCCCAGCTTTGCAAGTCCATGCAGAGGCTGTGATCCTCTGGCCTGTCTGCAGTGGAAGGCAAGTGATGGAAGGAGGCAGCAAAGGAAAAGAAAACAGCCACAGAGCAAGGGCAGCAAAGATGACAGCTGAACTTTTCTTTTCCTCACCCAGTGAGACAAAAAGGCTTCTACAGGTGAGATCCAACCTAGGGAGAGCAGCAGGAGGACCGAACCATCTATAGGTGATTCGGTGTACAGAAATCCGGATTATACTCTGTCTCTTCTCTCTCCCTCCACCCCTACCACCACACAGTGCACTTTGCCTAACTTTTAAAAATAATTACTTTTCATTGAATGCTTACTTCATGCTAGACATTAAGCTAAGGCTTTGCTAATATCATCCCATTTCTTTTGCAATTTCGGTAGGAGGATTGTATTATCCCCATTTTACGGATGTGAAACTGAGGTTTAGGGACAAGTTAGTAACTTGCCCAATATCAGAAGGTAGCAAGAGAGGAAGCTGAAATTTGAGCACTAATATGTTTTGGGAGCGTGTTTTAAGACATTACTTCACTTGGCTTGTTTCATTTCTATTTTGAGCTGAGAGAGCTAACACAAGTAAAAAGACAACAGCAACAAAAGAATTTAGGTCCTGTGATGGGCAGAATAATGGCCTTGCAAAGTTGTCTATGTCTTAATCCCTGGAACCTGTGGATATATTATTTATATGGCAAAAGAGAATTAAGATTGTAGATGGAATTAGGTTGCTAATCAGCCGACCTTAAGATAGGGCTATTACCCTGGATCATCCCTGGAGGCCAGTGTAATCACCAGGGTGCTTAAAAAAGAAGAGAGAGGCAGAAGAGGTCAGTCATGTGGTAGGAGGACTCAACCCATCATTGCTGGCTTTGAAGATGGAGCAAAGGGACCACAAACCAAGAATATGGGCAGCATCTAGAAACTGGAAAAGGTGAGGAAACAGATTTGTCCCCAGAACGTTCAGAGGGGAATGCGGCCCAGTGATTTTAGCCAAATGAAACCCTTGTCAGACTTGTGACTTATAGACCTAACCATACGAGAATAAAGTTGTACTACTTAAGCCACCTGGTTTGTGGTCATTTGTTAGAGCTGCAAATAAAAAAACTAACAAATAGAAAACTAACTCTGCATTGTACTGATTTAGTTGAGGAAATACATTACACCTGAGGAGGCCAGGGCATTCAGGGTGTGTGTGTGCCAGGCATTTCTGAGGGCCCTTCTTTGTCAGTGAGTGAGTTTGGGCGAGGTGGCAGATTTGTTTCAGCCTGGGGTGGAAGTGTATATGTGAGAAAGAGGACATGGGGAATAAATTTCTAAGGACAAGCAAAAAGTTGTGTTGACGTTTCACAATGTCTTGGCATAGAAACTTTTTCATTATTTTCTCCCCTATTTTGTGCCCTTTTTAGCTGCAAGAGCCTCCTATTTGCTTCCTTTCTTCAGTAATATAATAGACATACAGGCAGGTTCTCTGGTTCTGTAACAGTCACGGACCTGCTCAGATAAGGAAAGTTCATCGTTACAGTGATAGACGGCTTGAGGTACATTCATGAACTGTATCCCCAGATAGTTATTCTCTTGATAAATCACAGCAACTAATATTAGCTCCATACCTCATCACCTGGACAAATCATATGTTGGATTGCTTTTAATGGTGGTGGCATTTCCGACTTTGTACATTACCCAGAGCACAGAAGAAAGTGAATCCAATCTCTACGAATGAATCAGTTGCTATGCATGTTGTAAGAAGGGAGAGGTGCAGGAGAAAGCAGAGTCAGACAGACCACAGGTGGCCTCTGCCTTCCGCATTGAGAGAAACTCCTTAAGATAGTCCAAACCCCATAAAGAGAAGGGAGAAAAGGACACATTTGTTCATCCTGGGTTAATCAAGTCACAAATTGCTTTGTTTACATTCAGGCACCATCGTGGGAGCCTCTTCTTGATTAAGAGAGAAGCAAGAGTAAGCAGGCAAACTACCGGGGCCTGCCAGGCAGGGATAATTAGCTTCAGTGTGCCTCGCAGACCCAGTTACCACAGATTCTGGGCCTGGGCCTGTCTCAGTCTTTGCATTTCCTCAGAGGGGTCTGCTAAGCTTCGGAGAGTGACTGTGAAAAATGGGTCTCTTCGTCTTCTAGTCATCCCCTTGGGCTGTCACCTGAGGCACACTGAACTGTGCTCTCCCTTAGGTAGGGAGAGGAATCCCAAACAAAGTGGTTCATTTAACTCTAGCCAAACACAAATTCTTCAAAACAGGCAACTTCAAAGGTGACAAAGAGCATCCGAGTGCATGGGTGGCACGTCCATCAACCCCGCCCAAAGCTGTGGCTGTGGAGCTGCACGCCGGCCAGGCCTCCTGGAGGCCACATGTCTGCCTGGGGGCCTGGCGGTGGTGCTGCATCGCGGCAGCCTCCGGGCAGCGTATCTTCCTGTGCAACACCCTTCTCCATTCCTTTTTGCAATATGTTCTGTTCTCTTGAACACAATGAGGGGCAAACTGCATTTCCTCAATTGCTTTGTTTATAGAGTTTGTTTTTTTTTTTTTTTTTTTTTTTTCCTATTTCTGAAGGACAAGGATACTTGGACACATAGCAGGGGGAAATGCCTCTGTCTCTGCCATAATCTTTATCTTCACAAGTCACTGTAAATCCAAATCCAAGATGTGTTCGTGCATACCCACTTACAAAGACGTTCATAATTACATACTCTCTAATTTATGCATTTTCTAAGATCCACACGGATGCTCATGCACACACATGCTGCTCTTGCACCTGACCTTATTCCCAAGATTAGCTCTTGGATCTTACCTCTTGTCTTCCAAGTTGTCCGTTTTGTGTTACATTCTCTACGTGCTCCTTCCCCTCAGCTTAAAACACACTCCGTCTCTTGTAGCCTGAAAGAAGCTCCCTGCCCTGCCCATCCTGCTCTGTACTCCCCGGTTTCTGAATCAAGTGCTAGAACAGTGCCCAGCCCCAGGCGGACACCAGTCTATACTGGAAGAACACAGGATTGGTATTTTCTCCTTCCCTCTTTGCCAGCCTCCCCCTGTAGGCCTCCAGCCTGTGGCCTCTGGAGCCAGGCTCTTTCCTACCAAAGTTGGGCTTCTCCTTTTTCCCCATTTGTATTTTACCTTTTAAAAACTATTTTATGCATTCCATTTTTTAAATTTTGCCAAGAACCCCTGCACACTGTGGGAAAATTAGAAACTGCAGGTAACCCAAAAGGGAAAAATCAAAATAGGCGTTAAGTTCTTCAACCAGAGCTGTGCATTTTGGTTTCAGTGTCTCTTTTATGAATTCTCTCCTTTCTGTATGGGCCTGGTAATGTCATTTCCTTCCTAAAGAAGCTCCACTTCCTTCCCATTGCTGAGTCATTGCTGAGTGGTTCCAATTCCCCACCTGACACTGAAGACTTGCCAGGATCTGGTCCCATCTCTTCTTTCCAGCCTTCTCCCCATCCACAGCCCTCTGCACCCCTGACCTGTCCACTGCGGCCTTATTGAATTCCTCATCACTCCTTGAGTTGACATATCCTCTGCCCTATTTCATGCCTTTGCTCATTTAGTTCTTCCAGGCTGAAATGAACCACACTTCCCCCCAATCACCCCTCTCCACTTGTGATTTCTTGCTCCTTTAAGACTCTGCTCAGGTTCAACCTTGCACAAATCCTTCCCTGATCCCCTACTCAGAATTATTGGGTTGCCCTTCTATTGCCCCTCAATGTTCTTAATTCTGCATTATCATTAGCTGTCTGCTGATCTCTTTGTCTTTAAACAATACACTCCTTGAAGTCAGGGACTGTGTCTCTTTAATCTTTGAATCTCCCACAATACTTAGTACTGTGCCTGGCACAGATGTTTATTGAATAACGAACATTTCCAGTCCCCCCTTGTCTCACGCATATGTAGTTGTACATTATACTTTTGAAAGGATAAGGAAAGGTATTGCTGATGCCAACCCTTCTCTGGCTGCTTCTTGCTCATGCCTTTTCTCAGAATCTCCTCTTTGGCAGCCTGGATGTGTATATATCCCTGGGAGAGCGGAGATGTAAAATTGCTGGATGTATGTGATGGAGTACGTTCCAGTGGCTAGAAACAAAGTAATAGATGTACCCATAGCAATGCAGATAAGAGGAAATAAACAAATGACAGCTAAAACAAGAGGGTGGAAAGAGAAAAGAAGAAATTCCTACCTGTTATATGATTTTCATGCCTCTCAGAACAACATACTCAGCATTTCATTAGCTTGCTACAGGGAAATCTGTAAAACTCATCTCCCTCCCCTCATTCTCTCCCTCTCATTCAAGGAACTCTTGAAATCTATAACTTTCCTTTCCCTTGTTTGAAGAAGGGAATTTTCCTAATGAAGAGATAATGACCATGCACATAGTAGCCAGCCACCAAACTGGTCTCCAGTGACCCTTGAGTCCTGGTATACATGCCTGTGTGCAGTCACTTTGCACAACGTATCAGGGCTGGCCCCGTGTGACCAACATAATATGGGTAAAGGGATGATGTGTGACTTCTAAGGCTAGGTCATAAAAGGTATTACAGCTTCCTCCTTGGTCTCTTGGATTACTTTCTTTGGGAGAAGCCAGCTGCTGCACCATGAAGACATGTCAGCAGCCCTGAGATGTCCACACAGAAAGGAACTGAGGCCTCTTGCCAACAGCCAGCACTGACTTGCCAGCCACACGAGTGCACCATCTTGAAAAGTAGACCCTCCAGCCCCAGTCGGAACTTCGGATGACTGCCACCCCAGCTGATATCTGACTGTGACTTCATGGAGACCCTGAGCCAGATCCATCAGCCAAGCTGCTCTCAAATTCTTTACCCACAGAAACCACAACAGATAATAAAATGATTATTGCTGTTTAAGCTACTGTTGGAGGATGACTTGTTATGCAGCAATAGACTAATTTTAACTAATAAAATGCATCTGGCTTACTCTTTCATTTTATCCTTCAATGTTTGTTCATATGTCCATATATGTTCACATGAGTTTTGATAGGTAGGTTTTGTTTGAAGGTTTTAAAAAAAACACTTTATATATTTAACTCACTTTATATACTGAATAGCAAAATACATTGGGCATCTAAATTCTTTAAGCAACAACTTGTCAACCATGGAAGCACCTGGATTTCTCTAACTTTGGGAATATATTAGTAAGTATACAAAGAGGAAAACAGAAAACAGTCTAAGTATTTCAAACAGAAGTAATTCTATACAAGGGATTAGTTAAAACATGTTAGGCTGGAAGAGTAAAAATAAGAGCATTAATGTTGCCCAAAGACTAGCAGGAAACCACTGTAATGCTTAGGTCAGAAAGAGAAAATGGGAAAACGGCACCACCCAGAGCACATGGCCATTGTGACACCAGCTGCTGCTGCACAGCTGGAGATACCCCTAGAAGCTGGAGGGAGAAAGCTTGTCTCAACTTTTCACCCACCTTCCAATCTCCTGCCAGAGCCTCCCATTGACAAAAACTAACAGGAAGCAGTGGGCAAAGGAGCCTGGGAGTTGTAGTTTGCAGGCTTCCTGCCCTGGCAATAGAGAAAAGATTTATGTAGGGAAACTGAGGAGCTGACAGCCAATAGACACTATTTGTCACTGGGAACAAGAGAGATAGTGGAAATAAAGACGTATGTATCTGATAGGGCTCTACTCCAAAATGAAATATCCAGCATTTGGTAGTCTTTTGTTATTCTAGAAAGTTAGAGAAATTCTGATGCTTCCACATTCATCTTCTAACATGTATTCTAGTAGCCTACCAAAACACTGGTTCAGACCTCTAAATTCCTCAAAAGGGCCACTACAGCAAAGCCCTTTTTAGTAATTATAGAGGAGCATCCCTAATAAGAAGAGCTAACACACTGAGTATGGATCAGACACGGTTCTAACTAGTTTTCAATTTTAACTCACTTACCTCCCACAACATCTCCATGAAGTTGGTCCTATTGTGATCTATTCTACAGGTAGGCAAACTCAGTCCCAGAGAAGTTAAGTCACATAGACGGTGGGTGGCAGAGTCATGGTCCCAACGCGGTAAGACTGCTTCACAGGCCATGTGTGTAACCATGCCACTGTGCTGCCTGTCATGCTTCCATCACCTCACCTGAAACATGGGAGCTGTTCATCACTGGTCCACCCATGTCCAAAGTATTGAAAGAGATGAGTAATATACAATAGAGAAAAAACCAGAGTGTGTAGAAACTCAACCCCTGACCTATAGAATTAACCTTTGACTCAACTTGTCCAAATGTTGTCTACTATAGTACAACCCATTAATTCTTTTCAAAAGTCCACAGTTATTGAATCATCTGGGCTTCAAGTATGGAGGAGGGTTGTAACAAGTATCCAGGGAGGACCTGTGAGCAGGTGAGCCATGTGCTTGGGCAGGGAGGGGTGCTGTGTCCTGGTGGCCTGTACCCATGCCAAAACCTGAAGCTCACAATTTCAACAAGTTTAACCCTTGTTTTCTGAAGGTGCTGTTTCATGCTTGGAGACTACACGTTGGCCCTGCCTGTTAGTTTTTAAAAGGAGCAGAAGGACAATAGTGGACTCTATGGATTCTCAAATAATTTTAAACAGCAGACCTGCAGAACCCGGTTCCCTCTGAGCCTTCTACCAGGAGCGCTAATGTTGTTGTGTGCTAGTGTAAATAGCCTGTGGAGGGTGGAAGGACATGCCCCACTTAGTCCAGAGCTGTCACCAGGCACTTTGGGGCATCCCTGTGTGTTGGGCGGCACTGTACAAGGCTAGCCAAACTGAACCCAATTCCTGTCCTCTAGGAGGAAGCATAAGAATTAGATATCTGTGACTATAAAGTAAGACAATGATTTTTATGTAGTTTATGGAAATAATGTTCGTTGTTTTATAGTCATTTCATGTACAAACTTCATAATAAACCAATCAGGTTTCCCTTTGCTACATTTTGCCTCATTCATGCCAGAGAAGAAAAATTGGGTTACCACAAGTAAAAAAGAAAAATGACCTATCATTTTGATGCCATGAACCTGTGCGTGGTTATGGATGGAGGGGTGAAGAAAAAAGAATTGATACCCAACAGCTTTTCTCACAATGAATGATTTGCTTTAAAGAATATTTGTTTCTTCTTTTCGAGTACAGTGCAGAGCTGCTGCAGAACGACCATCTCTGCCGATGCCTCGCACAGCCAGCAGGAATGAGCCTCTTGCTCAAAGGGCATGCCAACTGCAAACTCTTCCCTCCAGACAGCCACCTCAGGGCGGGTGGTAGCCCCAAAGCCCACACTTACACACTCCAGGGAAGCCATTTCTGGTTTTTTCCCCTCTCCCTTCCCAGTCTTTTTATAACACAGCTGTCAAAAGAAGGGAAGGAAGTCAGCACCGAGCCGACAAGCTCCATGAGCTCACAGACACAAACGGCAGTGTCTGAGCAGGTGCAATGCTGTGCAGCGGGGTGAAAGCCTTCAAGGCCCCAGGTATGTCCGCTACAGAGAGGGAAAGTGAAGAGGTGCGAGAGCCCACCAGGGACAAGATCTTCATTCACTGCTTCTATGATGTTTGTGCCTCTGCTTGATCCAGCATCTGACTCATTCTCTGACCTCACCTCCTACCAGCTCTTTCTCTGCCTTGGATGTCCCAAGCATATTCAGCCTTAATGCCTTTGTACTTATGATTTCCTGTCACTCGCCCCAAAATCCTTGCATGGAAGGCTCTTTCTTTTCAGGTAGTTTCAACCTCAATATCACCTCTTCAGAGGTACCTTCTCTGACCTTCCCATTGTAAACTGAGAGCCACCCTGCCTCAAAGCCCTCCCCAGCAAATGGGCATGATCACATTGCCTGGTTTTGTTTAATTTATAGCACTTACCATTTGCACAATTTAAATGAAATTGCTGTTAAACTTGGTTGCATCCTCTATGTTTTAATGCCCTGGGCAAAGCTGCGCATTAGGCCTTGGGCAAACAGATGCTTTCCGTGTAGTTCTCTGTGTCCTAAAGATCTTGAGCCACCACCTCCAGCCTCTCCTCTACTCCCTGCCCTGCATCTGCACCTCTACAGTTCAACATCCAGATTTTATCGTCACCACTTGGCTCACATCTCGGTGTCTCTTGGACTTAATAGTAAGCAGGTCTCAGTATAGCACCAAGTAGCAAGTGCTGGGCACCCTCCAGGGGATCCAGTATGGCCACCTCCATCTGCATGGCAGCAGTTAACAGGTGTGGGGAGGCTGGTTTGGTGGCTCAGCGGGGTGAGCGTCGTGCTGGGGGCAAAGGTGAATATCTGATCACTACGGGGGGTCAGCCCACTATACCCCAGCAACAGTCAACATCCCCAGAAACTGATGTCTGTTCACAGTAGAATGATCCAAATGATGCTCAGCCCAAGTCCACCAGGCCCAAAGCCCCCATCCAGCTGTCGTCTGTACAAACAGAGAGGAGTTGAGGGTAAGGTGGTATTTATATATAAACAGTCACTCATGGGAAACCACACCATCTTAGAAATAAAGGATTATTTTCTAACAAAGTCCATTCCAATGAGGGATCTCTTTTTCTTTGCAATATGATATAACTTATAAAACAAACTCCCACTTTCCTAAGTAAAACTAAGGTCTGGACCTTCAAAGTCAGCAATGGAGGGAGAATTTCCACATGCAGGGGACATCCCCTCCCCCCCTTCCGCACCAGCCTTCATCCCAGGAGACCCACTAATCCCTGCGCATTTCTGAGAAAATGTTTCCACCACCACCAGGCTGGCCTGCGGGGGGCAGGGGTGAGGTGGTGCTGCCTCCTCTTTGATACTCTAGTCCCCCAAAGTTCTCCACCCTGGTAGCACCCCCCCCCCCCCCGCCCCCCAGTCTCCTGGGGAATATTTTCTTTAATTTTTCAAAACACAGGTCAGCCAGGCCCGGGTCCTAGCCAGTCCTACTGAATCCAAAGGCTGGTTGTGGGCCTCTTAGAAAACTCCACAGGTGATTCTGGGCCAGAGCCAGGGTAGATGCTCACTGGTGCGGATGTGCAGCCCATGAACTCCTCCCCAGATTCCCCATTAACAGCATGGATGAGACAGGAGCATTTAAGAAGATGCCACCTGGGGCGAGAAAAAATGAACACAGAGTAACACCCAAGCGGATGAGCAGATTACAACTTTCTGCTCCAGGTCCCCTGCAGCACCAGTTTGAAAGGAAGAGTGACTGAGAAGGAAGTTATTTCTGTGAGCATTAAAACCCAATACATAAGTATTGAAGTTTCCACAGTCAAATAAGTTTGGAACATGCTACTCGCTTGCTCCCAGTCTTGACAGTCACACGTCCATTTCATTTTAAAGTCTTCTACAGTAAAAAACAAACAAACAAGAAGCCCTACAGTAAAGAAACTCATTGAGATGTGTTTAACCCAAAGGTTCCTCATGTTCATCACTGCAGAAACCCTACAACAAAAGACATTGTAGCAAACTTCTGTTCTTTCAAAGCCCACATCCAAGGCTCAGGGAGTGACTCGGGTCCCTCCCACCTACCCACTGGGCCCAGGTAGAGGTCCTGTCACTAAAAGCCTCCTCTTCTTTGGGCTGATCACTCTCCTCTGATGAAAACCCACCCCTAAAACACAAAGCCACAGGCCAGTGCATCAGAATTCAATACAGTGAAACTCAGGTCTCTTCAGGAGATACACACAATGCAGTAGCAAAGAGGTCTTTGTCTTCAACCATGAAATTGATGCAGCTAATGGTCCATCCAGAAGAACAGGACGTAAGCCCCTTTTTCTCACGGCCTGCGGTGGGCTCACCAGCCCGCGGGTACACCAGTAGCGCCGCTGTGCAGGGCTCTGTGTGGCACGTGGCTGGGGCTGTCCACGTGCTGCCCCTGCTCCTGCTGTAGGGGTTGACTTGCCCCTCATTTCTCCTGCAGCTCCCCAGAGTCCACTTCCCGCCCTCTCCCCACAGGGAGCAGAGAAAGAAAATGAAGTCCCTGAGGCAGGCTTGAGATTAGAGAAAACAAAGTAAGAACAGGGAGGAAAAGGAGCTCTCTGTGATTACTGGGTGAGGACACTGAGGAGAGAGAAAATACGTGTTCCTAGGATCCCTACTTAAAATTTGGAACACTCTTCCCCATTGACCAGTGTTTCACAACTGAGAGTAATTTTGTCCCCCAGGAGACAGACATTTGGTAATGTCTGGAGACATTTTTGATTGTGATATCTGGGGAGAGGATGCTACTGGAATCTGTTGGGTAGAGCGCAGGGGTACTGCTGAACATCCCACAATGTACAGGACAGTCCCCACAACAAAGAATGATCCGGCTCCACTGTCAGTAGTGCCACAGTTAAGAAACTCTGCCATAGAAAAATGCTGTATTTGGTAACTTGGTTTAATAATTCAATCATGGTGGCTTAAACAGATTTTTTTTTTTTTAAAGATGACCGGTAAGGGGATCTTAACCCTTGACTTGGTGTTGTCAGCACCATGCTCACCCAGTGAGCTAACCGGCCATCCCTATATAGGATCCGAACCCGTGGCCTTGGTGTTATCAGCACCGCACTCTCCCGAGTGAGCCACAGGCCGGCCCCCTTAAACAGATTTTGAAGGTTGGCTTTAATGTCTTGCTGTGTGTCTCCATGAGATAATGTATTTTAAGCTTCACTTGGCCAAATAACAGTGATTACGTGGCTTACACATAGTAGGTATGCACATCACCTTGTTCATTTCCTTCACAGCACTAATCATGAAGCAGAACAACCTTTTCAGTTGTTTAATTAATGACAATCTGCTCCAATTAGGATATAAGCTCCTAGAACATTGCCTGATCAAGAATAGACACTCAGTAAATATTTGCTCAATTAATGAATTCAGACAGTTGGCAACTGCCTGGTTCTTCTTCATAGGCACAGGCCATCTCTCTTATATGTGTTCAAATCTACAGTACCTAGCCCAGGTCTTTACACATAGAAAAGACTCAATGACTGATTGCTGAATGCGTGAAACAATGGATGTGAATGAATGAATGAATGAATGGGCAAACAGTATTAATATCTCTGTGGCCCGCTACAGAAAGTGAATAAATATGCATGCTACTATAGAGGATATTTAAAAACACATGGTGAGTCAGGGCCTGCTGCTCTGTGTTCCAGGTTCTCCTCTCTGGAACCTTCTCCCAGGGAGTCAGGTATACATAGAGTCCTAGATACAACGGTTCTCAGCAGAACTCAGCACCCAGACCGAGGAAGCAACGACTCCTACCCCTTCCCGACCAGTTTCTAAGAATACTTTGGTGTTCTGCCATCAAAGGATGGATCCTCAAGTGGTGTTAGTTGGTAATACGGGGAACCTGATGATTCAAATGGCTTAGGGGGGCAAAAAGAAAAAAAATGACTATTCTACAGTTCTTTCTTTCCTATTCTTTTCTATGGATAACCTGTTGATTTTTAAGAGCTGATGGATTTCATAAACTTCCTTTGCAGAGTGGCTTATCAATGTCAAGCATTACTATCATCCTGTAGTTCCAAATTTCTCTCCTGTGGGCAGTAATTTAGCCTTATTTTTTCTCTGTGATAAACCTTTGCATGATTAGCAAGTCTCTAAGGAAGGATTATACGTACCTTGGAGGTGCCAGCAAAGAAACAGGCAACAACTTCGGGTTAGGAAACTAAACACAAGAGAGAAACCAATTTTGCGAATTGTCCCAATAATGTCTCTCACAGCAATTTTTTCCCTGAGCCAGGATCCAACAACACGATCATGCATCTCATATAGTTGTCGTGTCTCTTTAGTCTCCTTTAATCTTGAACAGCTGATAGGAGGATCTTTGAAGCAGGTTTCAGTTAAGAAATACTTGCACTCCTAGGCTTATCAGTTTGATTAATTGGAAAGCTTTTAATAATTGCTTCAGTACATAAAATTAAGTTCTTAATAATACATTAATAATAATATATTATTTTACAATAGAAATATGCATACGTCAACTAACAATGGAATTTCTGCGTGTAAAGCACATATGGAGATTTTTCACCCAAAGTTACGTGTAGGATGCTTCCATATAGTTGAGAGTGACCATTCAGATATAACCAAATGATGTCTAATCCATATTACTTGCATCGTTAAACTGATTACATGTGATAACCTAGGTACTCACGTGCTTATTGATCACACACAAGGGCAGGATGTCAGAAATAACACTGAGGTAGGCATTCAATTATTTTGCTTTCTAAAGGCCAAGGCCAAAGCTAAATAACAGATTTTGGTTAAGATTGAGGTTGTAGCCAATTTTTGCACATCTACAATGTGTTGATCAGAGGTGGGTTTACTGTAAAGCTAAGGAAGTTTAAGCTGGGACCCCAGCTGGGTTCTGGCTGGGAGGGACCCTACAATGTGTTCACGTGGTGCATTACATGCTACCCACGCCCTGCCCAACATTTCAGCTCACCTTCTACTCCAGCAATGCTGCTGAAATCACCTTCAGGCAGGTGTAACCTGGCAGCACCATGCCACATCTCTTTCTGCCCCAGGGCTTCCCTGACTGTGAGGTGAGGGGTGCTCTTGAGACCTCCTTTACCCCCATCCTCACATGGGTACAGTTTGGAACTAAGAGAAAATGAACTCTCCATGAACAGCTGTTGACCAGTGGAAGATAGAAATGCTGGTGAGTAAATGCTCCCTCTTCTCTTCCTAGGGCAGACAATTCTGAGACACATTCTACACGTCTCAAAATGTCCTGGCAGCATTGTGATGCATGTGCTCACCAAGGTGTGTCGTGGTCCATTCAGGCTGCTGTAACAAATACACTGTAGACTGGGTGGCTAACAAACAACAGGAGTTTATTTCTTACCATTTTGGAGACTGGAAATCCAAGATCAGGGTGCCAGCATGGTCAGGTTCTGGTGAGGGCCTGCTTCTTGCATCATAGACAACCGTATTCTTGCTGCGTCCTCACGTGGCAGAAGGTGAAGGTAGGAGAGAGGGCTCTGGGGCCTGAGGCCTCCACCCTCAGGACCTAATCACCTCCCAAAGTCCCCACCTCCTAATACCATCCCCTTGGGGGTTAGGACTTCAATACATAAATTTGGGGTGGGAGGCCCAAACATCCGGTTCACATCACTAACCAAATGAAGAACTCATCCTTTCAAGGATCCAGGAAGGAAGGGTGAAAAAAAAAAAATCAGTTAAAAGAGACATATGATAGAAAAGTTAAAAGATATGGAGTTTTCATCCAGGAGCTCATATTTTATCTCATAGAAGCTCCAGAAGGAGAGAACAGAGGAAACAGGGGAAATAACTAAAGAAATAAAAGAGAATTTCCCCAGCCAAAGAAGAGTGCAGACTGTAAGAACCCACAGAGTGACTTCTCCAGAGAGACGAAAACCAGTTACCTCCAATGAAAAGAGAGACAAATTGGCATCGCGCTTTACATGGCAGCACCGATGCCACAGGACAACACGGCAGTGGTGAAGGCCTTCAGGGTATCTCCTTCCTCGACAGACCGTCTTTCCAGGTTTTCCTCCCTGATGCTTGCGGCCTTCAAACGTTAGAACTGGCTTAAGTCTCTCATCTTCTGACAGGTCCTGCCTGTCTTAAATGCTAACTCAGGCTTTTCCATATAGAACTACATGGAAAGTTTAGGCAGCTTTTTACTGAATGGCAAAGGTCCCAGACTTGGACAGCGTTGCCAGGGGAGGGAGCAGGGGCGTGTGCCCCCAGCCCAGCTGCTCATTCCCTACACTAGTGCGGGGAGAGGACTCACTGCTGAGGTTTGACATGTTCCTCACCCCCACACTTCCTGTAGACTGTAGGTAGATCTGGTGGGTTGATTGGATTCAGATTCCATCTTGATGGTGCTATGCATTGTGCGTTGCATCATATCTGGGGTACACCATGTGTGCCAGTCTGCTAAGACTGATCAAGGAGCTTAGGGATACCAATCCATTAGCAAGGTTACTGCTGTGGGTCAAATGTGTCCCCCAAAAGTTCATGTATTAGAAACTTGATATTCATTGTAACAGTGTTAAGAGGGTGGGAAATTATCTTATGGTAACTGAAAGGTGGGGCCTTTTTTTTTTTTTTTTTTTTTTGACCGGTAAGGGGATCGTCTGCACCACGCTCAGCACCGGCCATCCCTATATAGGATCTGAACCCGCGGCCTCGGCGCTACCAGCGCCGCACTCTACCGAGTGAACCACAGGGCCGGCCCAAAGGTGGGGCCTTTAATAGGTGATTAGATGGTAAGGACTATGACCAGTGAATGGATTGATTCATTCATGGAGTGATGGGTGTGGTTCTGATGGCTTTAAAAGGAGAGCACATGAGGTGGTCAGCTCTGTCTCCTGCTCAGCCCATTCTTGCCATGTGATACCATGGTCTTCATGGGACTCTGCAGAGTTCCCACCAGGACAGGCCCTCACTTGGGACTTCCAGTCTCTGAAAGTATGAGAAATAAATTTCATTTCTTTGTAAATTACCCAGTTTCAGGTACTCTGTTATAAGCAGTGGAAATGGACTAATACAATCCCCATCAACCTTCACTCCATGGCTTTAGTAGCCATTGATCTCATTGCTGAGACAATTATTTCAATAAGAGTTGTAAATTGGTGATTTTCTAATTCTAACATTCCTCCTCTATTAATTATTAATTGTGATTTTTCTATAAAAAAAGAACTTTTCCTCATTGACTACTTGGTTGCCCTAAAAAAGTTGGTACAGAAAAAGTAGGATAGATGCTTTACTCCTTTTCTTTGTCCATTGTTGGGAAAATAGAATAATTAACCAGGCCCCCTCGCCTTGGGGCAGGTTGTGTGTGGGTGGAGTTAGTGCACCTGTGCAGCACTGCCACCTTGGCTGTAGTTTACTGCCTTGGGCAGCCGCCACCGTGCACGGCCATGCCTTTCCAACCTGAGGCTTCCAAGGACCTGTTTGCCAGTTACCTAGCTCATAGACCTGTGTGTAAGGGGTCTGGTGACCCAGTCTGGACGATGGACTTGAAGGATCTGTGAGCTCCAGACCCAGCTCTAGCTGAACAATTGGCCCAGTCCGTGCAGGATTACGGACAGGTAAGAGAGCTCCACAACTGGCAGCATGAACAGGATTAAGAGTGCTACAATTGGGGCCGAGCCCGTGGCGCACTCGGTAGAGTGCTGCGCTGGGAGCGCGGCGATGCTCCCGCCGCGGGTTCGGATCCTATATAGGAATGACCAGTGCCCTCACTGGCTGAGTGCCGGTCACGAAAAAATGGCAAAAAAAAAAAAAAAAAAAAAAGAGTGCTACAATTGGAGACGTGGGCGGGATTCCGACATTAGCCTAGGGCTACAATTGGTGTAGTCTGCTACAGGATTCTGAGCAGGTACAGGAGCCGAAAGCCCGTGGAAGAAGGAGGAAATGTGGTTACTTTTGAATATGCTCGGCCCTATGGCCACCTTCCTATTGACCAGGATCTGGTTGCTGCTCACTGTACTGCAAGGCAGCGTAGACTAGGTACTACAACACAAAATTCTTTGGGAAGGGGAGGAAATGTGGCTGTCCTTGAGCATGTGGTGCCCGGTGGCCACTTTTCTGCTGACTGGAACCTGGCTGCTGATCACTATGCTGCAAACTGATTGAGATTTGCTGCAGGAAGCAGAGTTGTTGGAAGCGTGGATAAACGTCCTGGAGTTTGGTGTGCAGCGACTGGCCACTCCTGCCTCTCACGCCAGGGAGGACGACCAACCCAGTCTGGAATGGGCTTGAGGGGTCTGTGAGCTCCAGACCTAGCCAGAGCACCACATCCATCTTCAGAATAATGAGCTGGTACCTAAGTAACTTCCAAAGATAGTTAACCAATGACTGGTGTGGTGCTGTTTTTGCAACGGGCTGGGATGGTGTATTATTATTAACTCAGAGATTTTTATATACTTGACATGTTTCCAGCCATGTTAGTCAGTCATTACTCTTTTTTATTCAAATTGTCCATCGTTAGCCAGTGAGTGTCCTTTCACTTTTGACACGACCTAGGAATCTAATCTTTGATGCCTTCTTTTCTTTCTGTCTCAATTTTTTCATTTCCTGCCCCAGCCCTGGAAATGGCTATTTAGAGACCACAGTCCCAGCCCTTGTAGTCTTCCAACTTGTTTTCTAGGTTCTGCTTGCTCTGTCACAGACCCACCACGGGTAGCACTGGCAGAAGGACAAATCTTCCTGAACTCTGGGTGGTGTGCGTCGTCCCTCCATTAAATACCTTCCAGTGAACTTGCGTTGCCAGCCGGATGTGAGCCACTCATGTCAGCCTGGAGCTGAAGGCCCTGCTCGTCTCTCTCACTACAGCTCCTCACGAGCACTGGGATACACTCAAGAGTCCAGGCCCCTGGAGAAGTCCATGCCCACCCCATCCCAGTGTCCTTGTTGGCTCTGAGCCAGAGGCTCAGGCCAGAGCAAGCATGGTGGGACATGCAGGCGCCAGGGCAGCTCCCGTCTCTGCCCCTTGCTAGTGGATGATTCCAGTTCGTCGTTGCCCCTCACCGGCTGCAGGCTCCTCATTTACAAAAAGGAGATGAAAACCAAACACGGAGTTGTTGTGAGGATTGAGAAAACCCACACAGAGCACCTAGCCCAGGACACTAAAAGACAATAAATAATAGTTGCTTGCCTCTCCCCAGATCAGTTACCCTCAGTTATATAATTAGGTGGTTCAGAAGCTAAAAATTCTTAGTTCTTCCTAAAGTGCAGCTGCTATTTTTACCTGTCCTTTCAGAAAAGGTTACAGCCCTGTCCTGTTGTTGGGGAGAGGGCAGTCCTGAGTCACTTCCTCCCTCCCTGTGTTGGTCCTTCTGTGCCAGGCTGGACGTGGGCCAGGCCGCTCCCCAAGAGCTGCCCTGCCACCAGGGCTTGTGCTCGTTGACATTCAGGAGGGTTTTTGCGAAACCACAGGCTTGGCAGGAGCCTGGGCTGACCTCCCACTTCCTGAATTGATCATGCTCTTTACCTCCCTGACAGCCTCTCCCTGAAATTGATCAATGTTCCTCCCAAAGTCAGCAACAACTAGCAGCTGGTTGATATTAGACTTTGAGAACGACGCCGTTGGACTTCAAACAAGTGACAAAGCTCCTTCCTTTAAAAAATGTGAATGACTGTATAGCTGTAACGCACTTGACTTATGTCTCAGAATGACCAAAGGAGCTTAAAAATACTGATGCCTGGGTCTCGCCCTAGACACTACGGTGCAATTGGTCTTGGGTGTTGCCTGGGCATTGGGATATTGTATAAACTCCTACAGTCATTCTCGTGTGCAGCAAACAGCGAGAACTGTTATAAGGGAACTGTTTAGGTGAATGTCGTTTCTCTGCCCCCAGGCAGGCTTCTCATCAGCTGGGGAGCTACAGAGCAAAGCTGGACTTTCTCTGGCTTCCAGGACTCTCCCATATACTGTGGCTGCAGGTGAGGCAAGAGATGGAGGCACTTGCCAAGTCATGGAAGGGTTATGGGTCATGCCAAGGGGTCTGGGCTAGACCTTGCTAAAACTCTTGTCAAAGGGTTTTCAGCAGAATGGCAACTTGGTCAGGTTTGCATTGTATGAAATATCTCATGGCAGCATTGGGAGGGTGGGTTGGAGTGGGGATGGTTGGAGGTAGCTAGGAGACCTCTGAGGTCCTGGTAGGAGTTGACAAGAGCCTGGAGCAAGGCAGGAGCTGCGGCGGCAGCGGAAGGCCAGGGCATGGAGACCAAGGGAGAGGGGCTCCCTCTGTGGCGCCGGCCCGGGGCTCCTGGCCTGTCCATGCTCAGCTCTTCTAGCTGCTGCCTCTCGGTGTGTTGGGTTTTCATGTGCAGGCCCCAATGTCCTTGCATTACTGTTAGTCACAGTAGTGACCCACATTTGCTATGCTCCCACTGCAGGCCGGGCACTAGCTAAGAACTTCTCGCTTTACCATTAAGAAAACTGAAGGTTAGCGAGGTTAAGTGACTGGCCCGAGGCCATGAAGGCAGTAGGAAGTGGGACTGGACAAAGGCAGGTTTGACTTAGCTATTAAACTCCCCCCATCTCCCTACTTCCTACCCGTGGTGCTCCAGTGCCCCAACCCCCCAACAGGGACTGTCTCCTTTTGAACTGAGTCTCAGAACCTGCCCCACCCACAGGTTTCACCTGATTTTCCATGCTGGTCACTCCTGGTCATCCTTGGAGTCTTAGTGCCCACAGAAACAAGAGGTTCCAGCTTGTTGGCTAGATTGACCAACCTCTTAAAATAGTTCTAATTTACATCGTTTCAACTCACACTTCCGCATAACTAAAAATATCCCCCACTTTCTCAAGATTTTTATATGCTAGCATTGAAGTCCCATTATTTCATCCTTTTTTTTTTTTTCAAAAAAAATTAGAAAATAGTATTGGTAATGAACTTAACCTTTTTGAATAGTCAGAAGTTCCTATGTTAAAAATTTGAGTTTAGGCTCCCAGACCATCTAGAGAAATCCAGAAGGTAGGGGGCTTATACTTAAAGAACTTCTGTGTCGACACTATTGGAAATGCCACCAGGAATTATGCTTGCAATAATTGGAACTAACTTCTTAAGAAAGTGCCATCAATTTCCAACAGTGACCATTTATTTAATCCACATTATATATTTTGTGGTTGTGATTAACAGTGAGTTCACATTATAAGGCAACGCTATGCTAAGTACATTACAGAGAGTATCTCTCATTATGACATCCCCATTATACAGATGAGGAAACTGAGGCTCAGAGGGGTTAAGTAACTTGCCCAACTTCCCAAGTTGGTGTGCAATAGAAACTACACTTGGAACTAGACCTGTCCGACCCAAACACCATGCTCTTCACTGTTATCTACATTGTTAGGACTCTTAATAGTAAAAAAGTACAGCCTGATTTGTATATTAACACCTACCACTTTATACATTGCATCTATTAGCAACAGTTTCTCTGAGATTTGTTTTTAAAGCTTGTATATTGGAGTGTTTTTTCTACAGACAATACTGTAATATTTCCATTTAACTCTGTCTTCTATAAAATGACATCGCTAGTGTATTTGGAATAGATTTGCAGTCAGTAGTGGTTAATAAGCAAAGGAGTAATAATTAGAGAATCATTTCTGCTCCAGATCTTTGTGAAGTCTCTGCTTGTCGTGTGGTACAGCAGGATGCCAGCCACCTGGCAGCCTGTGACCGACCACGGGCTCACAAGCCTCAGTGTAGGGCATGGGGTAACTGTTCTCTCCCGGCTGCGGCTTCCCGTTCTGATGAAGGTGTCTTGCAGCCTCAGGTTCTGAGTTTCTCTCTGGCCAGCTGCCGGCGGTGCATTAGTAATTCTGAAGAAGAGTATAATGGCTCCAACTCTTACAGATTTATTGTTGGATATAATATTATCCTCTTTGAAAAACAGAAGCCCATCTATCTGCATTTCACAGAACCTGTGTTACCCAGTCTGTGACATTAATTAGCATCAACCCCTATGTTAATAAAAATGAAGTAACAGTCAATTCAATGAGAGGTTTCTGAAAAAATAAAATCATCAGGTATTTATAAGCACTGGAGAGCAGGGATTCCAGTCACTGGACTCCAGCGATCACCCAAACAGCCAGGCCACCTTGAGGAGGCACCAAGTGCACTCAGTCTGGGACTCTCTGGTTCATCGGTGGCTTTGCCAGAGCCACCTGCTGGCAGGATTGTTCTCCCTGTGCAGTTGAGTGTGTCTTTAATTTTGGGAATTTCAATCTCATTACCAGTTTGAAAGAGCTCTTTGGTGATTCTTTTAGGATAATTAAGAATTACTTGGTGATATGAATAATTTCCTTAACTCAATTTGGAGAGGGAATTTTTGTGTGCTAGATGTTACTTGAGTATCGCAGTTCCACCATTTTGGTAACGAAACTGTGAATTCCTCTACTAGCCTGGGAGTCCCCTGTGCATAGGACCCAAGTGCAATTTCACCTGGCGTGGGGTAGGTGCTCAATATGTGTTTGTTGAATGAACAAATAAATAAATGAATGGTTAAATGCCAGCATCCAAAAGGGGTTTGAAGTCAAATTTCTTAGCTTTTACTTTATAAGAATCACTGAATTTACCTGGGGGTTATATGTCTTTATCTTATTTATGTTACAAACATATTCTATATGTTTTATAGATTCTTTTCATGCTGAAGAGGGTGGGATGAAAATAATTATTATTTTGATAACTATTATTGATGTTTTCCAGGAGGATTTATGATTAGAGAATATGGCTTTCTTTGACATAAAATGGTATGTAGACAAAGGCAGAAAACCATATAGTAGCAAAATAAAAATGCCAGAAGAATTTTCCTCCTTCATTTAGGTAGAACTGAAAGAAGAGTTTTTTTCAGGTTTTACTTAAAGAGACTTGTAAAAACTTCAGTGTGATATTTTATTGGGTTCTGTTGATGTAATATAATGACCCCAGCAAATTCTTAAAAATATATACTATTCAAGTAAAAAATCCCTTAATTCTGAATATAATTCGTTTAGATAAATGAATATAAAAATGTGTCTACTAGTGCTCACTAAGCAAGGTCTAGAATTAATGTAATTATCTGGATGATTTTTAAAAGTCACCCCTTCTTGTGAGGACAGAGTGACTTACAGGACTTTGTGCCTCCCCACTGGGTGCACAGAATGAGTGCATTTTCACAAGCATCATTTAGGCAGAGCATGGTGTGGTGGCAATTGGGAGGTTCAACTATGGGAAGAGGATGTGATGGATTTCCTGCATCGTCTGTGCCAACCCAGCATCCCCCTTGACCCTTCCACGTTGTATTCTGCATTGCTAGAGAAAAGTCTGCAGGTTTTTCCCACTATGGTTCAGAGTTAGGGTTTTCCAGTGTAAAGTGGAGAAAAGAACTCTGTTCAGAATCTGAGATAATCTGATGTTGCTTTGTGGGGGAGGTCCCCCCAGAAACCGTGCACTTTGGGCAGGCAGCTGAAATCACTGATAGCAGCTGCTCTTGGTTTTGACATGCCCTCCCGAGAGAATCTCCTGCTTTGGTGCTCCCAGGCAGATGGAGTCTAGGTGGCAGCTTCCCTCTAATTCCTGCTCTTCCTGATTTCTGAAAGCAGGTTTCCTGATCTTGACTTCACCAGCCCTACTCAACAGTCATGTGCTTCCTTGGATTAAACCTCTTTCTGCTTAAAATGCTTAGTGTCTCCTTTTTTCCCTGAATGAACCCTGGCTGTTAGACCATCTTCACCAAATGGACTTCTGGATGATCCGGAGTCCCAGAGTTCTGGAAGTCTTGGGATGGAGGGTGGGAGGGGACTGCCCAGCTCCTGAAGGTAAAGGCAAGTCCCACCCCAGGCTGTCCCCAAACATGGGGTCCAAGGGAGTGGGGGAAGAGCAGGAATGGGGCCAAGGGTTGGGTTGGCAGAGAGGAGCAGGGGCAGTGCGTAGGAGCTCAGAAGTTCATCAAACCACGACTAGGAGGGAGAGGATCTCTTGTGGAGTCTCTAGGTGGCTGCTGGGGCTACTGGGTCAGTTTTCAAAGAACTTCTCTGGCCATTAGAGGGCATGTATAACAAAGAAACAGACCAAAAACTGAGTAAATATATTGTCTTTATAGGGAAACAGCACCATGCACAGATCTAACTTGCACTGACTGAACTAGGACCATGTCTGTTACATAATTAAAAATACCATGCCATAAAGATGTGTAACAAATTGAATTATTTGTCCTATTTCTGCATTCTTCAGTGGTAGTGCTAGACAGCCATATTTGGCCTTGGCCCTGTGATATGAGAGATGAACTTCCCTGCACCTTGATTTTGGGCTTGGCCAATGAATTTTGGGGGCCAATGGGATGTCAGCAAACATTGATGCAAGGAGAGGCCTTAAATGCACTTACACAGTCAGGCTTATTCTCTTAATGCATCTGCCACCTTGGGAAGAATATACCCTTGATAGCCAATGTCCCTCCAGCTTGTTGCCTAGAGTGAGGCACACAGAACAGAGATACTGCAACTGACTTACAGACCCACAGGCGCATAACTGAGAAATAAATGCATGTTGTTGTTTCCCACTGAGATTTGGGGGTGTTTGTTTTGCAGTCAATTAATGGCAACAGCTACCTGATACAGGTTCCATACATCATCTCATAGATACTGTTCTTTATGGAATAATTAAAGAATTTTCAAGTATAGCTTTGGCCACGTTCAGTTTTCACAATCAATGCGCTGACTTTAGCCTCCAATTCATGTGTAAGATGAGATTCCACTCTGCCTTCAATGACAACTCTGTTTCAGTCTTGTTTCATAAGTAAATGTTGTGCTGGTTTGCTGCAGCTGGTATCCTAGCTGGTTTTTATATCACTTAGGTAGTGAATGATAGGCTAGAATTTATGTAGAAAAAAAACACCTGCATTTACAAGTCCAAAGAAATTCTATCTTCTTATCAGCATCTGAAACCTGTACTTTTAGGTAAATTTTATAATTGCTTTCATCTTCCATTTTGCAACTCTGGTGAAATTTACACAGCAGGGAAGTGTTTTTAAGAATCAACAAACTAAGAAAAAGGCACGAACAAACTGAGAAACATACATGATCATTCATTTGGCACTGTCTTCTAAAATTTCACACTTCGGGGATAAGGAAAATTAGTATAATTCATTTCTTATATTGCTTACTAACATCGTTTAAGTGAGGCAACGCAAGAGGAAGAGATTGGCAGCTTTCAACAGGATGTGACAAGGCCGCCCTCCTGGAGTGTTAGTGACCGAGTGACGCAGAGGCCAGACCACTGACCCCAGGGGACTTCCAGGGGACTTCCCAGTACCACAGCTCCTAAATGGGAGCCTGAACTGTCTGATCCATGGTCCCCCTTGACCTACAAACACCAGACTCTGGATGGTCAGGGGAAATAACATTTCGGTCACCAAATTTCTCCACTGGCTTTTTGCTCCCCAAGTTGAATGTCAGTGGTAATGGTAGTTTTTAAAGATAAGCTCCCTTCCTTCTGTGGAGTAGAGATTTAGGGTCTATCATGGTTGCAGTGGTTGCATGCTCCCTCCTTGAGTTGACACGGCACCTCCTGGTAGCCAAAAGATCTCTGTGTGTGAGCTCAGCTCTCCAAACCTTCAGTTCAAGGGAGTGGGTCAAGACATTTCCCCTGCCAGTTTCTTACTGTCTGGGGCAGGGGAGGAACACCAGGCTCCTCTGATGAGTCTCCCGCAGCTACTACTGTGTCCCAGCCCTGCTTGACTCACTTGTCCCCACTCCCCATTTCTCTCCAGGCCTTTGTGAGGCAGCGCAGCATGGCTGAGTGCAGGGACAGCCTGGGTCTGAGTCCCGCCTGCACACTTACTGCCTGAGTGAACATGGCAGGTCCCTTCACTACTTCAGACTTGATCATGTCCTCTGTAGAATGCAGACAATAACAGCGCCCACTCCCTGAGACTATCATGACAATTCAGTCAGGTAATCCTACAAAGGTCCCAGCACAGTTCCCGGCATGGGATATGTTCTCAGTTACGGTTGGCTACTATAGAGTAAGTGATAAATACTATTGTAAAGGGAAATACCATCGAGTGGGACCTCTCCTAGGGATGGGGGTGTGTGTTTGAGTACAATGACCGCAGAGCGGACAGCCCCTCTTCTGCCTCTCCACCCTTATTTTGGTCCTCAGAGCTCTAGGCAAGACGGCCAGTGTTGCAGGACATGGTGTCCAGCATTCTGAACCCCTCAGCAGGCTCTGGTGGGACCTTTCCACACTGGTCAGGACTCACAGGGCACGGCACTGTGTCTGATGCAGTGGCCACCAGTGCAGTGCACACAGTGCCAGCTGGGAGCTGGTTCCCAGCAGAACAGGATGGTGAGGCGGGATGGCTTGTCCAGCCATAAGGGCTGACTTTGACATCTTATTTCAGACCTGCTGAAGCTGCCCCAAGCTCCACCAGGCTGCTCTCTTTTTTGGTATGACACACACGTCTGTCATTGGTTTCATGCTGTTTGGGGCCACGGTGACCAGCGGGCCATGTCACCCCTGAGCCATGCAGCAACACCACCCCTAGAAGTCACCCACATAGAGAAGTGTGCACATGACATGCTTCTTGTTTCTGGCATGTGGCCAGTACTTTCTGTAGCTCTTGACTCTGGAGGTTGGAAGAGATGCATCCTCTCTCTTACTGCTCCAGAGTGCACATGTTTGAGGTGTCCTAGGTCCTTTGAAAAGGCACCGAAAGGAGCCCAGGTCGTGGTGAGTGTGGACAGATCTTTCTCAGCTTGGTCTGGGAAATCTCAGCACTGAGCCCTACCCAATGTGGGGAAGGTGGGCTCCTGGCTTCCGTGACCTCTTCTCACACTGTCCTGCAAGTAGTGCTCACTCTTCCCTTCCTTGGAAGTGGTGTGGCTAGGCACTGCGATCAGTGCTGGGCTCACAGCCCTGCCCGGAAGGGACTGACAATCTGTCAGAGGAGCCACCAGGGAAAGACCTGCTGTAATGTCCTATGATGACCGTCATGAAAAGGCAATGGAAGGAGAAAGGGAGGACAGATAGGGAGGTGGCTGGCTCCTCCTAACAGATGGGGATCGAGGAAAGATGGCCCACGAACTGACACATGAGAAGATTCTAGAAAGAATTCTCCAGGGGGAGAAAAAGATGAGGAGGGTGGGGATTGGAGAAAAGATATTTCAACCCGAGAGAAGAGCACGAGAAAGTCAGGCCGTGAGAGGCCGGGAGCGGCGCAGACACCCGCAGATTCTCTGGTGTGGCTGGAATGTAGGATGCGAAGAAGGAAAAGAGTTTTAAAAGACTGGTTGAGCCAAAACAGGGAAGAACTTTAGATACTTAGAATAATGCATTTGGGGAAACTTTGTGGATTATTCGTCTGTAGAGGATCCTTAAGGCCCACCTGTAAAACCCGTCAGTTGCTCCAATTGCATATGGCATAGGAGGGAAAAAAGAACAGGAAAGAATTAATAATAGAAGTACCCCTGCCCTCAAGACTTTTGCTGCCCTACATGAAGGTCAAAGGTAAATCAACCTAGCAATGGTCCTTTTTAGGTCGAAAACTCGACTGCTTATTTTCATGGAAGGAAAAGGTGACATCGGAAGAGCAGAATCCTGCTCAGGGGCTCAGGCCTAAACCAGGTTGTCTAATTTCCACTCCAGTCCAGCATATTCATTTGTAGCATGTTAGAAGTAAAAGATAAGCCACCTTAGGGAGCCTCATTTTATACCTGAGGAATCTGAGATCCTTCAAAAGTTGAGTGAGGGCTTAAAGTCTTAATGGTGTTGAGGACGGAGGCACAATTGAATTGAGACCCCCCAAAGCCCTAGCCCAGTGTTTGTCTAGTGAGCTCCACAAACTCGCTGACTCCCCATCTCAGCAGGAGAAGCAGCTCCCGTGCCCCTCGCAAGTGGCTAGTGGCGTCATCTTTGTTTATGAAGGAGAGCATCATTAGAAGCTTAGGAAGGGGGCTGGATCGGTCCTGTAAGAGTCGCTACGCCATGCTCAGAGAACCCTTTTCAAAGCATTTACTGGAGACCTGGGCCTGAGAATTATGACTCCACAGGACATTTACCAGCCTTCTTCCCAGACCGTAACAGTCTCAAGCACCCACGTGTCACGTTCTAAGCTAGCCAAGTGTTAAGGACCCTCTGCAAGCAGACCACCCCTCCTGAGGACTGAGGCTACCCTGCCTCAGGTGACCCCATTTTCTTTTCCCACTCAGCTCAATTTATACCTCTATGTCATCACGCCCCTACATAGATTCGGGTCTGTGCTTTTGTCTCTTGGCTTTCTCATGATGTGGCTTTAGTAACTGAGGGGAACATCTGTTCTCATGGCATATCTAAGTGACATGATGGGGCCACGTAGCCTGGTCGACAGCCCTGCAGAGCCATTTTTCTTACACAACCTCCACAAACAAGCCCCTTTGCAGTCCACAGTGGGGTCACTAGGAACCAGTGCTGGCCAAACTCTCAGAGAGAAAAAACACGTGAGGAGGAAGAAAAGATGGAGAATATGAAGACAAAAATGATCGAGAGAGGTGTGTACAGAGGAGTGATAAATGGCACATATCAGGTGTCACTCTAGGAAAAATCAATCAATTGTGTGTTCTCTGCTACTGTTCTGTGTCCAGCAAACATTTGTGGATAGCCTTCTGTGTGCTGGTGCTGTGCCTCCTAATCGACACTCCCAGCTGACCTAGGGTTGCTGCCCCATCAGAATCCTGCAAACACGAGTCCTGCAATTGACAGGAAAGAGGATCCATAAAGCCACATTTTCCAAAATGCCAAACCTGAGCAAATTTGGCTGGCTGTCCACATCAATCCATTTCTCCATCAGTGGCCCAGCAAGTCACTTTCCTCTGCCTGTGGGTGTCCCCACACCCCTTATCCCATCACGAAGAAGAGTGATGGTCACCTCACTGGACTCTTGGGGAAGCAGCTTCCAGAATTACCTTGTATGTTTTTAAAAATAAACCTTTAATTTTTGAATAATTTTAGATTTTCAGAAAAGTTACAAAGATAATACAGAGTTAATACCTCTCACCATTTTCCATTAATAACAACAGCTTACGTTACCATGGAACACTGGTACATTACTATTAATTAAACTCCAGACTTCATTTGGACCTCTCTAGTTTTCCCCCAAATACAACCATTTTCTGTTCCGGGATCTTACCCAGGATGCCACACTGCATTTAGCAGAATTATGTTCTGAGGCCCACGCACACTTAGAGAAAATTGTTGAACATAAATGAGGCCATTTCTAAGTGTTTAGAATTCACACTAGTAATTCCAAAGGATGAACTCATATCTCCCCTTTGTTTTGTGTCTGTACACACGGCTTAAATAATTAACTTAGCTAACAACCATTTCTAAAAGAAGGTTTTAAGTTTGTTCTTTGTTTTTTGTTTTTTGTTTTAAATTCGTAAAAACATTGGTGCCTGGCTCCCCTTGGCCCAGAAACAGCAACAACTAACTCTTCTTCCTGGATGCACAGAGATTTTCCCACAGGGCCAGAATTCCTGCCCCTTGGAGTTGCATGAGCCTCAGGGAGGATGAGGGGCAGGGCTCCTCTTCCCCGATGCCAGGTGGAAGGTTCTGTCCTCTAACAAATAGGGGGAAAGTGGCCTCCTGAAGTTGTGGGGCTGAAGTAAGCCAGAGTCCTAGTTAAGTCTACACTACTAAAGTCTACCCTTCTACAAAGTGGTACCTAGCATTTGTGCAACCCCTGCTCAGAAGAGGTCCTGGAAAGTGGGCGGCTAGAAGCAAAGAGCCACAGTCACATTCAGAGACAGGAGTGTTCAAGGACCCCCAGTTGTGCCAAAATGTCTTGGCACCTGCCCGGCCCCTGCCACGGAGCAGCTGCGAACAGAAATACTCACAAGCTATTGCTTCTCTTCCACTGAAATCTGTGAATTCCCATAAGATGGTGTTCTAGCTCACTCATTTTTGCCACGAATTCTGCTTTCCCTTCATGAACTAACACACTGGCCTATGTATGTATTTAGCAGAGGAGAGGTTTTTAAGGGTGATGGCAGTGACAATTGTCGTTCGTATTACTGCTCAAGTATTGAGTGTTTTGACATAGCACATGCTTACTAATACTCGCTATTTCATTGATAAGTGGCTGGGATGAATGAAAACCTAAACTTAGAAGAATATCAAACTGAAAAGCTACTCTGGGGGACACTTTATGTTTTGTTGGCTGTGTGCATGGCATGAGAATGGCAGACAGTAGAAAGAAGGGGCAGAGAAGGAGGCCATCCCCTCCCAGGGGAGAGTTCAGGGCATCTGGGCATCTGGGCACATCTATTTCCTTCAGGAGGCCCCTTTCCCTATGCACTATTGTTTGGTTCACAAATTCTTTTCAGAGAAAATTATAACCTCAAGAAAACTTCCTTTAGGAATTTAAAAATCATTTTGTCATTTTTTTCTGTAGGATTATATAAAAAATGATTTTAAGCTAAAAAATATTGTAAATGACTAAAAGGTTCATCATGTGATCTTAACCACCATCTTTAAAATATTCTCTTTCCTTATTTAATAAGTAAACTTCTGTACTTCCTTTTTAAAATAAATTATGCAGTTATTTGTTAACAAACTACAAAACTGTTCACGTTGTTTGTTTTTGCACATATGTATATTAACACGCAATGAGAGTCAAGTACACATTACAGCATTAAAGTAGACAAAATGGCTTTATTTATATAATTTTATTGTTTTGTTTCTAAATGACAAGAAAGAGAAAGGGTTATGGATTTCTATTTATAACTTCTTCGCCACAATAATGCATTGCAGGGTGTACAGTAAACATCTATATAAATAAAGATTGTATTTATTGGTTGGTCTGCTGTTACATAAAAGCAACTGGATGGATTTTCAACAAGTGTAGAGGGTATGTCTGGGATGACATGACTTAAAATATAGGTTATATGGCCTGGACAAAATTCCATTTGGGCACCCACAAAGCACTGACAGAGAGAGGCAGACATCCCCCTAAGCAGCAGAAACAGGACCCTGTGACCACCAGGCAGAAATGACATGTTGTATGTACTAGGATATACTGAACTGGAAAAGTAGAAAAGCAGTGATTTCAGATATAAGCCCCAAATTAAAAGTCAGTAGAACAGATGCACCCCGTTGCCAAGGTTAATTTGCAGTGGAGCTACTTCTCACCTGGGGGACTCGGCTCTGCTCTTGAGGGATCCACAGCAGGGATTTATTTATTTCACAATTAATTAGACTCTCCTCTACAGCATGAGGAAGTCCAGCCAGACTCCAATAAGTGAAAAGCAAAACTGGATAAGATCATCACTTCGATGGTTTCTGCAATATTGCTATTTCTTTTTTTTACTGAAACATAATTGACATATTTGTGGAATACAGAATTGACTATCAGTATTTGTGTACAATATGTGATGATCAAATCAGGATAGTTGGCATATTCGTCATTACGAAATGTATTCATTCTTTGTGTCCCATATTGGTATTTCTTGATGTGTTGTGAAGAATTTTGATCAGATGAGTACAACTTCAGACCTAGGATAGGTTTTCTTAAGGCAGATTTGCAGAATAATTGTCATTTTTATGTTTCTCATTAATTTGTTGTATTTCTTTGTTAGTTTCTTATGCTTTCTGACTAACCAATGGTCATTATGTGAATAACAGAGCAATATTGGACTAAGAGGACAAACAACTGAAATCACACAATCAAAAATCCCAGAACAACTAGATGTTTTAGCAGAGCCATAAACCAAGTGCCGGAGTCACGAGCAGGCTTCTCTGATCTGATGGATCACATTCACTTGCGACGGACTCAGGCTCCCACATGGCTCCATTAACAATGTATTTAGTTATTTATTTGAATAGGGAACACATTCCACATGTTCAAACATTGAAAAGTAAAAAGTCTATCATAAACTTTTCTTCTTCTCCTACAGCTTGGTTTCTCTCCCCCCGTAGACAACTGTTAAAATTGCTTGGTCTCCTGCCAGACATATAAGCAAATATATATTTACCACTCATTTCATTTATTTATTTATTTTACTTAATGACACATCTTTAAGATAAATTCTTGTTAGTATAAAAATAGACCTCTCATTCTCCTTAATGACTGCAATTCAATTTGATTGTACCATAACTTATTTAAATTCTTCTCTCTGCATGAACATTTAGGTTGTTTCTAATCTCTTGCTGTTTACAAGCAATGCTCTAATAATAAATAACTATACTCATAGATCATCTCTCACATTTTCAAGTATGTACATAGGATAAATTCCTGGTTCTGGCAATAAAAATCATATGATTATCTCAATAGATATGGAAAATGAATTTGACAAAGTTGGACATCTTTTCATGATTGAAAATAAAACCTCTCAAAAAATTAGGTGTGGAAGGAACATACCTCAACATAATAAAGGTCATATATGGCAAACCCACAACTAACATTATACTCAGTGGTGAAAAACTGAAAGCTTCTCCTCTACGATCAGGAACAAAGTAAGGACGCCCACTCTCACCACTTCTATTCAACATAGTACTAGAGGTCCTCACTAGAACAATTAGGCAAGAAAAAGAAATGAAAGAATTTTGAATCAGGAAGTAAGAAGTAACTCATCTCTGTTTGCAGATGACATGACCTTATATGTAGAAAACTCTAAAGACTTCACCAAAAAAACTGTTAAAACTAATAAATGAATGCAGTAACATTTCAGGGCACGAAATCAACATACAAATCTCACTTACATTTCTATACACTAACAAAAACCTACCCAAATAAAAAATTAAGAAAATAATCACATTTACAATACAATCAAAAAGAATAAAACACTTAAGAATAAATTTAACCAAGGAGGTGAAAGATCTGTACATTGAAAACTATGAAACGTTGACCAAAGAAATTATAGAAGACACAAATAAATACATACATACATACATACATACATACATAAAAAGATATCCCATATCCATGGATTGAAAGGAATAATATTGTTTAAATGTCAATACTGTCCAAAGCAATTTACAGATTCAATGCAATTCCTATCAAAATTCAAGTGGCATTTTCACAGAAATAGAAAAAACAATCCTAAGATTCTTATGGAACTACAAAGAATCCTAACAGCCAAAGCAGTTTTGAAAAAGAAGAACGAAGCTGGAGGCATCATATTCCCTGATTTTCAAACTATATTACAAAGTTGTAGTAATCAAAACAGCATGATATTGGCATAAAAGCAGACACACAGACCAATGGAACAGAATAGAGAGCCCAGAGATAAACCCATGTATTTATGGTCAACTAATTTTTGACAAGGGTGCCAGGAATACACAACAGATAAAGACAGCCTCTTCAGTAAATGGTCTTGGGAGGACTAGATATCTGCACATAAGAGAATGAAATTGGACCCATGTCTTACACCATATTAAAAAATTAATCCAAAATGGATTAAAGACTTATAAGTAAGATGTGAAAGCATAAAATTCTTAGAAGAAAACATAGGTAAAAATTCCTTGACATTGGTTTTGACAATGATTTTTTGGATATGACACAAAAAGCACAGGCAACAAAAGCAAAAATAAACAAGTGGGACCACATCAAACTACAAAGCTTCTGCACAGCAAAGAAAGGAGTCAGGAAAATGAAAAGTCAGTATACAGAATGGGAGGAAATATTTGCAACCATGTATTTGATGAGAGGTTAGTATCCAAAATACATAAGAAATTCGTGCAACTCAATAGCAAAAAAAAAAAACCCTGATTAAAAAACGGGCAAAGGATCTGAACAGACACTTCCAAAGATGACGTGTAAATGGCCAAGTGTATGAAAAGGTGCTCGACATCACTAATCATCAGAGAAATGAAATCAGTACCACAATGAGATATCACCTCACACTTGTTCGAATGGATATCAGCAAAAAGACAAGAGATAAGTGTTGGGAGGATGTGGAGAAAAGGGAACCCTGTGCACTGATGGTGGGACTGTACATTGGTACAGTCATTATGGAAAACAGTAAGATGCCTCAAAAAATTAAAAATAGAATTACCATATGATTCAGCAATCCCACTTCTGAGTACATATCTGAAGGAAGTGAAATAAGTATCTCAAAGAGATATCTGTACCCCCATGTTCATTGCAGCACTATTCACAGTAGTCAGCATATAGAATCAACCTAAGTGTCCATCAGCAGATGAATAGATAAAGAAAATGTGATGGACAGATAAATAGACACACATATAGGTAATGGCATATTGATCAGCCATAAAAAAGAAGGAAATCCTGCCATTTGCAACAACATAAGTGAACGTGGAGGACATTATGCTAAATGAAATAAGTCAAACACAGAAGACAAATACTGCATGATCTCACTTATATGCAGAATCTAAAAAAGTCATACTCATACAAGCAGAGAAAAGAATGGTGTTTACCGGGGGCTGAAGGTTGGGGAAAATGGGGAGACGTTTGTCAAAGGGTACAAACTTTCGGTTATAAGATGAACAAGTTCTGGGAATCTAATATACAGCATAGATGGTGATGGATGTGTTAATAAATTTGATTGTGGTAATCATTTCCAAATGTACACATATATCAAATCATATTGTACACCTTGAACATATATTACTTTGTCAATTAAACATTTTAAAATTTAAACCATTTTTTAAAAAGGCTTCATGCACTTGACTTTTGATAAACGTTGCTAAATTGCTCTTATTGAGAGGTTGTATAAATTTATACTACAACCTGCAATGCATGGTTCAATTCCAAAGGCAAGATATATTTAAATAATTTCATCTGTTTATTTTCTAAACAAGAAAGGGAAACAGAGGTCATGGCTGTGTTGGATGTCACAAACCCCATTGAGGTAGCTCTGCTCAATGCTCAACGGAAGTCAATGCACGCCACCCCCCAGCTCTGCCACTAACTAGAGGTGAGACTCTGGGCAAATTTAATCTTTTTATATCTTGGCTTCATCTGGGAACTGACACATCCATGGGTTCCTCTTCCCTCTGGTTTTCAGTGGGGTTCAGCCAGTAGAAGGCTTATCTGACACTCAGGTGTCAGTCCTAGAGCCAGAATAATACAGATCGGGGCCAGGCATAGGAGGTGACCAAGTCCAGGAGCCACCAAGAATGATGACTACAGGTAATACATGTGAGATGAATTCTGTGAGCGAGACATGGATCCAAGTGCTTTTCATGTGTTAACTCATTTAATCCTCCCAACAGCACTATGAGGTAGGTACTATTATTACCTTCATTTACAGATGAGGAAACCGAGGCTCAACAAGACTGCTCAAATAGTGAGTGGCAGAGCTAGGACTGGATCCCAGAGTCTGCCATTCTGAGAGAACCAAGGGGACCAAAGGACAAAGACAAAATGTCCCATGTCTAGGAAACATCTCATGTGCTTGACATATCTCGAGGTGGGTGCCCCGTCAGAATGAAGGAAAGGGAGTGGACTAGCAGGTAGATGGATTCAGATACACTCTCCCTTACAGGTTTGGGTGAACCTGATCTTCAGCCTGCAGGTGAGGGACCTGGTCTCATGGTCTGGCAATTTGTGCTGGTGTAATTCCAATTGTGCATAGAATAAAACACCAGAAAGTCACTGTGTCTTGTTTCATCTGCCAGCATTTGAGAGGTGGAGAGCCAGGCAATGTTTCTGCAGCCAGGGATCTTATTACTTAGGTGGCTGCTCATTGCAGGGCTGCTTGAACACCCTAGTCTACGCTCACAGAGCCCTAGAGATTTAAGCAGCTGCTAGAAGTAGGACCCAGCTACTTCAGGCTTTTTAAAGAATGTTTGATAATAGGACAAGCAATCCAAAATGCTCATCTCCATTTCTTTAAATAAGGAAAACTTTTAGAAAGTGGGCAAGGAAGAAATAAACAGTCAAATTATCCCAGAATTGTGTTTTGTTTTTTTTAAACACAATCAGAGCAAATGTGTCACCATGATTAACCAGTTTATACAGGAAATAAAACTTACCAGCAAACTTTATTTTTTAGCATAATTTATTCGTTGTGAATTTTTAAAAGATATTATCTAGTTTTATTTTATTCATAACTTCAGTAGAATTGCTTAAATATTTGGCTAAAATTATCTGTGCTCCATCCAGGAGGGCAGCCCACTGGTGAAAAGACCCGTCATTCACCCCAGAAGCAGTGGGATACTCTGATGGGTGGATGGGGGGTTAGGGGGCAGAAGGAGAAATAACAGGAGGTGGACCCTGCCAGGGAGATGCGTGGTATATATTTCCCCTACAGGAGCTTCCTGTAAATTCACACTATGTACCACACACACACACACACACACACACACACACACACACACACACACACACACATCAGCATTTGGAGGTCTGCTATACTGAGGGCATTGGCTGCACTGCCGTTTAAGTAAGAGACACTTGTCTCCAATATCCCCAGCACAATACTCTGGAAAACCAGAGACCCAGAAGAGAGGGTCATCCCAGAGTCAGGCAATGCCCCCACCACTCCATTCTAAGGTGAGACTGGTGGCTTCTCCACACTCTGAGGCCTTTATACCAACACCTTAATGTGGCTGAGGGGAAGGAAACCGGAATTAGATTTGAGCTTGGAGTTTTAACCTGGAGGAAGTTTCTGATAACAGAATTTTAGTAAGTAGTTAAGGAACCTGCCCACATTGTCAATCTGGAGTAGAGAAGGGAGATTTAGCACAGCTTCGCTGGGAAGCAGTGGGGGTGGTCTATTCATGCCTTCACTCTTCTGAGTTCAGACTGCTTCACAGGCCCGTCGCGAGTGTGGGAATTGCAGTGACAGAAAGAGAAGGTGTCCTGAGAGAGGCATCCAACCTAGGAAATAGTGTGAGGGCCCAGAGACATTGTGGCACCTTGAAGCGGCAGAAAGAAGCTCCACGGGGCTGAAGCTCAGTGAGCGAGATGTGGGGGGCTGGGGAAGGTGGCAAGAGATGTTGACAAGGTAAGCAGGGACCAGATCGTAAGGGACCTTGTAAGGCATGGGAAGGAAGCTGGACATCATTCTACAGAAAACGGGAACTCGTGGAAGTGTGTGAGAGCTGCGGGGCAGGAGAAGCAAGATAGCACATGGACTGGGGGAGGCAGAGCGGAGGCTGTGGCACTAACCTGAGAAGGAGATGGTGATGAACGGCCCAGGACTGTGTTGGCTGTGAAGACGAAGAGCACTGGGAAGATCTGAGTATGTGTGAGAAGTAGAATCAACAGGATGTATAAGGAAAGGTTGGACGGATGGTTGGACTGATGAAATAGAGGGTTAGGAAGAGGATGGTACCCAGATTCTACTTTACCTGACCTTTAATTGACAGTGCAGGTGGAAGCTTGTCTGAAAGCAGCACTTAACTTAGACCCTCCAAATACTGTCCACTTCTCCCGTGTCTAAAATATCTGCTCCTCAGAGTCCTATGTGCAACGCTTAAACCCCAGCTAAGCAAGCCACTTGTAGGGACCCATAAAAGGGCAAGAAGCCTAATTCACTGTGAGGAGGCGTGTATCAATGAGCTAGTGCTCAAATAATGCTCAGTAACAAAACCCTTCCAAAGACAGCTTCTTAAAAGAACAGTCATTTATCCTCCTTGATCTGCAAGTTGGCTGGTGCAGGCAGTCTACACTGGGGTCCGCTGGTCATAGTACTTCAGCTGTGGTTGTTGCTGGGTTTGGCCGTGTGGCTGTGCTCCACGTGTGTTCAGTCTGGGCTGAGGAGATAGCAGTGACTTAGAGAAAGTGTGTCTCCTAGAGACGGCAGAACCAGGTGAACCAGCCCAGTCCCACAAGTGCTTTTCAAGCCTTTGGTCACATCACGTCATTAACATTACCTTAGCTAAAGCAAATGTCATGGCCAAACCCAAAGTCAAGGGGCAGGAAAGTACATTCTGCCCCTGAAGTGAATATTTCTGGACGATAATCTTATCTACCATAAGGATATAATAGAAATGTTTTCTCCCCCCATGTAACTCTGCAAGGTACATTATTATAGGTTGCAAAGCTAGATAGGAGGATAAATGTACTACCCAAAGCAAGATTGCTGTGAGATGAAGCAATATTCAAACTCAACAGAGTGTGGAAAGAAATTCCAATCCCACTGAAAATTGCCATCATTGTTTAAGTTAGAGGTTGCAAGGCTCGCCTAAAAGGGCTCATTATTTCTTTCTAGACATTATGTCCAAAGATCCTATAGCTGCTACCGGGTGAGCAGTGGCACCTGATTTACGACAACGTGAACCAAATGGTGAAGCACGCAAATCGCAGAGAGACCAGACATAAAACACATAATTCATTCATTCATGAATTTTCTACCAGAGTATAGCTTCTGATTCAAATAACAGCATAAATATTTAACCACTTGCTGTGTAGAAGTGATTCTTTATTCAGCTTCCACTATCATTAATCACTATTTAATGTAATTCTGGCTGTAACCTCCAGACTCACGGATGTACGTATGACCCCCCGTGTTTGGCCCCAACACTGAGGCTTTAGAGAAGTTTTCTCGTAAAATCCCTTGCCAGTGACTTGCGTCCACAGTTCCTGTCGTGGATGCTGATAACACCGTTCCTTTCCTGCATTGCTTCCACGAAAGTTTCTGATATGTGACCACAAAGTGCCAATCTCAGAGATGCCCTCAGAATATTTTTTTAATAGGTTTGAGGTGTGTTGCCAACCTTTTAAAGTAGATTGGAATTTGAAATCAAAATCCAGTTTTTGGCATTTCCTGAAATATCGGAAGATCTGGCTACTGGGGGCCTACATTTGCAGGTTGTGATGCCCAGCGCTGCTGCCCTCTGTGGGCTGGTATTCTCCAGTGCAGCCCCTGGGCTGCTGTCTGCGCCGCCGCTGGCCTGGCCCTGGAGGCACTTAGTTTTCACGCCGCCTTCCGTCTTTGCACCATCTTTGCATGAAGGATGGCTTCTCTCCAACTCCCGTAATTTTTCTCTGTGCACGGCTCCCTCTCTGCCAAGTAAAGTGAAATTGATCTGTCTCTCCCCTCCATCTCTGCTTCAACTCATCCCATACATCCATGTAGGTGGGAAGACCGCTGCTCCCTGTGTCAGCATAAAAGCCTGTGGCAGCTGCTTTCAACTAGAAAAATATCTTCCTGCCCCATCATCCAACTGTCTTACCACCCACCCTTCTTTATGGCCTCTAAATCTTAGTTTGTTTCAAATTATTTTGCATAGAACACTCCAGTCTCTGAAGATTACTCTTTACAGTAGCGCGACCAATTACATTAAATGATTTCTTAAAGTGGAGTGTTTTCTTTCGAAGACATTTGGAAATCCATGATGTTTAAGCAAAATTACACAATGATTTTTTCACACCTACTTCACAAGTTGTTTTTTTCCCATCTGAAAATGTCTAAAGAGTTTCTTACTGAATTTGGAAGGGCCTATGATCCCCCCTTGTGAGCCTTCATGGTTTCTTCAAGCTATAAAAACTTTCAAGTCATCGTTTAATTAATTTTCCAAAATGTTCCACTGTCTACCCAAGGATTTCAAGGTGGATTCAAGAACAACGATAAATACAAAAGCAGTACATTCCAGCTGCAAACTACATTCTCTCTTAATCACAAAGTGAAAGACCAAATCAATATAATTTTAAGGGAGAATAAAACAGATAGCAAAAGGTTAGCATTCTGCCTTGCTTGGAAATAGAGGCGATTATTTTTTATTCTGTGGAATAATGCACATGTGTCTGTGGTCTCAGCTTGTCCAGTGCTGCATCGCTCAAGAGAGCCCCAGGAGCAAACCACAGGCAATTCCAGAAACCCCCAAATCTCCCAGATTCCTCCTAGGCAGGAGCACAATTTAAGCAGGAAAGACTTAATCTAGCTGTTTAGACACAGCCGTGCTCCTGAGGAATCTATTTCTAGCTCCAGGCTTCATTATAAATGTCAGGACACGATATAGTTATGGTTAAAAAGGCACTTTCATTAAAAGTCTCTCTTCCTAGACACTTGCAATTTTTTGAATAAATTACCCTTTGGGAATGAAACTTCTCTTCAGTGTGAAGGTAAATTGGTATGGAAAACTTGACAAAATCCAGGTTGTCTTTTCTTTCTGGTGGGCTGCAATGCCAGTGTAAAGGAAATAAGTGATGCCTTCCTTACATTAGCATCTGGGAGCATTCATTGCTAAAGTCAAGGTGGGATCACCTGTCTGGGTGGTCTCAGTATTTGCAGTCTCACTGTTGATTTTATTACTTGTCTAGTAGTGAGTTGAAAGGGAGGGGGTGTCTAAGACACAGGAGGAGAAAGAGAGAGGGTCTTCTTCTGTTACTCTGATGTATACATATTTACTGTCCTCCTCCCCTCAGGAGGGCTGGAGGCTGGGCAGCTAAGGTCAAAAGTTGTTTTCTGTAGAGCTGGAGATAAAGCAGGAATACTCTGCTTTTATGGGGAGGGAGGAACACTTAGGGCTGAAGGGTTAGCTAAGCAAAAGCGTGCAGGAAGAAAAGCTGAATTCAAATACCAACTCCAGGAGCGCAACAAGGACCAAGGTCGGGAGTCCAGAGTCAAGAGTTGAATTTTATTGAAATCAAACTGGAAAAAAACCTAGACTGGTGAAGTGCTGATTGGGTGAGAGGGGCTGTCTTGGGCCATCCCCTCAGCTTGTCAGTAGGTGTAGAGTTTGATGATGCTTTCCAAAAGGGTCACCAGCAATGTGGAGAATGTAAGGCAATGATTTCAAAGACCAGTGTCCGTGACCGTGCCATATTACTGAGAAATGCAAATGCCTGGATATCAGTTTCATCGTCATAACCTGAATATTTTGCTGGTCCCAAGAGTCAAAACTCAGAGTAGATGTTTGGAGACAGATAACCTTCTATATAATTGATTAGTTATTCAACTGCCTTATATTTTTTGGTTTTGTAGTACAATTCCTGAATATTCTAAAATACAAGATTCAAACAATCAGTAATTATGATCGCACTATATAAACCATGCTGAGTGCTTTAAATTAAGAAATATTTTTGGTGAAGACTTTAATGTTTGAAAATTCTTGGGCTGTGTCTTACCCCTCCCCGCTGAGTGGGTATAGAGAGGTGGGGTGCAAGGGCACCCCCTGACATTACCCCCAGCTGCTGTGTGTGAAAGGCCTCCTTGTTGCCCAAGGAAAAAAATTCCTCCTTTCACCCCAGAGGCTCTAATTTCCTCTATATTCTGTCTCCTGCCTTCCCTGCATGAGTGGGTGAATGGTAAGTGCCTTTGACATGTTTGAATAGACCTGAGTTAGGAATGAATCTCCCAGGCTTTAGAAAACCACCCACGGAACAAGTAAAAGTTGTCTTTCTCACCCTGATAGACATTTTTCAACTTTTTAATAAGGTATCAAGGTAGAAAATGGGATGTACTTTGAGCCACCACACTAATAATGAACATCCAAGGATTTTTTTCCTGCCACATTTATAGACCAAATAGACCCTTCGGATCCCCAAGTATTCTATAAAAGTTGACCGTTGGATTTCTGTAGTCCTTGCAAGATGCAGAGAAGGCAGCCCCCAGAAAGGTTCTGACTCTCCAGGGTCCAAGCTACACTTAGAAGAATATCCCATGGCTCAACAGAACTTAAACAATGATAACTGAGCATTTTACCAAAGAAGCGAGGAGAAGGATTAGTCAGGCAAATACTCCCATAATCACACTAGAAGTCCTCTTTAATCTAGGGATCATTTGAACCATATTCTTGTAAGAATAGGAGAGTGAGATTTATGGAAACACTTAGATTCTGCTTACAATAAAATCCCATCTAGAACAATTCAGGGTAGAAAATAATTTGTGATTGTTTTCTCAAAGAAAGATATATATCACTTTCTGCTTTCGCATCAGGCTGCTGAAGGTTCTTGTAGCAATGACTCTGCTCCGTGGAGGATACTGACATTGCTGAGATGTACTGACGGGTGTGTATACTCATAACCTTTCCCAGCTCTCAGCCAGTGTTCCAGCCACAGGGTTGAAGGTCAGTCAAGGACCATGGTCCTGTTAGCATGCCATGGTAACCCCGGTCCAATCAGCACCAAGTTCTAATACTTCCATGCCAAGCGGCTAGTATTTCTCCTGACTCTGGCACACAAAGCTGCTCTATTGTTCTGGTTTTCTCACTGGTCCACACACCAGGCTCACAACCTATAAACTTTGCTCATGCACCCAGAGCACTTATGCGTTCTGCCTGCACTATGTCAGATTTGTCCTTGAGTACTGAGCTCAGGTCTCTGTCCTTGAATATTTCTGCCCCTATCTTGTCCTCACTGAGGTTACCTTTCTGTCAACTATTGCTTCATCTTGCCCTGTTGTCTGGTGAGAAATAAAATTTGCTGAATAGGAGCCATTTGACTTAGGCTCAGTCTTGCTGAGTGACTGAGCTCCCACTGTCCGGGGACAGAGCATGTGAGAGTCCTGTATCCACTGTGGCTATCAGCCCAGGAGCTGGGCAGTTGGAGGGAATGGCCTGGCCACAGCCTTCCTCTACCCCTCACCATGTGTGTGTTGGTGGGGGGTGCAGTCCTCTTTACAGGGGGTCTCCCTTAGTTGTTCCTGATTAACACTTCAGTTCCCTTCTTGGAATGGCCATGACACCCTGAGTAGTCCTAAAAGGCTCTCAGAAGACAGACCATGCTTAATTTAGATTCCAGAGAAAAGAGCCCCTTGTGTCTGCATTCAAGTCAGTTTCATTCTTCACTTTACCTCAAATAACATAGGCACTAGTAAAGCCAAAGATCCTGAGTCTCAGTTTCATTCAACACACTTTTGCTGAGACTATATATGTCAGAATCTATCAATCACCAGTCCTTGGGTTCGGGGGTAGGTGGGGGGTGGATGGGAAGAGGGGGATTCAAACATGACTGAATCTTGGTGGCTGCCTTTGCAGGGCTCACAGTGGACTTGAGATAATCACATAGATAGCTAAGTGCATCTAAGTCAGATGATTATAGATATTATAATAACATTGTCATGGGTCACAGGGGTGGGAGGAATCCACTTTAACTGTGAAGACTACAAAATGCTTCTTGGAGGAGGTATCATTTTAACTGGATGTTGAAAGACGAAGGAATTATAATAGGTAGAGATGGAAGTAAGAAGAAGCAGGTAAGTAACATGTAGGGCCAGAAAAGGCAAGGCCTGTGACACCAACAAGTCATCCATATGTCTGAACTCTTGGGCTGGTGAGGGAAGAGTAGTAGTGAGAAAACAGGCTGGGAAGAACTGGAGTCCAAAAGTGGAGGGTCATGCTGAGAGACGGGGTGCTCTGGTCACAAACCAGCCTCCCTGTCCTCACACGGGTGCCCCTGACCTATGAGCCCCCAGCCCAAATCCCGACCTAGGGACTGTCCAAGTTCACACTTATGTGTCTGATGTACCCTTGATCTTTCTCTGCCACCTCGTCTCCTGCTGTATCCAAGAAGAGCCCCACACTCTCTCTCTACTTTTCTCCAACACTTTTAAAAAGTTATATCTTAAAGCAATTAAAAATAATGGGGGAATGGACTTATTTTACATTAACTTATTCCATTAAAGCACTCTATTTCTTTGCGCAGATCGAAGCTTCTGTCTGGTGTCATATTTCTTCTGCCTTCAGAGCTTCCTTTAACATTTCCTATGAGTAGGTCTTCTGGAGATGAATTCTTTCTGTTTTAGTTTGTCTGAGAAAGTCTTTATTTTCCCCATATTTTTGAGAGGTATTTTTACAGGGTGTTGAATTCTGGTGTTATTCCAAGGTCTGTGTCTTTCCTGGTTTCTAGAGGGAAGTCTGCTGTATTACTGATCTTTGTTTCTCTATAGATAATGTGTCTTTTCTCTCTGCCTTCAAAATTTTCCCTTTCTATTTTGTTTTCAGTAGGTTGAATATGACTTACCTAGATATGTGGGTGTTTTCGGAGCGTCATGGACCTGTGGTTTGTTATCTCTCATCAATATTGGAAATTTCTTGGTCATTATTCCCAATACTTTTAATGTTGGACCTCAAGGATGGCCTTGGTTTCTCTCCTTGTTTATTGTATTGAACTATCCCTGGTTCCAGCTGCTGTAGGTAATTTGGTACCCAATCCTCTTTGGGGACTTGGCAAATTGGGCCAGCTTCTAGTCTGCATTGACTTGAGCCCTCAGAAAGGGATCAGATACATGCTAAGTACCTGAAACCTTATTTGCTGGCAGTATGGGAGCCACATGAAATTTTTGAGAATGGGAGAAATTTAATCATAACTGTACTTTGAGAGTATGTAACTCTGAATGCAGAGAAAAGAATGGACTAAAATTGGTAGAGACTAAAAGCAGGGAGAATAATTAAGAGGCTGATGCAATGGTCTAGGTAAGAGGAAAATCACAGTGGAAATGAGCAATAGGCACCTTGAGGAGAGACTTTGCAGGGGTACAGTCCTAACAGAATTTTCCATATTAGTTAGTAATGAGCCACTGTTATGCAGAACACTAATGGCAATGTTCTATGGTTGAAAAGGGTGGGGCATTCTGCATTCGATAAAGTTAAACAGGTCTGTAAATTGCAGAACTTCTCAGAGCCTTTAATATGCTAATGTACTCTGAAAATCTCTTAATGCGGGATATAACATGTAGTGTTTCCCAGACTTATTCACTGAAGAGTACTGTTCTCATAATGCCTCCAATAACATCTCCTGTGTTTCATGTAGCATCAGTTTGGGTAATACAGCTCTAATAAACTGCAAACATCTGAATACAGAATTAAGGACATGGGTGCAGGGGTGAGGAAGAGAGAGGAAGATGCTGACCACAACTCTGACGTTTTTATACTGAGTAATTAACTGATGGTGATGTCAAAACTGAGACAGGAACATGAGAGGAATAGCAAGCTCTGGGGGCAGGGGAGTGGGGGGGATGAGAAATTCACTTCGGGGCATAAAAACATTGATGCCGAAAAGGAAAAATGTCCTTGGATATTTCCTCCAAGAGTGATTCATCTCTGCTAGGAAATTTCTAACCTACTTAATGAAAAATAAACCTTACATCCTCTAAGGCCATTAATTCCAGTAAAAATCTAGCCACAAAGGGACAGATGGATTCCAAAGACTTGGTTTTATCTCCTAAAATTCCTTTCCCCTTGGACCTCTTCATGTTATTGCCACCACATCATGATGGCCTTGGGGAAGGACCCTGTTCACCCCTGGAAATAAACCCCTGACACAAATAAAGAAACGTTGGATAAATGAAGAAACATTAATGCCAAATAGCATGGCTGAAATAGAGCTGGAATTTTACTAAGGTTTTAGCTTAACAAAATGAAAGTAAGCATAAAATGATAATATGGCCTACAAACTATCGCTTTTCGCCTTCTGTTGGGGCCTCAGATATTTCTCCTTCCTTCTCCTGTGAAAGCCATCACACCTGCCCTTGCTCAGAAGCAACCTGAAAGACAAGTCCACCTCCAAGTCTAAACGCAAGAATGTGATGGCCAGTGTGCAGTGTCGTGCCTGACACACGGTAGTCACTCAATAAACACTGTTGAACTAAACCAAATTGTGTTTGGGGAGAAGCAGAGTTCCTTCCCTGCTACTGGAGGCTGGTTTTCTCCATTCTGATTTCCCAGACGAGGACCAGCCTTGTCTTCGTGTGACTGACAGGAGAGGTGGCTACCGCCCCCACTCAGGAGAAAATGTAAGCCTTTCCTTGGGAGCCCCAACATGACAGCCGCATGAGGATACAAAACACGACACAAATTACAAAATGCAAAGCACAATGACCTGAGCCTTTGCTGGATACCCCCACTGATCCTGCGTAGGGACAGGGTGGTTCTGTGGCGTGACGTGTCTAACTGCTGCGGGGGACTGAGTCCAACCTTGATGAGTATCTGGTTGTAAGCAAATGAAGCGTGGAGAGGTACAGGGGGTGATTTGAGTGCTGCTGGAACTCTCCAGTGTGTCTGGGACCAAGGATTACCAGTTCTAGGGACCTGTCAGTTTCCTTCTTCACGGGGATGTGCAGTCAAGTTTGGGGCATGTTGCAAAATGAAGCAGGTGGCACGTGGCATTCCTGTTTTTCTAAAGGTTTAGGAGAATGAGGCATCAAACAGTGGGTCCTTATGTGACCATGTGTGAATCTAAAGTCCTGGATGAGTAACACCTTGGAAGCAGTTCAGAGCAGCAGCCTAAGTTATCCTGGTTTCTTCTGAGTGTTTCCTGGCCCTGTTCTTCAACCTAGAGGTTGCTGTCTGGGAGCCCAAGGCTGAATCACGCTCTCAGAGAGGTCTTATGTGATTGGAAAGTGTTTTATTTTCATGTCAATGAGTTGCCCAACTTTAGTAAGTCGGAGAGTTTACGCAATTCAGATTTCCAACTTCTCATGAAAAAATCGAGGTTTGGCAACACTGGACCTGCAATCCATTACCAGCTGGATCTGAGGCATGGCTGCCTCGGAGGAGACAGGCCTGCCCCTCGGTCCAGCGTAGTCCCTCCCAGCCCACCACTCTCACGTGACTCACCTGCCTGGCCCCTGCAAGCATCTGGGTGGGTGACCCTGGTCCAGACAGGGCTTTCTGGGGTTACTGTCATTGCTGCAGAAGTGGGCCACACATGCGAATCCACCCATAGCTTCCGCAGTTCATGAGGGATTCTGCACAGAGCTGACCATTTCTAGGAACTTCTCTCCTAGGGTTTTGGCAAAGCATGCCAGATATGCTTGTGGCTTTCTTGATCCAAAGAAAGCTTCTCTTTAGCTGTATTCTTCGCTTTGTTTACTTCTGATTGCCATTTGGAAGGCAGAAATCATTTCTGTATGATCCCGTTTGAGACAGCACCTTCGTTCCAAGGCATTTGCCTGCCTGTGGTAGACTCTAGTCTGGTCCCCAGTAAATATTGGAACATGATTTAATGACTGATTTTTGGACCCCATCAGCAGTGTGAAGGTGAGGTGGAGAGGAAATGAAGCCAGACCAGACCATTGGGACCTTTAGGTCAACGGAGCTTGGCAGCTTCCAGGGTCTGCAGACCTTGTCCTGAGGTCTTGGTGAGACGGGGTCTGGGCACCACAGACAGGGACTTGAGGAGTTGGCTCAGAAGTGGTGGGAGGCGGGGGAGGCACCGAGAAGTAGCCAGAGACCCCCAGGAGAAAGGCGCACAACCAAGTCGGGGGAGGGCCCCTGGGGGAAGCATTTTGCAATAAGATTTCTTTACAGAAAAAGTGCAAACTGGCCATCCCAGGACTAAAATTGACCTATAGATGTGTCCTAGTTGGTCTTCACAGTGTTTGTTTTAAATTTGAGCCAATAAGGAGATCATACAACTTTTTAAAATCCAGATTTTTAGTTTTCCTGAAAACAAAAATTAGGAAAATGTTGCAACACTGGTCAGGTATCCCTACACGGCAAAACCTGCTGCCGCTGAGCAAAGTCCTGCACCGCTGGGAGTGTGCACTCTCTGGCTTCATACAGTCCCCTGTGCACACAACACACACAAGTGTACTCACACCTGGCCCCTTCAGTCACCAGCCTCATGTCCCTGCCCCAGGTGAGCATTGGGGTGGAGACCTCTGCTATGCGGCATGGAAAAGTTGAAAGTCAACTGACCTGTGTTTAATACTGGCTTAGCCATTCACCATCCCGTGGCCTTGGGCAAGGCACCTCCACAAACCTGCACCTCATTTTTTTCATCTGTAAAATGGGAAGTTTGTATAGAAAAACGCTAAGGCCCTCCCCAGCTCTAACAATTATGATTTGTACTCCTGTATTTAGGGCACCTCCCGTATATAGAAGGAAAGGATGTTATTTGAAACCCAAACTAATTCAAGTTGAATTTGCCTTCTAAAGTGAGGGAATGGTGTTGATGTAATTATATCAGAGGGTAATGAATCTCCTGGCAAAAGCTGATGCAGGAAGGGGACCAGGTGGCCACTAAAGCATTGGGCCCACTGGACATGGAAAGGGTGGCTCAGAGCACCAGCTTGGGTGTGGGGATGGGAGAGAGCTGAGCTTTTCTGAACTAAAAAAAAATGGGAGAGTTGAGTCTGCAGAAATGGCAAGGATCTCAACAGAAGTGCCCAATGTCCAAGTCTCAGCTGTTTGTGTGTTGAGAGCATATCCCTCCAGCTCCCTGCTCTGAGGAAAGGCTTTGTGCAAGTAGGGGTTTTATGGGAAATAAGAAAGGAGTTGAGATCCTTTGGCTCTCTGGGTCTTCGTAGTGCGATACAGAAGCTGCTGTCGCAGGTCAGGAGGCAATTCACAGCAGACCTCATTCGGAGGAGCAGGAGCAGACCCAGGTGGTGAGGGGAGTGGGAGCCCATCTGACCCCGCTGTTACTGCTAGAGAGTTTGGGGTGGGATTGGAGCCTGTTGCATTTGAATCTCACCAGATGAGTCTTCTCAAGTGAAATCTGGGAAACCACTCGTTTATATTGTTCTACTCCATTCACAGGCTTACATTCTGAATAAGACAGAGCTGCCAGGGCCTGGTTAAGAGTAACTTTTCTTCTCAGACACTAAAGTGGGAAGCAGATGGATTTGCTGCTTCATTTGCTTGGAGGCATCATGAAGGGAAGACCCCTGCAGCCAGAGCTGTGGGTTTGTCACTGACCTTCCTTCTCAAGCATGCCCCAGAGCTGATGAGAGGCCAGCAGAGCCCCCAGGCCTGCCAGGAGCTACCAGGAGCACACTCCGGGCACATGTCCAAGGGCGCTGTGCTGGGACGTCCTGACATGTCCTTCCTGCCTTTCCAAAACTCCAGCCCTCACTGGCAGAAGCACTGGCTGACAGCCTCGTGAAGCATTTCTCTTCAAAAGCGACTGCTCAAAGGGAAGAGGCGAGTTATGGTGCGGGAGGGTCTGCTTTGTTGTGGCAGCTCCCTTTTCACACCCTGGCTTTTGCCACTTAGCCCTAATCCCGGGGACAGGAATGTTGTGGTTTCCAGATAAATTGTAAATGTAAATGTGCCCAGAGGTACAAGCAGACCAGAGCTGCAAGGCCCAGGAGGGACCCAGGGGTGTGCAGTGCATCGGTGCACCAGGCTCTCAGCCCCTGCAGGATTGTAATTGCCTCTTGGGGGGCTAGAGGCCCCTCACTGTGCAGCAGGCATCTCCTCCCACTGCTCTATTTCCCAGCTCTGTGGCCTGGGCCATGTCGTAAAGCATTTTGGCACAGCCATCTACTTCCGGGTCACCCAAAGGAAGAGCAAAGGAAGAGAGGACAGTCCGAATCAGACTCCTTCATTCAAACAAACATCTCTGGAGCAACCTCCACCGTCTAGCTTCTGGGGAAAAGCAGTGAATATGAGCGATACAGTCTCTTATCACACTGAGCTTACAATCTTGCAGACATTAAATGGCTAATTACGCAACATACCATTTATTACAGCCATTATCAGTGATATAAGGAGCCACCAGGATATGAGAGCTTATAAAAGGATGGCCTGGCCTAATTTGGAGTGTCAGCAAAGGCTGCTCTCAGGAACTACGGTATCTCATTAAGTCTCAGATATCACCAATTGTAACACACAACACTATTGTGTGTCCTGCTAAGAAAGAAAAAGATGTCTCCACTTACATATGACACAAGGATGTCTTAGGACTTACAATATTCATTTTACTCTTAATTTGATATAGATTTTCATTAAATATCATTTTGTGCATAACTAAGAGAGAAAACATGAAAAAAATAGGTTCTTAAGGAATTCCTATAATGTCTTTCCATTCAGTGTCCATTTCTTCCTGATCACTTTCAATAGAGTTGTTGATACCTGTGCTTTTCCACACAATATCATTCTCTGTGCCACTGAGAGCACTGGTGATGTGATACTTCTTTATGGAATCCATACAAGAACTAAAGCTATTGGTACTGTGCTCTTAAACCAATTTGCCTTACATAGCACTAACTTATCTTTGACTCCCTCTTGGGGAATGTTGCTAAACAGACCTGACCCACAGAGTCCCCCACACCCACAACACAGCCCTTCACTTCCTGGGGGTTAAAAGTGTCCTCACATTGTCTCCAGGACCTGCTGCCAAGCCGCTAACTGCGTCCTGAGTTTTGACACTTGTGCTGTGGGTGTGTGCACAGTCACAGACGGACAACCACGTCCCAACGGCCCCCCACCGACAGCCCATGCCAATGCATGCACCCCAACTTCAGAGATGTTAAACTGGGGAAAATGTGTTTTGAACCAATGAAACATGGTGGTTTCTAAAATAAGATCTTATAGATGAGTAAGAACTAGCTCAGAAAAGAAGGTAGTGAGAGAGGGAATGTGCTGAAGACGGAGACTCACGATGGCCCTGGGCGGGAGGAAGTGTGGTGCACCCCAGGGATTGAAACATCAGCGTGGCTGATGCCCAGGAGCGCAGGAGGGTGACCAGGGATGGAGTGAGCTGATGGGGGACTTCAGCCCCTGCAAGTCCTCATGAGGTGTGTTAGGGATATGGAATTTTACCCCAAATGCAGTGGGAAGCCTTTGAAATGTTCTCAGCAGGAAGTGGATATGGGAGGGTGAAAGGTAGATTCATCAGATGAGCGAATTCAACAATCTCTTCATTTAGAGTCTAGAGAATGGACTGGTGGGGCCTGTGTGGCTGGTGACGGTCAAGCATAGGCCACGGTGGCCCATGAGAGCCTGGTGGCTTTGTGATCAGAAAGTGGCTGGATTTGTGGTTGATTGGACAAGGATATTTGAGGTCCATTCCCAGGCAACTTCTTGGGTGCAGGCACCATGTGCCAAGCTGGCAAACAATGCAGCAGGGCCAGGTGGGGGCAGGAATGGCACTGGTCCATCCCAGCCAAGTTGCACCTGGGGTTTCCCTGAGACATCCAAGTGGAGATGTCATGTAGGCAGAAGGACAGACAAGTCTAGAGCTCAGAGCAGACGTCTGGGCTGGAGACGTAAACGTGAAGGTCACCAGAGCACAGCTGGTAACTGAGGTAATGCGCATGGATGCGACTGCTCAGGAAGGGAACGTAGAGCAAGACACGGAAAGGGCCTGCAGCCGCGTCTGGGGAGCTGCAACACTTGAAGCTCGGGGACGAAGACATGCTGCCAAAGGAGCCCCAAAGATGCAGCAGGAGGAGGAAGGGACACCAGGGGAGCTTATCCTGGAGGCCAGGGTGGGCGCTGTCTGAGGTGTCCCTCATGGCTCCTCAGAAACTGGGCACCCCATAGCACTCCCTCCAGAGAGCAGCTTCCTTGTATTTCTTCAGTGCCTTTAGCGTTTGCCTCCTTTGGAAGTTATTTTGCTTCTGACAAGCTCAATTTCATTTGCTTTTACATCGAATATACACCTACTTGTAACCTCTCCATTTGGGCAACTTTAACCCAACTCTCAGCAAGCTCATCAATCAGGGTCCTGTTTATAAAACTATGGAGTGCCCAGGGAAGAGAGAAAGGAGAGAGAAGGAAAAGGGGAGAAAGTAGAGGAAAAATCAAGAGGCCAGTGTCTATGGAGCACCTCCTCTGTACTGTTTCTACATGTCTGTTTGGTGCAAATAGTGCAAATGGGTATTACTACCCCATTTTACAGAAAGGCCACAGGAGGTTAAAGGATTTGGGCAGAGGCACACAGACAGTATACTGAGTATACAGAGTGAGGTTTCCGACTTACATCTACCTGCTTGAAAAATATTTTTCAAGAGGCTGTCCCTTGTAGGAGGCTCACCTGTGATTGTGAATCACAAGCACATTACCTGTGAGGCAAAATACCTATAGTAGAGGAAGGTTCCAGCACAGAAATGAGCAGTAATAGTCGACAACAGAAGTCTCAACGTGACCCTGATGGATGACCCCATGAACACGTTTGCTCCTTTTCCCTTGTTTAATTATATTGGTGGGTTAGACTTGCGTAGACATATCTGTGGTGTGATAGACTCATTGGTGGCAATGACAAGTGAGACGTCTCCTCCATGGGTCTATTTTAATGGGAACATCAGTCGGGGGGTGAGCGAGGACAAGCCTATTTATTTCTCTGCCTCACTTGTTGGCTCCTCTCGGCTCGGTGGGAATCTGCTGTCTAACGTGGCCCAGATCCCCTTCAGAATAACCGGGGCCCTTGTAATTCTTATTAAGATGCAGTGGGTAGAGTCTAGGGAAGGAGGAGGAGCCGTTTGAGGAGACCCAAGGACTGTAACCATCCATCCCTGTTAACTGGCGGAGGTGCTGCTTTGTGCTGAATAGACCGGGAACCAAGGCGCAGCACATGTTCCTAAACGTAGCCCAAGGGTTCCACTTGCTGTCTCTCTGGCCCGCCAGACACGGTGGTGAAGTGTGAGTGGAGAAAGTGGTTGCGACCCACGAGGCTGCCTCTGAGGCAGGACAGGTGACAGCTTTGATTGACCACGTGTGCAGGGCAGTGGTTGCTTTGCCATGTGCTTATTCGTGCAGATAATCATGATTGGGAATGTCACCCTGACTCTCAAATATAACCCCTGCAACATCTAAGCTCAGTTCCGTAGAAATATAGTAGGCAAAATCTGATCTTTGACAAAGGCACCAAGCCTATTCACTGGGGAAGGGACTGCCTCTTCAGCAAATGGTGCTGGGATAACTGGATATCCATATGCAGGAGAATGAAACTAGACCCATACCTCTCACCGTATACTAAAATCAACTCAAAGTGGATTAAGGATTTAAATATACACCCTGAAACAATAAAACTTCTTAAAGAAAACATAGGAGAAACACTTCAGGAAATAGGACTGGACACAGACTTCATGAATACGACCCCAAAAGCACGGGCAACCAAAGGAAAAATAAACAAATGGGATTATATCAAACTAAAGAGCTTCTGCACAGCAAAAGAAACAATTAACAGAGTTAAAAGACAACCAACAGAGTGGGAGAAAATATTTGCAAAATATACATCTGACAAAGGATTAATATCCAGAATATATAAGGAACTCAAACAACTTTACAAGAAGAAAACAAGCAACCCAATGAAAAAATGGGCAAAAGAGCAAAGTAGGCATTTCTCTAAGGAAGATATACAAATGGCCAACAGACATATGAAAAAATGCTCAACATCACTCAGCATCCGGGAAATGCAAATCAAAACCACACTGAGATACCATCTAACCCCAGTTAGGATGGCTAAAATCCAAAAGACCCTGAACGATAAATGCTGGCGAGGTTGCAGAGAAAAAGGAACTCTCATACATTGTTGGTGGGACTGCAAAATGGTGCAGCCTCTATGGAAAATGGTATGGAGGTTCCTCAAACAATTGCAGATAGATCTACCATACGACCCAGCTATCCCACTGTTGGGAATATACCCAGAGGAATGGAAATCATCAAGTCGAAGGTATACCTGTTCCCCAATGTTCATCGCAGCACTCTTTACAATAGCCAAGAGTTGGAACCAGCCCAAATGTCCATCATCAGATGAGTGGATACGGAAAATGTGGTACATCTACACAATGGAATACTACTCAGCTATAAAAACGAATGAAATACTGCCATTTGCAACAACATGGATGGACCTCGAGAGAATTATATTAAGTGAATCAAGTCAGGCACAGAAAGAGAAATACCACATGTTCTCACTTATTGGTGGGAGCTAAAAATTAATATATAATTCACACACACACACACACACACAAAACCGGGGGGGGGGGGAAGAAGATATAACAACCGCAATTACTTGAAGTTGATATGACAAGCAAACAGAAAGGACATTGTTGGGGGGGAGGGGGGGAGGGAAAAGGGAGGGAGGTTTTGGTGATGGGGAGCAATAATCAGCCACAATGTATATCGACAAAATAAAATTTTTTAAAAAAAAGAAATATAGTAGGCAAAGGTGTTGCCAACCCCAAACAGTTTTAGATTGTGGCACCTGGCACCAGATAATCGAGGGGGCTGATATGACCAGCTGGGGCCTATTTAGAAATTCTTTTGTCAGTGTTCAATACAGGCCTCTTTGGGTGAAACTTTCCAGGTGGGAGTGAGGGTGTAGGATAACACAGAGGTGCGAATCACCTGAAATGTGTCCGGTATCTGCCTGGGGTATTCCGGTGTATCTTTGACTCTCCTTTTCTCATCTCTCTCCCTCCAGCAAATCGAGATGTAAACACCAAGAAGTGTCAATGAAGAGGCTGCTGACCCCGTAGATGGAGCTGCAGACAACACATCATGATTGCGTTTCCCTTTTGCAAACAATTTGGAAATCTGAGGAGGGTGCTACAGTACAGTCTGGCTAGATAGTTACTAAACTGGTTTCTCTTCCTGAGCGCACAATTATACCACATTTGCCAGCCCTCTTAGAGTTGGATGGAACCATATGATGTATTCTTACCAATGGAAAGTGAGCAGAGGTAATGTGTCCCTGCCAGACTAAGCCAGTTAAGAGCAGACATGACTTCTGCATCTCTCTGCACTGACCCTTGTCTGCTGGCTAGCTGATGTCAGGGTTTCTACACAGCACACATTGAAGGTTGCCATGCCTCATCATAGACTGAGCTTGGGTTCCTGAATGACTATGTGGAAAAGAGCCCACTGACCACATCAAGTTGTGACAAAAGCAAGCAATAACCTTTCATTGTGTCGAATCACTGGGATTCTGAGGTTAATCTGCAAACAGCACCATTTCCCTTAACTAATACATTTGCACAGCTAAAGTCAACGGTCTCTGCAGTAAGCCTCTGTCCTCGCCTGCTGAAGTCTTTCACAGCTTTACAAAAATCAGGGTTGGGTTTTGTTGTTGTTGTTCTTTGTGTTTTTTGTTTTGTTTTGTTTTTAATGAATTTGTTAGCGGTAAAACATTTTTTCAAAATAGTTATTAGTGGGCAATCAATGAAAAAGCCCAAGACAACTTAGCAACTTGGTAATTAATCATTCAAAGTAAAAAATTGGATAGTCCAGGCCTGATGTGCCATCCAGATAAAATTATAGACATGTGTTTCAAAAGGCTGTCTAACATTTTAGGGTAACAGTAAAAAAAGGGCTTCTTGTTTTCTCTTCTGAGTCTTCCTGTTTTCAGCTCTCCAGATTCCAACATTCTGTATCAGCTCTTTGGAATGTTTGTCTCCATGTGACCTTTTCTGATAAAATATCATGAGCTGCCTTTGGACATTCAGCATTTCCCAGACTTGGCACTAAAAAGCAATGTCTTTGTTCACTCTAACGCAATCATAGTCTTTTTCCTAAAGTCACATTTCTGATTCTCCACCCCTGAGCCCAGAAGACATGTTTCCCTCACCACTTCTACCCTGATTTTTGGTCTGTGAGCTTGAAAGTGATGTCAGGGGAACCAGCAACGGAATTAGAAATCAGAAGAGGCAGAAACACAGACACCAGCCTCCAACGCATTTCTGCCTCTGAGGCTTTATTCAGCCTTCTCTCCTGTTCCAGAAATGTTTCCTTCATTCTTCTCAGTTTCTCCAAATCTTCCTAATGCTTCAAGGCTGGGTTCACTAGTTTCCTTATAAAACGAATAGAATTTCCCACATGGACCCTCAGGAGGTTAAAATTTCCAGGAGCACAAGGAACACGTTTGGTTTGTTTTTTATCGTTTCTCCGGCATCTAGTGCAGTGCCTGGCATTTGTTGGACACTTAGAAAATATTTACTGCATGAATCGATGACTTTGAATGAATAGATGCATTCTGGGTCCTTAGCTCATTTTAAGAAAATGTGAATCATCAGGAAGCATGGAAAGAAAGACAAATTCATTCATTTTCTTCTCAGAACACATATTGTCTATACCACATAATTCAGCAATCAATTACATTTAATACTCATTTTGACAGTACAGAGAACCAGTGTGTCACTTTTCTAACTCAACTGACTTATTGGAGGGGGGCATCATGATTATAAATGACTGTGCCCACGACTGCCTCCCCCAAGCACACAAAGCAGATGCTTGTGTTTTTGTGTTAATGAGCACAGAGATATGGTAAGCTTCTCATTTCCTTTCTCTGGTTTTGTTTTGGTTTTTTAATAGTACTATCCACTGATCTACATGACATTTGGTTCTCCTGGCATTCTGTGAAAAATAGACATGCTGAGTATGATAGCTAGAATAATGCTCTGCCCACCAAATGTCCATGTCCCAATCCCCAGAACCTGTTCGTACGTTCTGTTACATGGCAAGAGGAATTAAGGTTGCAGGTGGAGTTAAGGCTGCTAATCAGCTGAGTTTAAATAAAGGGATTATCCTGGGTTATCTGGGTGGGCCTGATGTCATCACAAGCATCCTTGAATGTGGAAGAGAAGGCAAGAGGGTTCGGTGTCAGAGTGGTGCCAAGTGAGGAAGACTCGTTCAGCCACTGCTGGCTTTGAAGGTGGAAGAGGGACCACCAGCCTAGGAGTGTGGGCAGCCTGTATAAGGGGGAAAAGGCAAGAAAACAGATTCTCCCCTACAGCCTCCAGAAGGAACACCTTGATTTTAGCTCATTGGTACCCATTGTGGACTTCTGACCTCTAGCACTATGGAGGTAATAAATGTGTGTTCTTTTAAGCCACTAAGTTTGGGGTAATTTGTTATAGCAGCAATAAGAAACTGATACAAATGTGGATTCTAAATAAAATAGAGAATAAGTGGTACAGATGCCTTTTACAATTTTTCAAAAAAAAGGTAAAATGAAAGCATTTATTTTTCTTATTTTACCCACTTGCATTTATTTTTTCTGTCCTATCATTCCTCCCTGGCAGATGGGGCCTTATGCTTTTTCAGTTTTCAACACAGAAGGATGCTACACAATAAAACATGACCAGTAAGCAAGGGTAGGTTAAAAATACATGGTGGATAACAACAAACATGTTTGATTACTCAAACTGCTCTGAACTGGTGTTTTGCCAAGAACTTTTTGGTGTTAAATCTAAGGGAAAGCTCACAACTAGAAATAACATTATCCTATAAACAACGCTCTCCTGTTGCCTAGTGGTCTGGGGTCACCAGATCTCAGAGGTAGCATGTAGGCCTCTGAGGGACGAGTCTAGTACAGAAATGCGCTGGCAAGGCAACCCACTAGGTCCCGGGTCTTTGGCCACCCAGTCTTTAGCAGAGTTGGTAACAGGTAGCTATATCCCACAGACGTGAGTTTCTGCACATCTCTTCTCCTGTTTGCAAGGGGACGCATCCAGGAACAGAGGAACACCAGAGGTGGACAGGAGAGGGAGAAGGAAAAAAGAGGGGGAGCCCGGTCTATTTTAAAACTTTGGTAATTGGTCCCAGAATAGTCAAAAATAGACGTGTATTTTATATAATACCTACACCTGAAAGAGATTATTTTCCAAAGGGAGAAAGAATTATTAGCAAATCCAGGGGTTCATGCATCACTTGAAAAAGAATCATTTGACTTTTCTGAGCCCAGGCCCTTTTTCTGAAATGCAAGCTGTATGCAGCTCCAACACAGTTGTGGACATTTAGCTGTTAATAACTCTAATATTAGCTACCAAATAGGATCGTTGTAAGGATTAACTGAATTAGTTTTTTCGAAGTGTTTAGGATGGTGCCAGGCACAAAGCAAGCACTGTGTAGGTGTCACTGATCGTTATATTAAATCAACATAAACCGTCTTGCTTAGAACTCTGATACAGAAGTAGAACATGGTTCTTTCCATCTTGTTCCATCTATGCAGTGACACACCAGAGCTTAGAGAACAATTTGGTGGGTCCAAGTGGACTTTATGCAGCTTCCCAGCCCAAGAGAAATATAAGAAGCTAAGTAAGTTGTGACCCTCATGGGCACGGGCAGTACCTGATCCAGAGGCAGCGAGTGGCCTCATTGAGCAGCCTGGCATTAGCGATGTCACATCAAGAAGCCACACGGCTGTGGTGTGACTCTCCAGGCATCTGTCAGCACATTTTACACAGCCTACATGAGGACGGCCCCAGTCCTGATAAATATCTGTTGACTGAATGAGTGAATTAGCTGAGCAAGTCACATGCACACACACGCACACACGCTCACACGCGCACCCCAGCCTCCATTTCCCATTCTGTAAAATAAAAGCAATGGACTTTAATTATCTCCAGAGACCATCTCAGTGTCTTCTTGTTAATTTTTTTAAAGGGCCCTCTGAAAGACTATTGAAAAATCGTAGGGAAATCCGTTTAACAAAACACAGCAAATTAAGCAAAAACAAATTAAAACAAAGTCACCGGCACCTTTTCCTCTCTCAGTTGCCTTTTCCTGCAAACTTCCAGACTTCAGGGGACACCACTTGACAGTAAGAGATGTATCAGAGAAAACAGTTACGAGTGTGTTAGGTCAGTTTCCCTAGGAACAGAATCAAGGTAGAGATGTGCGTGCAGTAAGTGTGCTGAGGCGTGGTCTCAGGACCAACACCTGAGGGCAGTGAGGAAGGCAGGTTAGACAGGGACAAGCTGAACTGCCTTGCAGTCACAAAAAGGCCACAGCCAGTTCCACGGAGAGCTCCAGCCTGGCCCTAGAAGGTGGCAAGCCGGTCATGCCTTCACGGCCCTCTGCTCTCCCCCACTGACCAGTCACTGACCAGTCCTGGGGTCTGGCTGCCCCTAAGGAGGAGAGGGTGTGGCCTTGGGGAGGTGGCTGTCTTGGTTGAGGACAATTCCCAGAGAGGAACTCAGCCACCTACACCACAGGAGCTGGGGGACGAGTGCCCTAGTCCTTGTGTCAGTTATCTGTTGCCAAGCAGCAAATGAGCACAACCTCAGCAGCTTGGAAAAACACACATTTATTATCTCACAGTGTCCGTGGTCAGTAGTCTGGGCACAGTTTATCTGGGTTCTCTGCTCAGGGCCCCCTACAAGGCTGCAATCAAGGTGTCTGTTGGGCTGCGTTTTCATCTGGAGCTCGACGGGGGAAAAATCTACTTCCAGGATCATTCGGGTTGGTGGTAGAACTCACTTCCTTGCAGCTATATGACCAACGGGCTGGCTTTTTGCTGGCTGGCTACCCTCAGGTCTTAGAGGTCACCAAAGTCCCTTGCCATGTGAGCTTCTCCAACAGGCCACTTACTTCTTCAGCCCCCGAGGAGAATCTCTCACCTCAGGTAGGGCCAGTCGCTGTTTCAAGGATGTTTACCTGATTAACTCAGTCTCACCCTTTTGATGAACTCAAAATCAGTGAATTTGGGACTAAATTACACCTGCAAAGCCCCTTTACTATTGCTGTATTCCATGTAATTTCCTGAGGTTCTCAAAACCACCAGAGGTGGTATCGAGGCCTCCACAGCAGTTGGGGATAATACTACCTAAATTTGTAGCTATGGACAGAAAAGTTGCAACTGGGTGAGAGTTAGCACAGCCCTTTGCACATGGGATTCCGTCATTTCCTGTCAAATGAAATTTGTTAAGAGTGGGAGCTGTGCTTTGTGCTGCTGGGAGATGCTGGTCTCTCCAATCTGAATCTTCAGCTGAATGTCTAACCTCTCCTAAGTGACCAGACTGTCAGGGAAAATAATGGCCAGCTTTGACTGCCTGTAAAAGTCAGCATGAAAGTGTTCCCTCTGTCAAGTGAAAGTGGCAAAAGAGCACAGAAAAAATCTTCCCTAGACTATATAAATTCACTTCTATAAAAAACATTGTTAGTACATAAGTTACATTTACAAGCTTTTATTTTTTTTTAATAGAAATGGAGTTGAGGGAAATATAAAAATTGATCTGAAGATGCAAGACAGAAGCTGAAGCAACCCCAGCTCCCAATGAGAGCTTTGGTCTTGGCATTTTGATGTGGGGCCAATCCCAGCCGTTGACCTGGGTGGCTGACTGACAGAGAAGATTGTTTCCAGGCAGGAAGGGAACTGTCTGCTTAATGCTTCACGAATCTCATTGTCAGTTAGTCCTGCAAGGTAGCTACAACACCCACCTACTCATCGTCATTTTACAGAAGTCTTTGCAGTCTTTGCCTTCCTGGGGTTCAGTCTGTGGTGGGAGGCAGACAAGGAGCAAGGCCCAGTGCACAGTGTGGTCCCTGCTCTGTGGGAAAATGTGCAGGTGCTGGGGGCAGAGAGGAGCCCCTAACGCAGGCTCAGGGGAAGTCTCCCCCACGGCAGAGTCTGAGCTGATACCCATCTTTGCCATCAAAGGGCATTGGGGGGCATTCTTGATGGAAAAGGGAACAGAAGGCTTGAGTTTCCTACTTTTCAGTTTTGCTTGCAGCCAAGCTCCACCAGCTTCTGTAGCCTGAGAACTCACAAGCTGAGAATCACTCATGCCTTATGTGGAAGAGGAGGGCTTTTGGCTAGTTCAACTCAAATGCAGATAAGTGGCAAGAGGCTAGACAGACAGACAGACAGACAGGTAGACATAACTTATGCCGTTGGTAAGAAGCCCTGCTTAGAACACAAGTGCTGTCGTCAGAACATTTGTCCCCTCCAAAGCTCATGTGAAAGCTCGATCCCCAATCTGGCAGTGTGGATGATGAAGGCTGTGCTTTCATGGATGGATTACTTTATTTATGGGTTAATGGATTAATGGGTTAATGGATGAGTGGGTTATCATTGGAGGGGCACCAGAGGCTTTATAAGGAAAAGCAATGGAGCATGTTGACATGCTCTTCCCGCCTTGCCTTGTGATACCCCACGCTGCCTTTGGGCTCTGCTGAGAGTCCCCACTGAGAAGGCCCTCACCAGATGGGTCCCCTTGACCTGGGACTTCTCAGCCTCCAAAACTGTAAGAAATAAACTTTGTTTCTTTATAATTTACCCAGTTTCAAGTATTCTAAGTGACAGAAAACTGACTAGGACGACAAGTCACCTTCCTTCCCTTTATTTAAGGTAGCTTATCCTAAACATGGTTTATATCAACTCAGATTTCTTCTTTGATGAGTTTTGGAAGACCAAGCCCAAGACCTCCAGAGCTAAGGATCAACGTGTCCCCTCTCCCTCCCTTTCCTTGCATATTCCTCCTCTCCATTAACTGTCTTTATTCCTTCATCTGGAAACCTGGCGTGCTCTCATGAGTTAAGAAACCACATAATTAGGGTGACCATGTAAGGGAGCACTAATAATAATTACTCCAGACAACAGGCATAAACTGGAGCCGCCTTGGGCACACCATGACTTAGGGTCCTGCTACGCACGATGAACACAGCCCTGTCAACGCTAATGCGCTGCACAGGAGAAACCCGACTTCCCCAGCAACCTCAGCTGCTTCCACCTGGGGCACAAAGAGGGAGTCGGGGTGTTTTCTTCCTGCCTGAATTACATTATACTCTAGTGTTGTCATTCTTTGTCTGAGAAGAGTATTGTCACTGAGCAGGACTTTAGATGCCCTGTGTGTAAAGGAGAGAGGAGCAGATAATAAACATCACGTTTATTAAATGCCAATATCTTAAAACTTTGCCAATATTTATTTTTAGAAAGCTCACTTATACTCCCTCTAAGAATTCTTCTGCCCCACCCAGCACTGAGAAAACATGATCGTATAGAGATTGACTCTGCGGTTGCTGAGGTCATTGCACAGGGAATTAGACCGTAGGCTAATTCCCCTAGGCTCTGCAAAAAACGGACATGGTGTGGACGTGAGGCACCCATCTGCAGGTGAAACACACCTGAAAACATGGTGGTAGAATGTGTGTCCGAGGAGGCCTAAGCACCACTGAAACCCAACTCAAGGACAAGGTCTTCTGCTGGGAATGGAGCTGATGAAAAAGAAAGCTGGAACTTACTTGATTCAGTGAATATGAGGGTACTTCAAAAAGTTCGTGGAAAAATTGAATTGGAAGATAACACAAATACTTTCATAGCTTTTTTGAAGTACCCTTACATATCTGAAGATGGAATGTCTTAACCAAAGGACAGTCTGCATGGGATCTCAAAACGTAGAATCGAGTGGGTGTGCACATGGCGGTGCTTACCCATGGCACCCAAGGAGCGAGGACTGAGCCTTTCCGAATACCATGGTGACCACGTGCTTTTCTTTGTTAAGAGGCAGAGAGGCCCCCAGATTTTGTGATGGCTTGAGTGAAAGAACCCTAACTCCCCCAAAATTCTCCTCAACAACCCACTTTACTCTGTTTTAATTCTGTATTTATCAAGAAAACTTTTGAGTGACACCCACCTCTAGACAGAGATCCTCTGATTTTCTTTTTTTTGTAAATAGTAAATACATAAACCAGTAACACAGTCGTTTATGATCATTATCAAGTACGATGTGCTGTACACACAGCAACTGTATTGCTGTACTTTTGTACAACTGGCAGCGCGGCAGGTTTGTTTACACAGTGTCACCACAAACTCCTGAGTAAATGTTACAATGACTGTGTCACTAGGCAAGAGGAATGTTTCAGCTCCATTATAATCTTATGGGACCACCATTATAATGCAACCCATTATTAACTGAAATGTCATTACATGGCATGTGGCTTAGTATTTCCTTTTCATTGCTGAGTAGTATTCCATGCTATGTGTGTGCCACAGTTTGTTTATTCACCTACTGAAGGACACTTTTCTCCAGTTTTTGATTGTTATAAATAAAGCTGGTATGAATATTCATGCACTGGTTTTTGTATCAGCATAGGTTTTCATTTCTTGGGATAAATGCCCAAGAATGCAATTGCTGGGTCATACAGCAAGCACATGTTTAGTTTTGTAAGAAACTGCCAGACTGTTTTTCCAGAGTGGCTGTACCATTGTACATTCCCAACATCAATGGATGTGTGATCCATCTTCTCTGAATCCTGCCAGCATGTGTTGTTATCACTATTTTTTTCTTATTATTTTAGTCATTCCGATAGGTATATAGTGATACCTCACTGTAGTTTTAATTTTCATTTCCATAATGACTAGTGACACTGACCATCTTTTCATGTAATTGTTTGCTACCTGCATGTCCTCTTTGGGGAAATGTCTTTTTATATCTTTTACCCATTTTTTAATGATTATTATTTTTAATTGACACATAATAGTTGTACATATATATGGATACACTATGATATTTGGATACATGCACACAAGGGTACTTCAGAAAGTTTGTGGGAAAATAGAATCAAAAGATAATATGAACCTTTTCATGAACTTTTGAAGTACCTTTGTACAACATGTAATGATCAAATCAAGGTAATTAGCATATCCATCAAATCAAACATTTATCATT